>NC_137676.1:41968242-42320742 GCF_963989245.1 Nansenia antarctica
TCTGCCACTGAATGTGTGTGATGTGTTATGGCTTAGAGTAGCTACAGGCAGGTGGCTTCACTCCTATTCTGTCTGCTACAATCAGCAAAGCTGATGTCTTAGAGGAGGAACAATGGACACCTATAGTTTTTTTTTCTTCTTCCCAACTCATACTTTGTACTCACCCTCTCTCAAGCTGTTGGCCAGTTGAGGAGACGGACAAAGATTGGACACTGAGTTGACCGGGGCGTTTTGTCTATTGTTCTTCAAGTTCTTAGGGATGAATATGAGAATTGTATACAGTCCACCCTGTCATATATTAACTTCAAATATAAGGACTTGTGATTTTCAGGTTAATAGCAACAGGTAGATCACAGGTTTTCTGGAAGAAAGACAATTACAACCATTTGTTTTGTTGCTGTATGTAAGCAGGTGCCATGTTTTGAGAAAACCCCTTATTGATATGATACAATATGATAAAATACCATATTATGATATGATCAGCCTTTATGATTCAGCCTGTTTGACGACATTTACTATGTGTATGCCATGCACCTTTTTCCTTTTTGAATGTTACTCACAAACCCACTAAATTCATATGTCTTATTTTTACAAGAACCTGAGAACAATAATGTCTGGTTGCTCAAGTTTGCCTGCATTTTGTGATCACAGAGGCTCTTACACATCTCTAACCAAGTTGCACTTCTTAAACAGATGTTGGCAGAATTCCTAATTTGATTTTCATTTTCTCAGCCTGTCAGTTTTCAAAGGGGGAAGCAGGACAGAAAATAATCGGCAGAACATCCCATAATTCTGAATGGGGAGCAGCAGATGTGGATGTGAAGGGAGGGGGCTGTTAGGCCTCCCCATGTCCCATCTGACCATTGTTCAACCAAGGAGCCATTTATGTGGTTGCTATGACAGCAATAAGACACTTTTATCCATTTCCCCATGCCGGGTGCATGCTAATGTGAGATCAGATAGAAACCCAACCACAAACAATGACACAGAAGCCCAGGAGAAAGTTTCTTTATATTCAATTCCAAAGTCCAATGGTATAAGAAAAACAGTTTCTTATGAATGTAGGTATTTACTGTCCATTTGACCATGGCAATTCAAAGAACAAAATACAAGCACCATGATTTGTTGTGTGACACATATTTCATGAAATGTAAGTATTAGAAGCTGGCAATATGACATGATTTAGATGGTTTCATAGTGTGGGGAGAACATGCTGTGTAGTGAGTGCCTGTGAGTGGATGCAGTACGTGTTCCTATTGATTCCCCACTGGGAGCTGTACCTCAGAGGTTCAGGGGTGTCCTCCTCCTCCTCAAGAACTGCTGTAACAACCAGCCCAGAAAACCCACCAGGTGTCTTTGAGTCACTGAGCACAACGATACTGGCGTCACCCATTGTCAAGTGCCTTATGCTGTTTTTTTATTCAAGTCACTTCACTTCTATCAAGCCCACCCATGAGAAAATAGAAAATAGTCCCCAAGTTCATGCAGTTCCTACTGATTAGGAAAAGTAACTATGCAACATGAAACGCCACATACACATTTATTACCCATGTCATAGTTTGTTTACGAATTGTATATGTATGTGTTAACATTTTGCCTGACATTAATGTGATTTTTACATAACGAATAAATAACAGGATTTGCTCTCTACATCAGATCGATTAATAGCCCAAAACTAGGTAAATTAGGAATTTCACAATTCCCTAATACATCTACAATACCATATCTAATAAAGTTCCCAGCGCTTCACAACGCTGTGATGTAATGTTTGTGATGTTACAACAGCACAGAATCTGTCTGCCAACATCCCAGGCATGAAATAGGACATGGACCTAAAAGTGCTTAGTAGCCAAAACCAATTCAATGTGAGAAGTCATACAGAAACAAAATGCTGACACAATAGTAACTATAGATACTATGGGTTCTATTTCAGTATTGAAAATGAATGAGTTTCACACAAACACAGGAGAGCAGCACACGTGAATTTGGGTGTGTCCAAGTCAATTAGACCTTTTCACGATGCACTGTGAGTTTATGTTGAATCAGTGTTATTGAGATGATTGGCCAGTTAGCCACTCGGCATCTAAAACTTATTCAAAATGTTTCTACCAAGCCCTGCTGGGACTGTGCAATGGTGATTTTAAATGAAGTGAATTATACTTTCTCCCTATCAACAGCTTACTCAGAAGGAGATACATGTTTTGGGGAAATAAAATCTCAATACATGACTTGATATGATAAATAGTAAATAGTTATGGGCTGTTTTTGGTATATATTAAAAAAATGTAATAGAGGCAATACCATTTTTAAACAGAGGGAAACTGTACCATCTGCATGTTGCGTGTGCAATAATCAGTATGAAGTATATTGAGGAGAACTGAAATGACAATTTTGGCTTGGTGTTTATATTCACAAAAAGTGTTTATAAAATCAGAGCGCATTTAGGACATTCCTGGCAAATAGATTAAAGTGCTGAACCCAGAAGATAGATAGACGTGTGTTTGTTTGTCTCTTATAATGAATTTTAGTTTTCCTAAATCGGAAAATTCCAAATTATTAGAAGGAACTCAACTGAATTATGATGACAGGCGGATTGTGTGTTTAGAGAATAGTGCATGTAAATTATTAGACTACCATTATGTGGTTCAGACAAGTCAAGTTGTTGTATGAACAGCTGACACTGAAAGTTTATTTTTTGTTTTCTACAAGCCTACTTTAATTTGGATTTGCTAGATGTAAGGAAACCACTTAAGTTGACAGACACAAACTAAATATGTGAAAATAAACTTCTGATTTTTTGAAAATAAACAATCTGATTTTGGACGGTGGTAAAGATTTCTGAGAGGCTGGAGATTTGTCTCAGTTTCAGTCATTTACTCATTATCTTGGATTACATTCACATTCAACTGAGGGCCCTTCATAGTAACAGTTTCTTCCACAAACTCAATGTCTTCAAAATTATACTCCACCTAAATAAAATGTTAGATCGAATTCTACAATTTCACCATACAATAGTCATGAACAGTAGGCTTATCCTTGGTACCCAAATGTACGTGTAACTATCATCAATGTTTGGATTTGATCACCCTTTATTGAAACATGTGCAGGTTTGTATGTATGCGTGAGTGCTTGCCTGTGTGTTTGTGTGTTTTACAATCATCAATGTTTCATCTGCATCACACTTCTACAGATCCCGGTCACTTTGCCATCTGGCTGCAATTTCCATATAACCTAATCAATCAATGTGTATGACCATAACATGTGGGAGTGCTTGTCTTTGTATGAATCACATCTCATACACCAACAAGGCAAACACATCTTTCCTCTCCAAGAACTAACAAGGAAACTAAATCATCTCCTACGCTGGAGGATGTAGAATCCATGTACATAACTCTCTATCATTGGTGACTGATTTGATGAGGTTTGGTCATTTTATTTTGAGATTTATTTATTTAATTATGCCAGGAATCCCCAGTACTTTGAGTGTGAAATAAATAAACAGGGAAAGACTTCATATGTGCCTGATATCGTGCAACCCCTTGCGCCCTTTTATGTTTGTACGTACTTCCAGTGCCTTGATGTATTTCTAAATTGTCTCATAAATTCCATCCTTCCTTCCTTCATTCATTAGTTCGTTCATTTGTTCATTCATTCGTTTATTCATTCATCACTTCATTCATACCTGCAGCCCCTCTCCCCACCACCTCCCTCCATTGGACACACAGGCCTGTTCTGCTGCCCCTCTCCCCAACCCCTAGAACACTGATCTGCTGCCCCTCTCCCCAACCCCTAGAACACTGATCTGCTGCCCCTCTCCCCAGCACTTCCCACCCAGTAAACGTTTATAGCCCTGGCCCAGATTGCATCTGAGATTTGAAGGATTGGCCCCCTGTTGCCTCACAGCTTGATGGTGACTGCCTGGCTCTGTGTGTTTGCCATGTCTCAATTTATCTAGCCTTTTTTAAACTCTCCAGCACCACATCTAATGCCACGCAATGTGGCACTTTCAGTCATTTCAAGCTCATTGTGAAGGCATGTGTATAATATTACAATGCCTGTTTCTTATCTTTTTTAATGAGGGTTTATTTTAATCAACACTAGGTTTAAAACTGAAATTTAAATCCCAGTCTACTCATATTGTCACATTTCCTTCTAGATATAGACTCATAAATAATCTCTAGTCAATGATTGAGTGACTGAAGGTGAGAAGTGGGCACAGTAGGGGTCCCTCCATACAGTCAGTCCTTGTTCCCTCAACACTTTATTGTTTGTTGATGGAAGCAGTTGTCATAGTCGTGCAATAACAAAGGCCTGACTATTAGTGTGTTTACTTCTGCACAGGAACCGTTGGGCAATTCCCCATTAAATTACAGCCATGTGTGGGTTCCTGATCGCACACACACACACACACACACACACACACACACACACACACACACACACACACATACACACACACACACACACACACACACACACACACACACACACACACACACACACACCCCACCCCCCTCTACTCTGTCACAGACACACATTCACACACTCCTGGGTGAGGTGCATACATGCTGACTGTGACCAACACTATAAATGAAAAGATAACAGACCATAAGGATTTTTTTTTCTTGTTAGGCCCATTGACTGAGAAAATGTATACGTTGAAAGTACAGGTCAAGTCATTCTCAAGTAACAACATCTAGTAGCATCTAGTAGTATATAGAGTAATTGTTGCTACTGTATTACTGTGTATTGCAATGTTATATCATTGTATCATTTGAAAGCTTGCAATTAAGAATGTAATTGTCATACTCTCCCTTGTATCACAGTACACATTGACAATAATCTTCTAAACTGTCTAAACCTACATACTACCCCAACAACTCTTGACAAAGGCACTAGAAGTTGCTGAGTTGTTTGTGGAATGCTGGGCCACATAATTTCCTCTGGCCCAACCCCCACCTTCCACTCAATGGTGTGAGACAAATAAGCAGACATCTTGTTATCTTTGAAGACTCACATCTCTATCTAAAGCCTGTGTCATTTACACTTCCTGTGTGGAACTCATCCCACATTATGTTTCACTTAGGTGTTACAACCATTTAAGTTTTTCTGGAGAAATTCTTCAAGGACTTGCTATGCTATTGAGCGGTATATAACCATTGTTAGACATATTTTTCACAATCCACAACTCTCTAAAACTCTTTTAGGGGGAGTGTAGATAGAGTACATTATGGTTAGTGCTGTGTAACACAAAGTATTTTTCAATGGAAAATGTTGCAGAGCTTCAATACATTTATACTGTAGACAATTCAGAAAATGTTTTAAGGTCATGTTTGTTTACTATAACAGTGACACAATGTTGTATCTGCAATGGTTTGACAAAATCAGAGCAATGTGAATCCCATAGCTCTCACCTCAATGCTCTCAATATGTATTCTTGCCTGAAGTTGCCCAACAAAAGAACAAAATACTGTACATGTGTTAATGAAAATGAAAGTATTTTAATGGGTGTTTTTTTATAAATATATAAAACAACCTAGTCATATTAAACAATTAAAATCATAGACTATTTTCCAACATAGAAACCAGCCCAGTTTGGATGGGCGACAAGCTCTACGTCATCGGTAGGGCAAGTGTATATACATTGTTTTTTTACATTTCTTTTAAACATGTTTTGGAAGATTGTCCCTAAAAGGTACATTTGTGTGTTCAATTCTTGCATGAAAACTGTTACTCCCTCCTTTGTGTGGACTTAATGGTGTTATTTATGGCTATAGCAAGGAGGAAACATTTCAGAGGCAACCCAAGAAGGGAAAACAAAAGAGGAGAAAATCAAAAAATTTGATCTGACTGGAGACACACTCAATACGGCAAGAAAAGCCAATGTCAGTGATTAAGTACCTGAGCAACCACTAAAAGCTGCCCAAGACTGCTTGTACAGCTTCCGGCTCCAGGAAATAAAAGCATAACTCTGTTGAAATGGTCAGACGAGGACCCTGTCAGTATGGACGTCTCAGTATTTCACACAAGGTCACTCCTCAGGAGAATGGCCTTTTCTTCATGTACTTCAAACAATAATAAATTGCCATTTGGCAAGGAACTTTCTGCAATCAATCACTCATCGAAGTGTGTGATTGAGTGCCGCCCTATAAAGACCCTCAAGGAGACAATTCTTTAAAAGCAGGCTTTTAGATGGACAGTTAGATCCCCCCCAACAAGTAGAATAAAGAAAATAGCACAAATACCACAATAAATGCAGTGTTTGCCTAAAGGAAGGGTAATAATGCATGTAGAGTATTGTTATAATGTGTTCATAGTGCATTATAAGACTTGTAAGTATGATTGCATTATAACATCTTATATAATTATATTTTCTAATCAAAATAAACAGTCTATTGAACCTCAAGTAAACAATTACTAAACACATGACGATGAATTCCAAATCTATTCATAAAAACTCCAAACATAAGGATTCAATTCCTGTTGAAACATTTTACAGTAACAAAGCCATGTACTCGATGTGGTCAACCCTAACCCTAACCCTAAAGTCATTTCTTCAGATCTATTTATTTACCCTCTTGTTATTTGTGTTTTCTAATCATATAATTACATATTGAGCTAAAGAGATTATTTTGATAGCACTTTTTATGGTGTTGATCCTTCCAGTTGATTGTTAAACATCTCAACACCATCCTTAGAGATCAACTTAATTTCATGCCTTGTGATGCAACTGAGTAACTGTTGAGTAACTGTTGAACTCATGCATGGCATTGTCTAATATTTGTTTGCTACAGTTTCTCTTTGACATGTCCTTGCTATCTGATACAATACATTGTTGTATAGACTGCTATCATCTATGACAATCATTACAGGAGATTACAGTGTTCTTGTTCAAACTACAACAAGATAAGAAAGTTAATGGAAAAATAGAATTATCTTCCTTTTCCTTGATAAATCTGTCTATCTATCTATCGATCTATCTATCTATCGATCGATCTATCTATCTATCTATCTATCTATCATATTGTTCATATTCATCAGTGTATATTAGAGGCTATGGTTGTAAACAAAATGGTATAGCCCTGTCCTGGTTGTAGTAGATTGCCAAACTGATGTGAAACATCTCAGCCTTTCCAGACTGCTCTGTCTGTGCCTTTCATGTTTTACTGAGTCCTAAAAAACACATGTTCAATTTACAATTCCTCCCGAAGTGTTAGAGTGTTATTGTTTGTCCACTACAAGCCCTAGCTGCCTGTTGCCATTGTCAAGGGTTAGTGAGTGGAACATCTGAGAAACCCCACACGTCTCCTCATCACTTCATATAGACAAATACACATTTTGGCAATCACTGTACAATTATAGATATATGTGGATGATCATGATCTGTTAATTTTATTCAGTCAGTTTTATCCAGCTATGACTGTTTTATATTCCACAGTTAATTTTAAAGTGAGTTATAACTAGGATGTTGTAATGGCCATGAAGGGGACACTTTTATTGTTGGTTTCAAACTGTGATGTCTCTTGGTCCTTCAGTGCTAACCTATGCACACACACATACAATAGGCAGATATTGGTCAAGGTTTTCTAATAGCAGAGAAATGCCAAAAGGCAGGAAAAAGCCATGGTTCAAGCAGCATTTCTGCCTTTCCATATGTTTTTCACACACTGATAGAGTCATATTCTTTAACAAACTAATTGGGTGATAGCTTTGTGCGTGTTCTGCTTATTTCTCAACTGCTCTCGAAATGTAGATATTTCCTTCCTGGGCCAAGACTTTTTGGGGCAGATTTCAATGCTGCTATTTGGGCAATCTCACATAAGACAATTCACATCTGTCCTTCTCAAAATCAAGGGCTTATAGGTTATATCCCTTTGGTTCCCACCACTGCCAATTTATGGCACAACCGCACACAGTTTGTATTGTTTAGTTTGAACACAGCAGAAACAGTGTATTCAAGCACAGTTTCTTATTGGGGCTATAAACCGTCTAGACAACACTCCCCTCTTTTTCACCTAAAGTAAGTCCCTTAAGTAAAGGGCATTTGTTTTTTGTTTTTCTGAATATATTGAGTTGTCTTTGTCTCACAATTATCTGAGGCACCTTTTTACTGGCCAGTTGTTGTTACTGCATCAACAACAAATAATGATAGACTGGAGCTGATATATTCGATTCCAATATAGTGATGATATCTGATTTCACTAGAGTGCTGTATCAACTGCCATAAACAGAATGTAATCAAATCCATGACCGTGGAACATGGAACACCTTGCTTGCACCACATATAACAAAGATGAGACTGAGAACAGCTTTCAATTCCATCCTTACCTGTGAGCATAGAATATCAGTGGCACTGAAGAGCTATTATTGAATAAGCTACAGATGTCCTTACAGTTTTGTATGTGTTTCCTCACATTATTGCTTTGAAAGCCACTTGTTTGTCAGTATCAGTCGTCTTTTTTTGGTAGATATGTCTGACAGTGGAGGTGTAGGCGAAGGTGTGTCTATCCTCTTTTGAGTGAGGGCAGTTCTTTCTCATCCTAAGCATTTACCAAACTCACATGGTCAAATGACAAATGATGGAGGAGCTTCAGGGATTGCATCTCTGACAATGTGTTGGAAATATGAATCAAGCTGAATTGCTTATGCATCTTTTCCTATTGCAATTGCACAGTAGGTCTATTTACTGTACCTAACAGCCATGACACACTGTATCTCTTTCTCCAAGACATCTCTATAATGCATGTTATGACATTTTCATCCAGCCTATTAAAAGCATACACATGTTTATCATGAAAATATGTGAGGATCTTGACCCTGGAATTGCAGGGTGCTCTAAGTGACTTTCTTAACCTCTGGGTCAAATTTTTCTTGAACCAAAGGTGTTTCTGTTGAGGCAGTCTATTGTCTGTAGTGTCCTTGCACATGATTACCAAATCAACTTTTCTAAGACAAAATGTGTTGCCAAAATCTTATGGGAAATGTATCAATCAATGATGTTGTTCTGTAAGATGTCATTGTGCACCCATCTATTCTTACTATTGGTTTCCGCAACAATTAAGTGATGAGGTGTAGGATATTTATTCTCTCAAAATATTACAAGTTATCCTAGGGGTGCTTAGCCAACATCAGTGGGTTGCTGTCTAGTCGCACCTCCTCCATGTTGGCTCTAGTGAGTCTTATCTGATACAGTGGTTATGTTGTTGCTCTGCAAGGGGAGGGCATAAGAATTACATAATTTATGTCTTCAAAACTATATTTTTTCAATGTTTCTGATTCCTCCTGGAATTTATTTAAAGTAAACATGTCACTTACTGAAACTTAACAAACATTTATACTACAAATTGGGATTTGATAAATATTTGTCAAAAAGTGGTATTGCTGTAATGTGGTGGTGATGATTGTTAACAGACGTATAGCTGCACTATGTGAAGTGTCTCTGGAAGTTGTGGGATCGCCTCCAGTTCATTGTTCCCAAGGTAGAGATATGACAGATCGGTGAGTTTCTGTGATAATAGATACAATTTTCACTGATGTTCTCTTTCCCTTTTCTTCAGGTTATTTTAGGACTGCATGTTGGCCTGCACACTTAGTTGAAATGAAATTGACATTTATGTCAACCATTCATTGTTGACTGTAAAACGTTACTTTATGTTTTATGTTGTACTAATCATCATTAACAATTAGAAAACTGTATTTTTTGTAGGATTTAATTTAAATTGTATGACTAGGGTAGGTCCACTAATGCAGGGTTCTCTTTATCCAGGGTTTTGTGGATCAGATAGATTAAATATTTGTCTATGGCACAGTTTAGTCCAGGTATCTAATTACATTAGGAAAATATATCACATTAATTTAGTAGACTAAACGTGGTAAAAGTGTTTAGATCCCCAATAATCATATACCTGTTTGTGAATAAAAAAATGCAAACATAATATTTGAAGATCTACATATAATGAACCACATGTTCTAATCAATAAGAAATATGTGTGAGTTGCGTGGCTTACAATGAATTGTTCAGATGAGGTGAATATTTTTTTCATCGATGAAGTATGGCAGATTTGGTAGGCTGGTTATGGGAACTCCTTACTTCACTAACTACCCTCCCTCCGTCGCGCCTATCCACTAGTATCGCATCTCCCGCCCCCTCCTGGCACTCTGCTTTTCTCATCAATGGCACGTATTTGAATAATGTGTAAGCACTTGGACTGGAGCCAATCAGCTGTCAGAGGACCATGATAAATCGCAATGCATTATTGATAATAATAATTACTTTGACATGCGCATTTCTACTTGAGGGGCTAATTTTCCAAGTCGAAGAATTTGTAAAGAAGGGAAGAAAATTGTGTTACTATTTGCTCCCGATGGTTGTACCATGTCGAGGCGCAAGCAAACCAAGCCACAGCACATCAATTCCGATGATCCCGGTTCGTCAGAAAATGGTGAGTTTGAACTGATAAACTTTTCGGGAAGGGGTGCGCGGTGTTAGCAAGCTATCATTATTTTTTCTTTATTTGAAAGTTATAGCCTACATGGTTTCCTCGCACTTTGACCTGAATGATGACCCTTGGAGCTGACCATGCTTTTTTCAAGACTAACCATTCGAAGTTATTTGATAAGTAGTCATTCAACGAGGACGAATTCATTTTTTTGCCAAAATAGTTATTTATCAGCAGTTTTTTTTTTAATGCGAAACGTTTCGAAAAAGAGAGTCCATGTGGATGACTGGGTCATCGTTTTTACCAAGTGATTGATATTGATTTTTGTGTGTATATATTGTATAGTGACCTAACTTTTGAGTTCAAACGACATCTCATAACCTACAATTGAACTTTTCTCAAAGTCGCTGTCTTACCTGTTGTGAATTTGGAACAGAAATATGTGGTTACACTGTAGACTGACAAGTTTGTCTGTTCTAGAGTAGGCTATGAATGGTTAGTTTGATGATATTAGATTAGTTTGATATTAGATTAGTTCGTTTAAACCTATATTTGAATTACTTTTTCCGAATTAAATATCATTAGTTGTACTCATTTCACCTATGAACATCTATTTCAGTTGTGCGCACTATTATTCCACATAATGGACCACATTGTAGCCGTGTTCACATTTATTGCAATCTTATTTGATAGCCTGAATGTTTGTTCTTCTTGGTCTGTGGAAGTTTCATGGACTAGATATATCAATATTTCTACACAGAGTGGGGTATACTTTCGTGATCAAAACACGATTATATCTGGTATGATGTATTGTTTGGTCTATTTTGAACAAAAGTGTCCGACTGTATGAAATGTGACTCGGGAGTAAGCTGAACTAAAGGCAATAAATCCCCCAGTTTAATGCATGACTGTTTCCTTTCGTACATATGGAGAGGTGGGGGATGGAGTACTGGTGGTTTTGTAGGGAAGGAGTGGGGGTGCGTTTGGTGTTGCCATATGTAGCCCAAGCAATGGACATCACCTTTATGATTAGGCTTTGTCCAATGGTTCTAGCATTTAATATTCTAAGCCGATTTCAGTCTTGCCATATCATAATTTTCCACTGTGACAATAGTTAAATGTGTTAGGCATGTTCCTATTGTATCAATTTAAGTTACCCTTATAATTAAGTGAGAACCACTGTGTCGTTTCACCGCGTGTCGTCGTGATGAACAACCCTGGTGATCTGATACAACTTATGCGCCGCCTAGCGGTCATATTTGTGAAGAGGGCAAAGGGGGACAAGTAGCCTATGGATAGGCATTACTAGGACAAATTGGGTAATTTGCGCTGCTAAGGCTTATGTTCTTTTATTGTTGATAATAAGAGTATGCATATTTCCTATATGCCGCCATGGGTAATTTCTTTTTATAAATAAATAAATAAATAAAAACAGTCAAAGATAAGAGGACGTTTTTCCTGCCGCCGACCGCGTTTAATTCCACTTGTTGACAATGAACGGATTTTGAATACAATGCCATTTGCAACTTTTTCACCCCACTCCAATCGCCTGGTGAGCAATTAACAAGTCCAACAGTTTCGTTGGAAGAATGCAAACAGGTGGTCTACCCCCCTCCCCTTTTTTTTAGAAGGCGCATTAGCATTTGACAATGCGACCGGCGTTGTGAAATGGCCTCTCAGTGCGCAGACAAATTAAAATGCCCACTTGAGGTATTTATTCCGGTTTGACATGTTCCAAGAGTGGCTGAAATTGACTTTGCATGTAAATGATCTGATCTGAGATGATTGCTCTCACATCTAAGTGTGAATCCTAGAGGCGCATTTCTCCAGGGTGCTATCAATAGCCTTCCAAGGTAACAGAATGCAATGACATGTGCTGATTAATAGTCCTGTGGTGTTCGTTGCATGTAATGGACTTAACCAAGACTATTGTGTTATGGTTAAAACAATACATTGTCATAGCACTTCAGGATATTTAAATCTAGATTTTATTCAGAACAAAATTGCCACAGACTAGTCTTTGTCTTCATGTGTATTTTACTGGATTAAGCGTTGCCCCTGTAGTGTTTGTCTCAAATTAGAGATGATGATGATGATGATGCCATCTACTGGCTCTGGTTGCACTAGCCAAAACCATACAGAACCTTTGAACTAAAGCAACAAACCCCTTTTCAGTCACCATTATTTGTTGAGTATATTTTACGTGCGTGTGTAAATATATATGCCACATTTTCCACAGGAGAGGCTATAGACTTGATTGAAAACTGCTATATTAGAAATACCCACAATATTTTGTTATGTACAGTGATACTTTTTGAGGTCTTATCCATTTATGTTTTTTAATAGAATAATTCTTTATTGGAGAGTTTGTTTGTAATGTCTAGGTTGAGAAGTTTGATTTTAAATGATTAGGTAGTGACTTTGTTTGTTTAGAAATTGAGTTGTGACGTTAACCTCATATTTCCCTGTTTGTTTTTTTCATCAGGGATTCTACAAGATGGTCAAACTGAAGAGGATGGGAATGAGATGAAAAGGTTCAGGATGGATGAGACCAGGGTTTGCAACAAATGTTGTGCAGAATTCTTCAATGAGACAGAGTTTCTTGAACATCAGAACAACTGCACTAAAAGTCAGCATCTAGTCATAATGAAAGACTGCAATGGAAGTGAAGTGCCAGATGAGCTCTCCCAAGGCTCCCCTGGTGGCTATCCAAGTGACCACGAAGACGGCCTTTCCAGCAGTAATTCTCTATCGAAGGCCAATACAGCATCAACAGATAGGGTGGATGAAGAGGATTCCAAATCAAATGGTGAAGAACCACCCAAACAAGAAAAGACTGAGATGTCTGCCAGCCCTGATATGAATTACCAGACGTCATCTAAGTGCCAAGATTCAAATGTCACCCTGGAGTCCATGGCTGCCACCAAAGTGGCTGTCACTCAGCATTCATCGAATCGCAAGTCTCCACTCTCCCAGGACACATTGCGGGCCATCCCCATGATCCTGGAACAGCTGGTATGTCTCCAGCAGCAGCAGCTCCAGCAGATCCAACTCACTGAGCAGATCCGCATCCAAGTGGCCATGATGGCCCCCCAGAATCTCCACTCTGCCATAGGGGCGGCTGTGGACCCCCTAAAGGCTTTAGGTGCTCACCTCTCTCAGCAGCTCTCTGCCGCAGCAGCCCTCATTGGGAAAAGGACGGGCAGTCAGAGCCTCTCTATGGAGACCATGAAACAGGGTAAACTACCTCACCCCAATGGCATCCCCAACTCTATGACTGGAAGTCTGGGGTCCATGCCCTCTGAAGGAGACATGTTAAAGGTACTCCCAGAGCTGGCTAGCCGCCTCCCAGCATTACTGCCTCAGTCCCCAGGGACCATGGCATTCCAAAGCCCCTTCACTGGTCTTCCATCAGGGGTGGATCCTTTGAAAAAAGTGAAGAGTAAGATCCCCAACATGATGCCAGACTCAAAAAACATGTCTGGTGACATGTACAAGCACAAGTGTAAGTACTGTGGGAAAACCTTTGGCAATGACAGCGCCCTCCAGATCCACTTGCGCTCCCACACTGGCGAGAGGCCCTTTAAATGTAACATCTGTGGAAATCGCTTTACGACCAAGGGAAATCTCAAAGTGCATTTCCAGAGGCACCGGGAGAAGTACCCGCACATCAGGATGAACCCACACCCTGTGCCAGAGCACCTCGACAACATTCCCACCAGCAGCGGCATCCCCTATGGCATGTCCATGCCCATAGAAGAATCCAACATGGTAGACATGAAGCCAATGCCTACCCTCCCCATCCCAGGTTTCCAACCATCACCGCAGCCGGGCTTCAAACCTTCATACGATGGCTTTGGGGGGGACTCGTTCTCCCATCGGCCCTCATCATCAGACTCGTTCTCCCATCGGCCCTCATCATCAGGAAACAGTGGTGCATCCATCTCCTCAAACATGTTTAACCATGAGATGGGGTCGGAACAGAACCAGGAGCCCAAAGACCTGATGGGAGCGCTCCATCACATGAATGGTAACTCGGAAACTGCTAAGCTACAGCAGATGGTGGATGGGCTGGAGAAGAGGACCAATGACCCCAACGAGTGCTACATCTGCCACAGAGTGCTCAGCTGCCAAAGCTCCCTCAGGATGCATTACCGCACCCACACAGGAGAGCGGCCCTACAAGTGTAAGATATGTGGCCGGGCGTTCTCCACCAAGGGTAACCTCAAGGCCCATTATGGCGTCCATCGGGCCAACACCCCCCTCAAGATGCAGCACTCATGCCCCATCTGCCAGAAAAAGTTTACAAATGCAGTAGTGCTCCAGCAGCACATCCGCATGCACATGGGTGGTCAGATCCCCAACACCCCTCTTCCAGAGAGCCAGTATGAAGCCTCTGAGGAGATGGACTCTTCTCTGCCTGACGAGAAGTCCATGGAGGCCAACGATTTTGATGAGAGCATGGAAGATCAAGACACTGAACTAGATGCCCAGGAGAAGCCAAGTGACACATCAGATTCTCTCCCACTATCTGCCTCTGAAGAGCAGCAGCAGAACCAAGCTCCCCCCACCATGTTCTCTGGTATTGCTGCTCTAGAAAACCACATGAAGAACCTCGCATCAGCCCTCAACCTGCAGCGCCAGACCAGCACAGCTTCAGAAAGTGACGGAGCACCCAAGAAGTCCCCCTCAGCACCTGGGGAGCAGGATTACCAGAACGACCGCAGTCCAGCAATCTCCGACACTCTGTCCTTTCACTCCTCCTCCCCAGTGAACAGTCACATAGGCAGCAATCAGTCCAAGTCTCCTCTGTCTGCCATGCATGAGGATTTTGCCCGGAATGGGCAAAGACCAGATTCTGACTGTGACAGCCAGGATGCCAATGAGTCTAGCGGAGCTCTGGACTTGACTGCACCCAGTTTCACCCCAAAATTAATCAAAGAAGAACCTGGCCTGCCTTTCACCAATGGCGAATATTGTGAGTGTGTAACCCTTTTTAATTAATCTAAATTACAAACGCATTCCATAAAACATTATTGAATTTGAAATCGCCTCATGGCTAGGTGAATTGAGTTTGATTATTCATTTGGAATATTGTACAAAAAAATAATAATAAAATAAATTCCCCCCTCAACAGCTCCCAGCCATATGCCTTTCATGAGGGTCCCCCCGAGTCTGGTCAAGCTGGAAATGCAGATTCCTCCAGAGAGCCCCCTGGGTGCCCATGGCCTGTATAGCTCCCAGATGGCCCAGGGGATGGGAGGGCAGCCCCCTAGCTCCAGTGCACAGCGCAGATCCACCAAGCAGCACCTGTGTAATGCTTGTGGCAAGAACTTCTCCTCTGCTAGTGCCCTGCAGATCCATGAGCGCACTCACACAGGGGAGAAGCCCTTTGTCTGCACCATCTGTGGCAGGGCCTTCACCACCAAGGGAAACCTCAAGGTAAAGCAGAATATCATAGAGGGAAACTATTATTGTCTAGCCTGGATGCATTGTTTCCCATTATGTGGCTGATGTAAAAAAAGAAGCATTTAAAATACTTTTTAATTAGTAGTAGAATTTAATAATGGACTATGGTCCTTCCATGTGATGTACAGTATGTGTTTTTGCTATTGCTTGTAAGTCAACATTCACTTTTAGTGCATGATTTTGTAAACAAGCCATTTCTATTCCTGATGAAAGTTTGAATATGTTTTTTTTCTTTTTCTAGGTGCATGTTGGAACTCATATGTGGAACAGCTCAGCAAGGCGTGGCCAGCGTCTCTCCTTGGATAATCCAATGGCCCTTATGTCAATGGGCTCAGAATCCCAGATGATACCAGAGATGATGCCTCCCCCCAAGGAACTGGGATCTCCAGCAATGAACTTTGAACAGTCTTTGTGGAACCAGTATGCTGCTGCTTTCACCAATGGGCTGACCATGAAGACTAATGAGATATCTGTCATCCAAAATGGAGGCATTCCCTTCCCCGGGAGCCTTGCTGGTGGTCCTCTCGCTGGCTCCACTGGTGGGGTTATGAAGATGGACCGGTCCCACTCTGGCCTGCCTGCCACCATGGCCGAAATGGAGAAGAACGGCTCAGCGAGCGGGCCGAAATCCCAATTCCCACATTTCATGGAGGAGGGAAAAATTGCAGTGAATTAGTTTGAAAATAGAAGGCTGTTTTTTGCTTATTGTTTGTTCACTGCAATGTACAGATTGAATGTTCATTGTGGCACTGTTGGTACTAGCCACTTGCTCTTTATCGGGCACAATCAATACTTTTCAAGCGTAGAACTCTCAGTGGATATAATGGTGCAGCTCATACTTTTGCTATCCTTTGAATAACTCACCCCTTAAATAAATGTTCTCGTAGTTTTTTTTTTTGTATTATAACTTGATATAACTACTGTAGTTGTATTAACTGTTTTGTTATTTTCCTAATATGCGGGTATTTTTGTGTGAATCCTTTTAGTCTTGTATCCAGAAGTTGAATGTATGGCTTACTTGAAACTGCTTTAAAATTCAGAATGTCTCCCTGATGACACATACTTTGAAGGATTTTGTCTAGCATTAGAAAAGCTTCAGGGTATGGTCGATATAATAGACACAATTGTTTTAGTGTTTATGATAACCACACTGTTGTTTATCCTTTTTCCTCTGTACATGACTGTGTGACATGACTTTTTATAAAATTGTAGTTTTGTAATGGTGAATGTTGTTGGCATGTTGCCTCAGAGGGAAGTTTTTTGATAATTCAAAATGGTTGGAAGATTCTCTGAGGCGCTCGATTGAAAGAAATACCATTCAGGTGTCATGTCCTTTCCTTAAATGCAGGCTGGCTTGCTCAGTCATCCGTTTTGGATGTCATGGTTATTTCCTAACTGGATTTCACATGAAGATAGTTTGTCTTCTCTCTAAAACAAAAACCTCATGCGAAGTGCCTAGCTTGAACCTGAAATGTTGCTATTGTTCTTTTTTAAAGCACCACAAGATTGTAATGAAGGTTATTTGTCTGTATGTGTTTGACTGATACTATATTGTTCCCATGTAGCATTGCATTGTTTCTGGATTTATTTTTTCCTCAATTCTTATTTACGAAGATCTGTTAAACATGTTCTTTCTGCTCCCAATATTCCCTTTTTGTAGAGCTTCTAGGTCTTTTGGTGGGTTGTGTTCTGAAGGCTATAAAATGCTGAATGCTCTCAATCATGCCTGCACTTTATATTTCTTTTTTTTGGTAAGCTATCATATTCTACAGTTCCATTTGAAACCAGTCATCTCAACGTTGTTATTGTGATGTTTATATTAGAGAGGGCACATCAGCTTTTCTTTCCCAGTTTCTTTTACTTAAGACGTTGAAATATTCACTGCAGAATTTGACTCTACTTCTCTCAGTTATGTTCAAACTTAAGATGAAATCCCTGTTAAGGTTGCCTGTTCGATGAAATCCCTGTTAAGGTTGACAGTTCGACTTTGAAATAAACGTTTTTCTCTACATTCTTAAATTGTTATAGCTTGTTAACTTTGTTATTTATGTTGCGTACAATGCCAATGCTTTTGGGGGCAAATCTCTACCTCATTTAGATATTATTATTTCCCCCCCCCCCCTCTCAACGGTCTGTACATTATCTGATGCATTCTGAGTAAGCAATGATATGCTTTCATTCTTCTCATCTGCTGTGTTTTATAGACATGAATGCATCACTGGACACTTTGCACAACTCAGAATGCTCAGAATAGCTGTGGACTCTTGCTGTACATTCCCCATTGATATGCATTTACCAAGTTGTGCCTTTTTTTTTTTTTAAAGAGCAAACCATGTCAGAACTGCTTTGAGGTTGTCTTTACAATTCAAGAAATGTTGAGCCAGTTAGGCTTGTTTACAATGTAAATGTCCTCTTTGTTCTTTTTCATTTGTTTCCTTCATCTAAATGTTACGTTCTGGTCTTTTGAAAAATAAAAATCAGGGTGACCTTTCCAACATTGTTTCCTCAGTTTTTCTACCACTACTAGAATTGCTGCTCTAGAAAATGTCTGACATCGCCATAATAATATGAATATATTATTTCAAAGTGAATTACTTTGACTGCTTTAGGAGTGTTGTATCAAAACGTACTCAGGACAAAAGAATAGGACTGGGTGAGTTCTTGCTGCTTTACTTTAATTTGCATATGGGACAACTGATTTCCATCGAGTCTCCTTCAAATGACTTTCTTGGAGTAGTTGCTGATCTCATGTGTCCCAGCAATGGAATACACTCTATTACAATGTTCGCTGTACAATCAATTTGCATCCTCAACCAAATCAATTTGCATCTTCAACTAAAACTGTGTGCCTTCTGGTCACATTGTCCATCCCACAATCAAATCTAATAATTACAGTCTCAACTAGTGACCAAATACATTGAGGTCAAAATAATTATATATTGGTCTTGGATGTATTTATCTAACACCACTAAAACAGTTGGGTAGGCAAAACAATGATAACCAGGTATCAAAAACATGGAGGTAGGTTTTTTTTAGGGAGGAAAATGTCATTGATCCAAGATCTATAGCTTATGGTTTTTAAATGTGACATCTTGCAAGCTGGGAGCTACATAGTTTCTACGGATGGAGAGGTGGGGCAGGTGCTCATAGGCATGTCTCCTTATCAATAAAGTCAAAATACGTCTAAAGCACTCTAGGATCAATAAAAAAAAAAAACTTTTATTAGAACTACATCTTACTTAATTGCACTCCAAATCTATCTTGTTTGATGAAGTGACATAGCATCAGCACTGATAAGGCACAATAGAGAGAGGCCAACGCCAGCCAGTCCCAAGCAGCCACTGACAGCTGGGAGAGCCTCCGCCCAGAACGCAGACAGACAGACAGCGGGGCGGATTTCGCCGAGCGTCAACGGGGGCTGCCTGCAGGAATGACGGACAATATTCCTTTACAACCAGTGAGACACAAAAAAAGACACGACAATAAAAACAGGAATGGGTAAGAAAGAACACTATGGGCGTTGAATAGAATGTAAATGTAATGACTGAGAACGATTCATTTAGGCGGAGTGAGAGGCTGTTGTTATTTCGCTTGTCCGCTACTAACGAATGAATGTAATTGTTTACAATAGCGCGGAACTGTAGCTGACATTATATATAACGTTCATAATCATACAGAATATGCGTATTGTAACCCTATTTTGTAAAACAAGTGATTGACGGGCAAGGCTAGGGAAATACATGTGTAATAGAATGTGTGTAGTTCATTGTCTCACCTCAGAGAGAGAGAGGGAGGACATCCTTGTTCCGGGTGCTGGCGGTGATGGTGAAATATTAAGTGTCCATGCCAAATATTTATTTGTGTAGGCTATAGCCTGGGATTGGGACATGGGACGACCAAAACCAAATTATTATTATTATATTATATTATATTATTACCAAACGGAATGATGTGTGTCATTGCGTCGAGCCAGCACAGGGCAGGCCTCGGAAGGATATCCAGGAGCGCTTGTTTACAATAAACGACAGCAAGCTGTGTGCGGTACACTGATGATGTAACTAGTTAATGACACATGCATTCATCATATCTCCTTACGTGAAATGGAATGGAAATAACCTTCATAAAAGTGTATTTATGATGGTGAAAGCTTAAAATACTGTAACACACCCATGAATACACATGCTATATTATGATCCACCTGTCATTTGTCGAGCCCTCCTCCTCTCCTCGGACAGTAGGCTGGTAGATACAGTGGATGGATGGTGCTTTAAGAAGGATTTCAGTTTTTGTATTGAAATAGATTTTAATCAATTTAAAGATTATTTGTGTCTGGATATTTCCCAAGTGAATACAGTGGGCGGATAGCCTACAAGCTAGGCTATCTTGATTCAAAATATAATGGACACATATAAGCCTAGGCTAGTCATTTTTTTTCTTCTTCTTCTATTCAGTCAGATTATTATGTTATAAAAATGAATCAATTAGACATGCATGCTTTCTCCAAACTCTAGGACAGAGGGAACTTTTGATAAGTCGTGTCTCTGGCATACGGTTAACTAACTTGATTATGTTGCATACCTAGGGCATGCCAAGAAGGGCTGCATTCATCTACTACTGCAAGCAGTCCAAATTTGAGCACATCTCAGTGTATTTGGAATTAAGCATGATATTGTGAAATGATTACCTTCTGGTGATGATGATAATAAATAATAAATATGTATAAATATGTATAAGAAATAAGAATATGACATTTGATGATGCATAGGCCTGAGTAGGCGAGATGTTCTTGCATAGAATGTGTCTTTCAGCTTTCACCCAGAAGTGAGGCACGATGTCAGAAGACACTGAAGGACAGTTTCACTGTGTACTAGATGCCTTCACATCCAACATATGAAATGTTAAAAAAAAGTACCAGGAAGGCCATTGTGGCACAAAACCATATCAGATCAAGTCACCTGGCCACTTTGCTAAGATCAAGTGGAATGCTTTGTTTGAGGAGGGTGGGTCAAACCAGCCGGTAGCAAATAAAGCCAATATTTACTGAGTAAGGCCTTAACCTTTCTCATCTCTATAGTTACTGATGGTTGACCTACTCTTGACTGGGGCCATGTAGCCTGGATACGCAACATGATTTCAGATTCTGGTGGTATTTCAGTGAGAACACAACATGGAGTAATGGTTTGCATTGCTGTCTTATCTCAGGAGCTGCTGCTGCAGTCAATTATTGCTCTTGACTGAAGCCATGTAGGCAGGATTTATTTGTATCTTATTCCTGTAGTTTATTTGAGTAGGGACAGATACAATCAAAACTGCCACAATGAAGTCAGTCAGATACATTGCACCATAACACTTTAGCCAGTTCATTTCCAACATAGGAAATATGTATTATTGTGTTATTCAAGTGAGAGGAGAACACTAATGGTGTGCATTGCTGTTCCTCAGCTGCTGCCCTTGGTCAAGGTGCTGCGGGATGGGGGATTTCCGGCCCCGCACCGTGTGGCTGGGTCACCCAGAGAAGCGGGAGCAGAGGTACCCCAGGAACGTTATTAACAACCAGAAGTACAACCTCTTCACTTTCCTCCCTGGGGTGAGTGAACCTTCAACAGTTCACAACAGTTCAACTCGTTCACAAAAAGCTTGGGGACCCTGCATTTTGTTGTTGTTGTTGTTGTTGTTTTTGACTCACAAGATGGACATTTATCATGGTCTACACCTCTTGGTTAGCTATCCCTGCAATAGCCTGTATCTCATATTTTCTTATTTTTTCTATACCTGTGTTTGTTAGTGTGCCTTTTATTAACACTCTCTTGTTCTTCAGTGCCATAGAAAGGATTGGCTAAGGAGCATTCTAAGGATTTTCCTAACCTCATTTTCATATTAATTTGTTTTTTAGACATTTGCTCAGTCTTAAAGTCGTGTTCCTTTTTTGTATATGAAGTCACACATTAAAAGTAGCCCAGATTTGTTTTGAAAAGGCCTCACCCTTTTGCATTGCAAATAGGGATGCTTCTGTAATTAATTTAGATAATTAAGAACTTATTTTCAGTCAAAGCCCCAAAAACGGCCTAATATATTATTTTTGATGGTTGTGTCCTTTGCTGTGAATTGTCAACAGTAGGGGAAATAAATATAATACAGCAGCGATGAGAGTACACAAGCCTTCCCTTTGTAGTAATCTTACACATTGGTGGTAATGAAATCCAGCTAAGATGTAGTATGACTGTTACATCTATACTTGCCTGTGGGTGAAGCAGGGAAATCAAATGTTTTACTGAGCTGAGTCATATCAGTGTGTAACATGTATATATACAATATAAAGTATATGTTATGTGTGTGTGGAGATGAATTAGGAAATACCCAATTTGATATCTTAACATTTATTGTTAATTAGTTTGATATATTATCTTAGTTGATATATGTGTCCCCATATTCACCATGATCAGTTCATGGTTTCGGTTTCAGTAAAACACCTCTACTTTACACGGTTTCACCTCTACACCTCTACGCTCCCTTTCGCCATCAAGTCTGCCCCCACTCTGGACTCCTTTAGAGCCAAGTTAAAAACCCACCTCTTTGTCAATGATGTTCCCTAAGTCTACTCCCTATTTGTTGTAAATTGTATCCCTTGAGTTGTTTGTTTAAGTAGTCTGTGTCTGTTTGCTTTCTGTGTTCCTTGTCCTTGTCCTTGTCTTTATCTGTTCCTTTACCCGGGCTGCGCCCCGGGCCGATGTAAAAGTTGGATGGGGGGCGCATTATAAATAAAATTAACATTAACATTAACATTACTTATTACAGTAGCATGACATCCTACGCATAGAGCCTATATACCTATTATACAAATTCACCATTGTGAAGACAAAGTCCCTGCTGACTCTGTGTTGTACTGTTTTGTGTTCTCAGGTGCTGTTCAACCAGTTCAAGTACTTCTTCAACTTGTACTTTCTGCTCCTAGCCTGCTCCCAGTTTGTCAATGAGCTCAGGCTAGGTGCCCTGTACACCTACTGGGTTCCTTTGGTAAGCAGCATGTGTCAAAGTAATGTAACATACTAGTACATAGTATACATAGTTAATACTCATATAGAGTTGAGACCGAGGTGACTTGCTTTCAAGAGAGAAATACATCTAAATATCCTCACTATGGTAACAAATTGGCTAATTCAAAAAACTTTACATGACCCACAACAACTCATTTGAGAAAGATAAGATTACCTGTTATAACTGTTAACCATGGAGGATTGTTTTATTTGTTGTCTACCAGGGAATTGTTTTAATCATTACCATCATGAGAGAAGCAGTCGAAGAGATAAGATGTTTTCTGCGGGACAAAGAAGTGAATTCACAGATCTATAGCAAGCTTTCAACAAGAGGTGAGTTTTTTTGGGTTTTGTAAAGAAATATTTGTCTAGCAGCTGGGAAACTACTGTATAATTACTATGAATTCATATGAAACACAATTTGCATTTGATCCGTTTTACAGATTGTCCTGTTTAAGCTGAAAATGGTCTGGATGTGGAGTGATGGTTAATTCAAAGCAGAGATGTAAAAGTGTACATATTAGGGGTTTGGGATAAAGTGCTACCAGCAATAAAAACCTGGATACCTCTTGTGGTTTTCATCACTTTCATCCTTTGATGTGGCAGCTTGTTTTACCCATAAACACAATGAATGGTTGCTTCCATGATAGTGGCCCCAGTGTCTTACTGCATGGGGGGAGAGACCCAGGGGCACAAGGCGCCGGTAGATTCAGAATCCATGCCTGTAGATCTTTCTGTATTGTTCTGGTCAATGCAAGTCATTTGTCAAGAACACAAACATCATATTGCTTATTCATTTTACATTGAGGTTTACCATCTACCCAGCAATTTGTTTGGTAAAATAGCAGGATAGATCATTTATATAATTCATATGTTGTTTTTTTCTCTCACAGATATTGTATATAGGTAGTAACGGTGTAGGGAAGCGTAAGTCTTTATTTTGTCTGCTTTGGATGTAATCAGATTGGGATGTAATGTTTTTGAAGTCCCATGAACTTAAAGTATATCAATATTAATGTGCTTTAATGCCTTACATATGCAAAAGGCAGGGGTCACAGCAAAGGGTAGGGGTCAGTGACCCCCCCTCCAAACAATTTTGACCGTTCATTCCAAATGGAATGAGAGAAAAGGCTCAGCTCCCCCAACATTCTTGCAGATCTGCACGGAGCATTTACTTTTTCTAATGTAGTGGAAGGACATGTCTGACAACAGTACACCATTTGGTTTGTAACTGTGAGGATACACTTAGACATAAGTAATGAAATGAATAGTGTTCAGTATTAGCATGAGACCCGGGGAGGATATGAAGAGTTGGGTTTTTACTGTGTCTTTGAATGACATTAATGGTAGCAGGATGTCTCTCCGCCATAAATTCTGTCAGATCCATGTGAACGTTTATGTGGATTTTTTCTTGTTTGTGTATTCCTGTCGTATTCCTCTTCTTAAAAAGAGAAATATAATGTCCATATGATAAGGCATAACTGAGTTCCATATCTTTAGTTTTGTTTTTCTTTATCTACACTCCAGCCATATTTCCTTATTAATATAACAAAACATCACATTTTGAGTCTTAATGTTTCATGCTATAATAGTAGCAGTACATGGTTATATATAAATTATTGTGTACAAGCTAGAGTTATTTTGGGTGATCTGTCTGAAAAATTACTATTGAATATTAATTGCGGTTTCGATTTGATCTCTTAGGCACTGTGAAGGTGAAAAGCAGTGGGATTCAAGTCGGAGACCTTATAATTGTGGAAAAGGTTTGTATCAGGTCATAGATGTTGCCTGAACTGCATCGATGAATAGGCTCACTACTTAACAGGATCGTCAAGTTTCTATTTAAATGACAAAGAATAATGAGTGGCTTGTTAATCTCCTGTGCTAGGCTGGTGACTGATGTGAAAGGAGTTAGTAAAGATTTTGTAATCTTGTGATCAATGCTGAGCTTCAGTCTGTCAAACTCAAACTGACACAAACTTTAAATGCTCTTAATTGGATCACAAAACCGAAATGAAGCAAACAGTTATGTAATGATACCAACTGAAATGCCACTCTGTTAACAGTATGTTGTTCTTAAAGTTATCTAGGTAATTCTTCAAATAGACTTTCCACCCTAGTTAGCAGTTGCTTATTGCTATCTTTTTTATTGCTCTTTTGCTCCTCTTGTAGACAGAGTGAATTCTCTGAGTTTTTCTTCATGAAATATGATCAGTGAGTCCTGTCTGCAGTTACCAACTAAGAAGTTCTTTCTGAATTGCTCTGTTCAACACAGCTGAAGGATAGGTCACACATGTTGCTCTGCACATTTCCATGACTATTGATAGATTAAAATTTTCTTGAATTCAGAATTCTCATCTTTTTAATTTCATCATCTTCTGAAATTAGATGAATCTTTCATGAATCTTTAAGTGCTTATGAAACCATTAACCACTTAGAAATATCCATGCCCAGCTCAATGTTTTGAAGTGTGACAAGATGAATAGCATTGGGAATTCATCTTCCAATAACTCTGACCAGGTCCCATAGTAGAGAGACTGGGTCAAACAGAGTGTGAAGCGCCGTTAGGGTTCCATTTAAAGTCAGGCAGGATGATTTGCTGGAGGGCTTACAATGTTGACTAGCTTGATGCAGGTAATTCGGCACATTAAAGCAAAAGTAGTCTGACTTCTACAGTTAGAGAAGGTGGAGGGGGCAGGAATCAGGATGCAGTTGAAGTCATGTTTTTCTTTCTGTCTTTCTCTGTAGAACCAACGTGTTCCTGCTGACATGATCTTTTTAAGGACCTCTGAAAGAAATGGTAAACATCTGCTGGTCATTCATCCAGATCTCCACAACAAGACTGGTATAGGGGGGGAAATGATGTTTAAACAGGCGGCGAGGTGCAAGGATTAGCCCTGAGCCTAGACAGGAAGTGGAACAATGTCTAAATTGTAATTGGGTCCAGTAGTAGGCTATCGTTCAAACTATGGTCACCGGTCACTGAATTTCCATTTAGTATATGTGTAAGGGTGATGACGAGTGTGGTAGCCAGAAGAAGCATGGATCCAGATTCCCATTTTTGTTGTTTAAATCACAAGTTGAAAGACATCATCAAGACATGCAAAACTGAGTATAGAAAGAAAATATAAAATGCAAAGAGAAAACCGGAGATACAAAGATAGAGATCTGAATAAACAAATGTGGAATTTAACAAGATTTGTTAAAGTGATGACTCAAGACTATGCAAAACAACTACCTCTGCAACATGCTTGTTGATTACATCTATAGGGCACATTTGGAGTGCCATAGTATCTGAATATAGTATCTCAATTTTGAGTAGTAACTAACTAGATACATGCTGGGCTTAGCTTTCCTGTGGGGGGAAAAAAAACAACAGCTTTGTTTTACTGGAAAGAGTGATTGGTTATCTATGTTACACATGGAGGCCATTAGGTCAATTATGAAGAGCCTATAGGTCCAGGATTCTGAGCGGACTGGGCTCCAGGCAGGATGACGCAAGCATGCCAGGGGGGAAGGGCCAGGGCCAGGGTTGGTGGATGTCTCTCTGCCCCTGCCCCTGGTTGATCCCCCAGAGTTAGTAATTAGTAGTAACTATTAGTAATAAGCGCATGTTTAAACTTTTCAGATGCTTGTAAGCAGTGTAATTGTAAGTAATAGCTCATTGGCCTTCAATTCATCGGCCTTCATATCAATTCCTATGTTATGTGGGAAAAAAAAGACTTGTTTGTGGTTTTGAGTTGAATCTAAGTAAGTAAGGCAGTTTGAGGCATTTGTGAAAGTAATATATTAACAAATTAAAACATTATCAGAGATAGAGAATATAAATGAATAGGCCTAAAGCTCTCCCAAAATGTAAAAGCCTATCCAGTGGCGCCCCCTAGAGGTGAATGTGTATCCATTCTAGATCAGCTGGTCATGTTCTCCTCTCTCCTCCCAGGCTCCTGTTTCCTGCGTACGGACCAGCTGGACGGAGAGACGGACTGGAAACTACGCCTCCCAGTGGCCTGCACCCAGAGACTGCCTACTGCTGCGGTAAGTCACCAGATGGCTGAGTGTCACTGTAAAACATACAGAAGGCAGAACTGCACCGTCAGCGCAGGGACCATACTGAGGACACTTACTTCCTGTGTCCATTAAGGGCAGTACACAGTTTGATGAGCCAAGGTGAATACAGTAATGCTGCATCTCCTCTTTATCTGCTTGTGTGACCATAATCAATCCATCAACTGCCCTCCACTGTATTTTTTCCGTCTTCAATACAGGTCATTTTCCGAATTTGTAGACTTTTTGATAATTATGACATCCTGACCTAAACATTGATTCACATGAATCTGATTCTGATTCTATCCGTTGTTATTATCTCATGTTATGATTGCTCCCCCAGGACCTTCTCCAGATCAGATCATACGTGTATGCGGAGGAACCAAACATCGACATCCACAATTTTATTGGAACATTCACCAGGGTGAGTGTTTACCGGTACCATTCTCTCTCACATAACAATAACTGGGGAACTTTGATGCAAGACTATCCTCTCCTGCTTTCTCAGTTTCTCTCTTACTCTGTGGCTCTATGTTCTGCCCTATATCCTGTAGGAGGACGGGGACCCTCCAGTCAATGAGAGTCTCAGTATTGAGAATACCCTGTGGGCCAGCACTGTCATCGCCTCTGGTAAACACCAACTCACCCAGTGGTGGGCTTTCTCCACTCAAGCAGCTAATAACCAGGAAGTAACCAGTAACTGGCCCCACTCCTCCTCCCCTCCCCCCACACGCACACGCACACACACACAATCACACACGCACACACACACACACACACACACACACACGCACGCCCCTCCCCCTACAGAGCAGCAATGAAGCATTACTTCCTCCACTGTTGATGTACTGATGACTTGTCCTCCGTCCCACACACAGGTGCAATCAGACCATGTAGACAAAGTTCAGGGTCAGTTAACCATAAGAAACAAGTACATCTTCCCTAAAGGAAAAGAGACTGCATAGAGATTCCGTAGTTCAATGTGCAACATGTGGTAGTCATTTAACCAATTGGATATTGGGTTATTTATTTCTAAATAAATCCGGTCATATTAATAAAAGTCCATTAAGCTGCTGCTATAGTATGATGCGGTTGATGGTTAGAGACGGGTCTCAGTTTAAATGTCTCAGTTGACCTGTATTTTCTCTCACTGTAGGCACTGTTGTGGGAGTAGTGATCTACACAGGCAAGGAGCTCCGCAGTGTTATGAACACCTCCAACCCCAGGCACAAGGTACATCAGTATTAGCCACAGATACAAAGATTAAGCAAGTGCTACATACAGGCATGCACATATTAATGTTACTTCAGGTGAATTTCTGTTTACATTTATGCCATGATTATGTCAATCTGTGTTGAGAGTGTTTTGTAGGAGCTTTACTTTCACATGTTTTGTCTGTCTTGTAGGTGGGTTTGTTTGACCTGGAAGTGAACTGTTTGACAAAGATCCTCTTTGTGGCGCTAGTGGTGGTGTCTCTGGTCATGGTGGCCCTCCAACACTTCGCCGGACGTTGGTACCTCCAGATCTTCCGCTTTCTTCTTCTCTTCTCCAACATCGTTCCCATCAGGTGGGAATTGAATACATTGTCTGTCTCATTGAGTCAACTGAATTCATTTGTCAAATTCAATGTAAAGTGAACTTTTCAAGTGGATTGAGTAGGTTTTCGAGTGGATCTTACCGAAATTAAAATGTAGTATCCCATGTTCTTCTCACCTGACGCTTGCGTATAAGATGGTCAATTTAATACCATTGCTGTCCAAAAATAATTTGGAGTCTTATTTCTGTGGCGCTATGTGTGAACTTTGCGGGCAGTTTGCGAGTCAACCTGGATATGGGCAAGATGGTTTTCAGCTGGATGATCAGGAGAGACTCTAAGATCCCTGGGACTGTGGTCAGAGCCAGCACCATACCTGAGCAACTGGGCCGCATCTCCTACCTGCTGACTGACAAGACAGGTGAGAGGCAGCTGCAGTCAGGTGTATGAATGGGATTCAAGAGTCAGAGCTGAGAGTGCCCCAATGAACTGTGAATGTATACAATAACTTGTAAGAGGCGACAGTTTAAGAATGAAAGAATCCCAGTTATCTAGGACAATGAAAATGTGCATCAAACTGCTAATAGAAAAGATTGGGACAAAATGTATGATGCCAATGCTTGTAGGTTGCTCTAATGGTCGGAAGAAGGAGGGAACCCATCTTGTATGGAGTAGTGTGAGAGATGATAGTGTTGAAGATTTGCTAAGGTTGCAGCCACTAGGACTGTGCTAGGTCTAGCCTGTCCCTGGGGTTTTGGGCTGTGTGCTACTCTCAGAGACATGCTACTTATTGGATGCTTAAATCAAAAAGAGCCTGAAGGCTATCGTCTCCACACAGCACAGCTGAACACCTTTAGCAGAGCCGTCCTCAGTAACTGGGCTTCCACTCCCATTTACAATTTTTAATTTACAACCCTCGGAACCAGTAAAATGATCAGCCATTTTCCCATCCAGAGCGTGATACGGGGGATGGGGTCTTAGGGTCAGAGGTCACTCTAATGTATGTGCAGGGCCTCCCAGGTCATGGAAATACTACTGAAATACTGCTGAGAAAGACTTTTAAAGTGGGTGCGTGGCACTTATTGACATGGAAATGGTGTTTGGTTGATAAAGCTACTATCCTTTACTTGTAATGTGTACCCATAACTTCCTGTTTAAGCCTATGGATATACTCTGGGCCTTTTTTTTTTTTTTTTTTTTACTGTAGGGCATTGTTTTGACAACATTCATTATTGTTTCATTAAATGTTTTGAACTAAGATGGTTAAATGTTGTGACAAAATATTTGATTAATTGATCCTATACCATTATGGACTTGCATTATGTTAATATGTTAACAGTTCAACAGTAAAAAAAAAAAAAAAAAAGTGGTTTGTTGTTTCCTCCAGGGACTCTGACCCAGAATGAGATGGTGTTCCGACGCCTCCATCTTGGAACTGTGGCGTATGGGATGGACTCTATGGATGAGGTGCAGAGCCATGTGTTCAGTGCCTACACACAGGTAAGGAATAGTTTCAAGTTTCAAGTTTATAAAGTTAGATCTTATTATACAAGTATAAGAGAGTAAGATTCTTAGGCTTCAGTTCCTCGACATTGCAGCAACAGGAGAAATAAAGTGTCGGTAGTTATAAAGACAAATAAGGCAATCAGTTTAGACATCAGTTCATGCAACTCTTCCCCAGCTCTTTGCTGCAAATGAGAATATATATATACATATTGTGTTAATACCAATCAATCATCACCTGAAAGCCACAGCCTATTTGAGTATTGTTGCTGACTATGTGAATCCCTTCATGGACACAATGTGCCCATCTTCTAATAGCTACTTCCAGCATGATAATGCACCATATCACAAAGTAAAAATCATCTTAAACTGGTTTCATGAATTTGACAATGAATTCAGTGTTCTTCAGTGGCGTACCCTGTCACCGGTTCTCAATCCAATAGAACACTTTTGGAATGTGGTAGAACGGGAGATTCACAGCTTGAAAGTGCATCTGAAAAATCTGTAGGAATTGCATGAGGCAATCATGTCATCATGGACCAGAATCAAAGGAATGTTTCCAAAATCTTGTGGAATCAATGCCACAAAGAATCAAGGCTGTTTTGAGACCAAAGGGAGGCCCTACTCAGTATTAGTATACACATAATAAAGTGCTCAGTGAGTGTAAGTAAACATGTTCCTCTCTGTATCATTCATAGAGACAGCAGGACTTACAATTGCTGCGGGAAAACCAACAGAAAACTCAGTCACAAGCATTGTTGTAGAAACATATCAGTTTGTGATTATTGTAGGGTTGAATGCTTCCCGACCTCAAATGACTCCCTTTGTCCCTTTGACACCAGAGGTTAGTGGAGCAGGAAACAGGATTACTCACCAGCCCAGCACTGACTGGACTCGTTAATGACGCCACCATTAACCCCTAGGAACCACAGAGGCTAAGAATAGCACTGCCAAGATGCACAAGCTAATTGCTCATATTTCTTCTTCACACATCTGGTTATGTTTACGTTATCAGTGGAGGCTGGTGGAGGTAGAAATCAGAGGACGAGCTCATTGTAATGCAAACACACCTGTTTCATACCATTCCTCATTTCATTCCATGCATTACAATAAGCCTGTCTTCCGATTTCTACCTCAACCAGACTCCACTAGTCTTCATGCCCCTCTCTGTCTCTATGCTCTCTCGTCTGATTAGCGGTGCAACGCACATACATATCAAGTGTAATAACGTTGCCATGGTTTTAAGGCAGCATTCAGGTAGATCTCTTTCCTTCCCACATGTAGAATTATCGCAAATATTTGGTGAGAAAACTAGGATTGCTTGATAAGGAAGGACAACGTTGTTTGAGCTGTTTATTTTTTATTTTTTAGGGCCGGTTTCACAGACAAGGCTTAAGCCTAGTCCTAGACTAAAAAACATCTTCAATGGAGATTTTACATTGAAAGTGTGATTTAGTCCAGGACTAGGCTTAAGCCTTGTCTCTGAAACCGGCCCTCACAAGGAAAACCTTGACAAGAGAATGACGCTCCTAAACATTTTCAGCAGTGTTCTTTTCTTTTTCCTCCTCCTACCCTCCTGGCAGCCTGCCCACGACCTCCCGACCTCCAGAGCTCCGGCGGCCACTAAAGTACGAAAGACCATCAGCAGCCGTGTGCACGAGGCAGTGAAGGCCATCGCCCTGGTGCACAACGTGACGCCCGCGTACGAGTCCAACGGCGTGACGGACCAGGCCGAGGCGGAGCAGCACTATGAGGACACATGCAGGGTGTACCAGGCCGCCTCCCCTGACGAGGTAGATAGCTAGCTACACCACCGTCACCACGCACCCCTGTGGGCAGTGGGACACGGTTGGAGTTGGGGTCCACTGATCGCTCACGTCCCATCAATACAGGAAATAGTAGTCCTATGGAGACCTTTTTTTCAATTCAATAGGTAGGAAATGGAATGAAATAGATCCCAAACTCTGTAGTGTACGCACAATAGACCAACATGTTTCAAAAGTTTAAAAAAGAATTGAGAGTTCTTGGTTTTGTCGTTCTTCTTATTGGTGTCTTCCCTGTCTTCTGCCTTTGAAGTGAACCTTGAAAAGACAAATGGCATTCCGCATGCATGTGCGTGATCAGTATGATTCCTTTGAACTTCATGAAGGGGCCTGTGAAAGTTCACTTGATCCATTTCCCACAGTGTAAATACAGATTTCCTTAATGTCCTCCTCCCCAGCCCAATGGACGTATCCCCCCTCCCAATCTCTATCTGTCAATAATAGATATTTGATCTGGTCTCCAGCTGTTTCTTTATGGTGATTTGTATTCATGTGGTGTAAGCATTTTATGGCATGATTATGTTACTGAAATTCCTGTTCCATGAAAATGATTACAGGTAGTTAACAATGTCTGTGTCAAAAGCTTCACCTAGATATGTTTCTATTTCCGCCCTTGATTGAATGTCTCTGCTACAGTGTAATAGGTATATTCCATCCTCTTGATATGATCTAGGCTCAAAATTCAGTTGACTTTCTTATGGCTGCTCGGTACTCAGGAAGTCTAAATATAGCTATGGTCTTGTCTGCTCGTGTCAGTGGTCAGGATGCCAGTGACAGTTGGATGCATGGTTTGTAGTATGAGAGACCATTATTCTCTAACTTGTTTGTTCTTGGGAATGTGATACCAGACACCAGATTGAAGTTTGTATACAACAGATAAGCATAGCCAGGCTTTTTGTGTTTCCAGCAAATCAAATGAAGAGTGCTGGTTGTTGTGTGCGGTGTGCGGTGAAGCGTTCTATTTGCTCAGTTATGTTATTAGTTATCACCTTATCTCCCTGTCTATGCTACTTTTTGATTTTCAAAATGGGATATAGGCTAATAGCTCTATCTAACGGAAAGTCAAGGTAGTGTCATGTAGCCTATTTCCAGAGTGATCCATCTAAACAGGAATGTTGCCATCTTAAACTGCCACCTCTTAAATCATGTCTCTTTAAACAAATCGACCCAGATGGGGCCTTGACTCAAGCCATTTGTAAGCAGCAGATCCAGCTCATCTATAAACGTTCGACCCTAGACATTCCCGTTGCTGTTGCGGGTTGTGGGCCGATTCACTGAATGCCTCAGAAGTGAATCTGCCCAGACTATGACTAAGGCGAGGGAGGAGGTGGCTCCTGTCCAACCTGGATGACAAACACACAGAGTAGTCACACCGCTGCTGACTTTCTGTTTGGCTTGACAACAAGGATAGCTGGCCACAGCCCATACATATCTGGGATTCAGGTTGTTTAGTGACTAGTCTTATCCAAACATAGTCACAAGTCAAATATTAGCCTAAAGAAGTGGTACTTCTTAACTAAAACTGCCTTGTTTTGTGACTGAAGCATGGTGTGTGTTGTCCTAGTCATGTTGTGGAAGATTGTGAAAATTGATCAACTGACTATTAATGCTATATTCATACTTTCAATTAATAATATGATATATTGGATACTGATTATTTGACCTTTATACATGTAGATATATATGTATAGCAAACTTCTGACTGGAGACTCATGTTGACTTTATCTGGCTACTGTTGTTGCAATGACACATTCCTGAGCATGTAGGGGTGAAAGGTTACCTATGATTTGTATATGGAAAGGTGAAAAGTTCCATCTGGTTTAAAGATTGAGAGGTGAAAAATTGGGAACAAGGAGGTGATTTGGGAATAAAAAGGCTCCCTACAGAGGACATCTCTGAATGTTTCTCTGCCCTGTGTGTCGTGTGTACTGAGTACGGTATCTCTCTCTGTGCATATGATTTTGGTGTATTGAAATGTTTCTGACAACTTTAAACAGAATTAACTTAGAATAAGAATATGTACTGTGCTAGATTGTGACTAACCATAAGAACCCACGTTTGGAGGGTTTTTCCTCCACAATGTCTCTGCTGTCCAACTGGTCCAACTTAACAATACATTAATGGACGTCATCATCTGTGTTGCCTTATCCTTATGTGCCTTTCAAAAGAGACCAGGAAAGATGGCTGTGTCTTGTATAGCAAGACTTTTTAAAATATTATCTCCCTAGTTTTTCAATCAATAGCCTAAAGTGCTGAAAATGCTTTGGTCATCGATTTGTACCGAATTAGAAATGTGCACTTCAAGCTGTGCTCTTCAATGTGATATTTCCTATCATATTCTGTTCTGTTAAGCTATGTCGTTTCTTTGGTAGACAGGTGCATCATTGATGAGAAAGGTGAAGGTGTACCGTTAGAATTCTTGTTTACATAGTCTGTTGTATCAGTCTACTCTTCTATTCCATCTCTTACCAGTACAGATGCAAATGAAACAGTTCCAAAGCAATATATGTGGTTAAATGAATACAATTCTACAGTAGATGTGATATGAGAACAATACATTTCCATGCTGGTTTAGAGCTCTATATCTATAACCACCTATTGACCATTGCGTCTCCCTCCCTGCTGTGCTTTGCTAGGTGTCGCTGGTGCAGTGGACTGAGAGTGTTGGACTGACCCTGGTGGGGAGGGACCAGTCCTCCATGCAGCTGAGGACTCCTAGTGGACAGATCCTGAACTTCACCATCCTGCAGATATTCCCCTTCACCTACGAGAGCAAGAGGATGGGCATCATAGTTCGAGTAAGTGCTGAGAGATTCAGAATATGGTTTGGATGTTATCGAGGTATGATTTACACTCTCATTTTCACAGGAGTTGTGATCAATCTTGAAATTACTGTGGATGAGGTTTTGTATGGAGATGTTTGCGTGATTGCAAATCAACTGTTATTAACGACCAACCGTGCATCATACAGCAGCCGACAGAGAAAACTAGGATAAACATAAAATATTCAACGTCCAACATCTAAGAGTTATCTGAGAAAGACTTAACCCTGCTATGAACTGTGTGACTAAGCCTCCACGCATGCACCGATGACTAACTATTGTTGTTGGCTTGGCTAGACCTGGTAGACCTCTGCTTCAGGAAGCCTGGGACTCACTCTTGGCTTCCTCAAGATAATATTTTCAAACACTTTTGAGATCCCCAGTGAATACCAAAATAAGTTTCCCTTTCTAGGCAACAGACCATGATGAATTGCATATTGCACCTTTACCCGAGGTCCCCAGGTTTACTTAGCACTATTGTGGCCACTTTATTACTTTATCAATGCAGGGTTACCTTTTTTACTTACTTACGTTACTTATTATTATTGCGTTTTGTATCTGAATGCTGCAATGTCAATATTGATGAACCAAAGCCAAAGTATTTTACTCTTGTGTACTTACAGTAAGATGTAATAAAAACAAAAGCGAAAAACCTTATAGACTTAACATTCCGATGTATTACATCAATTATTAATGTGAACATTTCTTTTCCAGGATGAGTCTACAGGAGAGATAACATTTTACATGAAAGGTGCGGATGTGGTCATGGCAGGCATCGTCCAGTACAACGACTGGCTGGAAGAAGAGGTACGAGTATTGGTATGTGTATGAGTTTGTACGTTTGAACTGCCTGACGTTAACGTTTTGGTGTTGTGTCTCTCTCTCTCTCTCTCTCTCTCTCCCCTCTCTATCAGTGTGGAAACATGGCCAGGGAAGGCCTGAGAGTCCTGGTGGTCTCCAAGAAATCTATGACCGAGGAACAGTACCAGGACTTTGAGGTGAGCAGCCCTCCATTGTGTGTAGCTGTCATCATGTTCATCCATGGAGGCCTGAGACCGTGTCGGAACCAACGCCAACAGGAAGACAGGGTCGTTTAGACTGAGAATGACTCCTGAGTAAACCACCTTGAGATTTCAGTGGGTGTTCCATATCCGTTTGGCATCTCACTGGTGAGGGAAAGAACAGGAGGGGCCCATGTGTGCCAGAGACTGGCGCCACTGGCAACCATGTTGGCTGGAGTGAGTATCTGAAGAACATCCACTCTGCATCAGGGGAGGCTGGTGGTGGTAGAAATCGGAGGACAGGCTTATTGTACATTTTGACGTTTGAAAGCAGATGGGTTGACTCTTGGTTCTTTTTTTACCGCTGATAAGCAATATTTGGATAGCTTTAGGCTGTGTTTTGTCCATCTATTTACTATATTATCTTGTGCCACACCACTATCTTTATGAGCCCAATGCCTGAACGATAAGAACAAAATGCTAACAATTTTGTATTCTCTTAACAATACACACACTGTCGAGGTGTTGTCACACTCAGATGTCATCCATATCTTCTCACCTGCCAAGAACAACAAATACAAAAGCTACATTGTTTCCACAGATACTTTTATTGTTATTAAATGTCAAAGTGTGTTGTCTGGTGCTTGGATTGTCCCCATACACATACACACACATACACACACACACACAGACACACACTGTCTCTCCCTATGCAGCCCCAGGCCCATTACTAGAGTGTGTAATTGTGCGAGCGGGTGGGCGTGGATGGGGGTGAGTCACTAGCTCAGTGAGTCATATAGTTTGTGTTCCTGTGTGAGTCACTCAGATTGTTTTTGCTTTATCTCACTAAATTGCCCTCTGAGCTGGAGACGGGCGTTTGCCTGCTGATCACTGCTGTTATGGCTCTAAACATAACAAAAACATGTATTTCAGGATTGTGTGCATTGCTTGGATACAGTTATTTGCATATATAGCATGTGTGCGACCATCTCGTTCTACTACTATTGGTAAATCCAGTGTTACCGGATACATACCCAACATACATTACTATCCTCCTGTTCCCTGTCCCCAGGCCCGGTATGTCCAAGCCAAGCTGAGTGTCCATGACCGTTCTCTGAAAGTGGCTACAGTGATTGAGAGTCTGGAGATGGAGATGGAGCTGCTGTGTCTGACAGGGGTGGAGGACCAGCTCCAGGCTGACGTCCGGCCCACACTGGAGATCCTTCGCAATGCAGGCATTAAGGTCAGGCCAGGGCAATGCAGGCATTAAGGTCAGGCCAGGGCAATGCAGGCATTACGGTCAGGCCAGGGCAATGCAGGCATTAAGGTCAGGCCACGGCAAAAACATTGACATACAGCATACACTCCTGTACTCATACTGTATGTAGAAGGTGTAACGATATAGCACTGATTCCCTACCTAGGTTTTTATTCAATATCTGGCAGATGCAACAACATGTTTGTTTGTCTTTTCCATTTCTACAATATGTAAGCGTGGTGAACAGGGTAAACAGTAAATAGTGCTGTCTGATTTCTATCCAGGTGTGGATGCTGACGGGAGACAAACTTGAAACAGCCACCTGCACTGCCAAGAACGCCCACCTGGTCACCCGCAACCAGGACATCCACATCTTTAGATCTGTGAGTGAAACAAGCAGGAGAACCCTTTCCTCTTCAACCACAGAGGGACGGTTGACAGGACACAGATGAGGCCAAGCCCTAGATTAAATGGAGATTCTTCTCTGGTTTTTAATATCAGAGTAGGTAGTGTGTCCTGGGTTCAGGAAACTGGCTCCTCAATGTTACATGTTGGGTGTGAATCAGAATAAACAGGCTTAGCATAAAGGGGTCATCCCAAGGTCAAGGGGGCATGGACAGTTTCCAGCCTCTGCTGCCCTCTTGGACGTTTCTTTTTTTTTTATGTAGTCCCAGAAACATGCCTCTACGGCCGGATCCACAGGCCAATAAATCACCTCCCACCATATGGAGCATCCAAGTTGGTGTCAACCCAGAGGCAGGCACTGTGAACCAGAGGAGAGCCCAGCTGAACCACTCCCTCAGGGAACACAAACAGGGGCTCACTTCCTAATTTGTTTTGCAGGTTTCTCTAAACTAAACTGCACAATTGCTTTGATAGTCCCCTTGGCTTGGAGTGGACTTCCCTTTTGGCCTTTTGCCAGAGTAAAAAGGAGAGCTTGCCATAGGGAAGGTTACAACTTGCGCACAAGCGTGGTTACTGGAAGAGGATAACAATGGCTGGCACGGCTTGAAAACAGCCCTCTGCATGTCCCGGTGGGTAGGGAGCTGTGTTGAGTGGACCTATAGCACGGGCATCTGGAGGGGTTTCCTGGTGGACACACATTGCATGGTCTGGATTGACGTCCAAGAAGTCAATAGCAGAATTATAGCTATACCAGACCATGATATTGGTTGACAGATTGATGCCTGCCGGTTCAAATCCGCATTTTTTGCATTTTGAGTCCATATTTGAGTTTGACACAGTTGAAAGCAGGAAATATGAGCTGTTATATTTAGTGTTTATAACTTTAGCTTCAGTCTTATATCAGCATGAGCATAATAACTAGTTCATTCTTCGTTAGAAGTCGTTGTCAATGGAAGCCCACAAAATGAGCCATGGTTCTTCAGCTGCATTTTCTCATCCTTATGGTTTTTCAATTTCCTTTGAAGTGTGAAGTCACGTTTAACTGTCAATGACTGTGGCTTGAATGCATAGACACTCACTGGAGGTTGACAGTTGTTCAGTTATTCTAGCCCTGATGTGGATGACAGTTGCAATAAGAGGAGCGGCTACCGCTGCTGTGGGTTAGATATCTATCTATATGCCTCTGTGACCACCCTGGCAGTGAAACTGTGTGTGTGTGTGTGTGTGTGTGTGTATGTTTGTGTGGCCGTAGGTGACAACGCGAGGAGAGGCCCACCTTGAGCTCAACGCCTTCAGGAGGAAACACGACTGTGCTCTGGTGATATCAGGAGACTCACTGGAGGTAATCTCTCTCTCTCTCTCTCTCTCTCTCTCTCTCTCTCTCTCTGTCTCTCTCTCTCTCTCTCTGTCTCTCTCTCTCTCTCTCTCTCTCTCTCTCTCTCTCTCTCTCTCTCTCTCTCTCTCTCTCTCCGGCCACTTAACGTCTGTGTAAACCACGGTAATGCGGTTGTTTCTTAGTGGTATCTGTGGTGTTCAGAAGTGACAAACCTTGGTAAGAGTCTAAGGGCTAAATTATACCGCAAACGTCAACCTCGCGTTACCTCAGCGGCGTGTGTGAGATTAATTTAGGCGCCCATGTTAACGGGTTAGAGCAGCCACACAGCCCGTGTGAGAAGCGCTGGCTCCTACAACTTCCTCGCTAGAGAGTCAGAGTCTCACCTATGTATATATATATTATATATCCGCGTGCCTCCAACCTGAAAATGATCTTACCAGCAACATAGACTATACAGTAGATTCAATGTCTACATCTGTAAATATGTATATACAGTTTTTAAATCGCACACTTCCGCTATCTGTTTCAAAGCAGAAACCCCAACGTACACTATAATTATATTATGTTAATAAGTTAAAAGAACATCAGATGAAGAGTAGTATTTTTCCAGTGATTTCTCCCTCTCTCTCCGTGTTCGGTAGTTCGGTATTCTCTTGCCACGGAAACAGATACAGTATATTTCCATCTTGCTTATGTTGCGATCAAAGTCGCGCAAAATGACATGTCGTTGGCACGATTGAGAAATATTAAAACCAATAACATGTGGAAATGCTCATGCTCTTAATGATTTGTCTACGACTCTTTCTCTCGTTCTCTCTCTCTCTCTCACTCACACACACACACACACACACACACACACACACACACACACATACACACACATTTCGAATTGCTCATTAAGGATGGATGACATCAGAGACTGAACCCAGAACAATTTATAATGAAGTGAAATTAAACATTATATTATTGATGGCCATTATCAAAGGCAAACTCTATGTACAACAATAGGGCTGGCTGTAGCAGCTCTGCAGTAGCTGCGTTACATAAAAAATAAATAGATAATACTTCGTCCTAGACAGTCTGTTTTCTACATGATCAACATGCAGTTTAAACAATTAAACAAATGTCTTGACTGCGTTCTGCAGATAAACGTTTCACTTTTCAAATCGCTCATTAAGGATGGATGACAGTAGACTGAACCCAGAACAATTTATAATGAAGTGAAATTAACCATTATATTATTGACGGCCATTATCGAAGGCAAACTCAATGTACAAAGATAGGGCTGACAGTAGCAGCTCCGCAGTTAGAGCCGTAACAGAAACGCGGGCAGTAGGGAAGACGCGACAAAAAGTCCAGCAAAAGTTCCGCCACGCACACGTGCTGCTGAGGTAACGTTGCTGGTGAGTTTTCAGCGTAACCTTAATAGGCTACTGAGTCAGTGATAAAGATGCATAAGCCACACTGTTCCTAAGACGTGTGGTCGATCACCTTCTCCCCCTCTCCTCTTGGTTTTGTGTTGCAGGTGTGTCTGAAGTTCTATGAGTATGAGTTCATGGAGCTGGCCTGCCAGTGTCCAGCGGTGGTGTGCTGTCGCTGTGCGCCCACACAGAAGGCTCAAATAGTCCGGCTGCTGCAGGAGCGCACAGGCAAACTCACCTGTGCTGTAGGTGAGAAACACACACACACACACACACAGGTACACTCACCTGTGCTTTAGGTGAGAAACACACACACACATAAATTCAATTATGTTACATTCACGATAGAGTTAAAATGGATGAATATTGCATCTCAGTCCACACACACACACACACACACACACACACACACACACACATAGGGTCTCTATGGTGAGTCACAGTCACATTTGTGCTCCTGACACTTCCATTGCTGTTGTTTTCTCTTAGGGGACGGAGGAAACGATGTCAGCATGATCCAGGAAGCGGACTGTGGCGTGGGAGTGGAGGGCAAAGTAAGAACGTCTCGCCCTCATCCCACCACTGCGCTCACTGCTGTCGCCTGGTGTTTCCTGTCGCGATGGGGCCATCTGCTATAGAAAGGAGCATCACTTATATCAAAGGACACTTGTCCTTGTTCACAGATGATTCCTCTCTGTCCCTACGACAGCATGTCAAGTGTGTTGAGGAAGTGAAGGCGACAGAATGGTATCGTCATCCTATAGTGATGACTTGAGATGTCGACAGCTCCTGTCCATACAGAGTTCTTTCCTCATGTACAGCCTGTGCCTCTGACCCTTACTCTGACCCACTATGGACCATAACCACCCCCCCATGCACTCAGTATGGAATACATATTGACTTAATGGTGGGAGACACTGTATTTATTCACTCAATAGGCAGCTTGGCATTTCCATTTTCAGCTCATCGCTTTTTAATATGGTGGCTTTGCCTCTGAGCATTTTGGATCCACCATTTGTTTTATAAACACTCGTAAAAAAAAAAGTGTTATTTTAGTGACCAATGACCTTCGCTAACCATTCTCTTTTTTTCCCCCCACCATCATGTCTTTGACAGGAAGGGAAGCAGGCGTCGTTGGCTGCCGACTTCTCTGTGACTCAGTTCAAACACTTGGGCCGACTCCTCATGGTCCACGGGCGGAACAGCTACAAGAGGTCTGCCGGCCTCAGCCAGTTTGTCATCCACAGGAGTCTCTGCATCAGCACCATGCAGGTACCTGCAGGCAGGGTCCGCCAGGGGACCCAGGGCTGGTGCAACCTAACTGGAAATCGAACCTTGGTCTCACTAGCTAAGCTAAAGCCTAGGTATCAGCTCAGGGAGCCAATGCAAGTGTTCTGATCTCAGGAAAGGCTAGTCATTGAGGCAGTGGTTCCAAACCAGCACCTAGGGGGATAGTCCTGTTAGGGCCAGCCAGTGGGGGAACCAAAGCCAGGCTACCCAGGGTGTGGTGGGGCAGAGTGGGGTAGTCAGTGAGTCAGAGTAGGGGGTTCTGAAGCTCCTCTGGGTTGGGGTTCGTGGGTAAGCCCTAGTGGGTAAGTATGTGACTCATTGGCTTATAGACTTACACACTGGTTGGCTGAGGAGGACCTACTCTACTCCTACACATGTCTCACATTAAACCTGCCCACAACCGCAGCTGTGATTAAACCTGGCCGGGCCAACACTGCCAGATTCTCCCATACACGTAGTAGTAGAATGAGACTGATATTAGTCAGTGTGGTATATTAGGTACTGTAAAAGAAATCTGCAGATCGTTTCGAGGGAAGTGATGTGGAGTGACTTATGTGCTGTGGTATAACAGTGCACTCAGCATTAATATGAGGTGAAGAACCAGAGTTCTAAATGATGACTCATCTCTCTTCCCCCGTCAGGCTGTTTTCTCCTCCGTCTTCTATTTCGCCTCTGTCCCCCTCTACCAAGGATTCCTCATTATTGGGTGAGCTGGGCTCTTTCTGGAAAGTTGTGACTTGTCTGGATGGCATTTGAACTATGTGGTTGCCATGTTTCTTTGACATTTGATATGTGTTGAAGTATTGTTGCATGGCTTTAATGTAGAAACATTGAAAACTGAAATGACTTCAAGCCTGCTGAGTCATCGAATGGCCCTTTTGCTCAGTGGCACTGCAGTGGAGTCTCTGGGAATTGATCGTACATGAAGTTTTAACTGTAAAGAAAAACTCCCATACATCTGGAGACAATGAGATCGTGCTATTATCCTGTCCTGTTTAATTTTCACTATTTTTGGGGTTGTTTTATGTTGACTTCTACTGTCTCCAATTATCACTGATATAAATAATGGACCCATTTAGCTAATTCATTTTCTATTATTTATGAATATTTCTATAGCTACTCCACCATCTACACCATGTTCCCCGTGTTCTCCCTCGTGTTGGATAAAGATGTCAAGTCAGAAGTGGCCATGCTTTACCCAGAACTATACAAGGATCTCCTGAAGGTAACATTTTGTCTTCTTTGGCTGAGTATTGTCCTTTCCATTTCTTAACTACTCCTCCACGACCTCCAGAGTAGTATATACATAAACACATTTGCTTCAAACGATGTATGTATGTGCAGTTTCCATTCAAACTCATTGTGGGTGTGTAATAATAGTTATTCTTCTCATTCCTTCCTCAGGGTCGACCTCTGTCTTTCAAGACATTTCTGATATGGGTCCTAATAAGCATCTACCAAGGTAAGGAGCTTTATCACAATGTAACATGAACGGAATGACATTAGATGGCTCAATGTCTGACTACAGTGTTGTAGTATTTTTGTGTGTTTTTGTTGTTGAGGACAACAACTAATCCCTTCGGCCACTCTCACTGAGATAGAAAATGCTCTGTGGTGTGCAACCACCCAGCCCACCCACTTTCTTCTTAATTACCAGTGGTGGTTAAATACCAGTTTATTTCATCTGTGGTGGTGGTGGATAAAGGTAAATAACCCATGGTGGTTTTCCAACATGGACCATTTGTATTGAGAAGGCGTTGCCGCCAGGCATCCAAAGCTAGCTTCACCCCTAAACCTTTGTCTAACATTCACTCCCCACCTCTCCCTGTCATAACATCGTTTGTTTGGCAGAATATTCCAGTTTATAGAGGATCCTTTCCAATCCTTTATACTTTGCAATTGAGTGGGCCTGGTTTCTGTGTTTTAGGCCGTTGATGGGTTGTTAAGCATTGGTTCCATTACAGCTTAAGGTTTTCCATGTAGGCAATGTTTGAAAAAATAAAAAAGTCTCCTAATATTTAATGTTTGATGTGAATATAGTACAATGTTGTATTGAGTAGCCATATAACTATAATGCGTCCCAGGTCAGACCTGTTGGTATCATTTACATTCTCAATCCCAGGAAGCATTTGTGTCCTGTTTTAAAGGTCACAATAACAATCTACGAGAGGCGATGGGAAAAGTGTCAAAAATTATGGAAAAGTGAAAAACCCGTCTTCCTCTTCCTTTCGGGGGGGAAACCCTGCATGAAAGCCGGACACAGATCCCCTTACATTTTCAATCTGAAAGATATAGATCTATGTATTGCTTCTGTGTAGCGTTTCTTTATTGTGTTGAAATCCTTGGCCAAATTTGGCTTATGAAAGTAAGCAAAGTGTTCCATAACAAAATAACCATTACCATGGTTCAGGTTGAGTGTTATGATTGCGTATTTGGTTGCATGTGATCTTTATTAAACCTTTATTTATTCAGGGTGTGTCCAGGAGCTGATGTTTAAGTGTTAAAGGTTGTCTGTTAACAGATAAAACACCATTGTTGGTTGCTCACAATTGCTCTTGACATTGTGCTGTCTCTGTGCTCCTCAGGCAGTATCATCATGTACGGGGCTCTTTTGCTGTTTGAGTCAGAGTTTGTCCACATCGTGGCCATCTCCTTCACCTCCCTCATCCTCACTGAGCTTCTGATGGTGGCCTTGACCATCCAGACATGGCACTGGCTCATGATCGTAGCTGAGCTCCTCAGCCTGGCCTGCTATATCGCGTCGCTGGTCTTCCTGCACGAGTTCATAGGTGGGTGAACACACACACACACACACACACACACGCACGCACACACGTACACATTGCTGGCATTTTTATTTCCATTGCCAAGAATTCTGTGTTTTGGATACGGATGGGCAAAATAATGCATCCACATTTGTACCCTCTGATAGATTGATAGTATTGGGCTTTCCCTGCCCTTGGAATTGTGCGTCAGCATGCAGTGATGACCGGGTCCTGTCCATTCATACTATGCCTCTGGTGTCCAGTTAGCCCTGCCTGAGCCTGGAATGTACTGTCATTACGAAGGCTAAAGGTGAACACAGTGACAAATAGTCCAGGAGCCTCTTAGCCAGAGGCATGCTAGAGTATATCGGAGGAAATGCCAAGGCCTGATGTTAGTTTCCTGCTCCGGCTACCTACCGCACACTGCCAAGGTTCCCTTGTTTATGCAGAAACCCCCACATCCAGAAAACCACCTCTGCCCATATTAATCTTTTTATTATAGTTGACGAAAATGTTATGGGGCAATGGTACACCGTTGGTCCAATTTAGAGAGAGACAGATACATGTACTGTACATTACATAGACAGTACAGTACAGTACATAGTCAGATACATGTACAATACATTACATAGTTGGGATATAGGATATAGTATACTGTACAGTGAACCGTATAGAGATTCTCCGCTTTTATTTGATAGTATTTGTGTACATATTCCACCTTCTCACTGTTTGGCCCTAAAAAACTATATTTTAACCCTATGGCAGTATGTTTTGGGTCATTGTGTTACTGTATGATGTAGCGCCATCAAATGAATTTGAAGGCATTTGCTTGCGCTCGAGCAGACAATATGTTTCTGTACACTTCAGAATACATTCTGCTGCTGCCGTCAGTTTCAATAATAAATGAAGACAAGTTAGCAAGTTCTATTGGCATGCCCAAACCTAACACCCCCTGCACCATGTTTCACAGATGCGGTATGTTGTAAATCTTGGGCAGATTCTTTTTCCTCCAAACTATCCTCTTGCAGTCACAAAGGTATTCATGTTATCTGCCTTTTTCCAGACAACTGCAGGATTTTTAGGTACCTATTAGTAAACTGTAACCTGACCATCCTTGTTGAAGATAACTAGTGTTTTGCACCTTGCAGGGACAGTTGTTTTGGGGTTTTTCTTAATTATGCTGAGCATTCTTCAGTCAACCACTGTGGAAGTCTGCCTTGAACTACCATTAGGCTGTTTGCGATTGCTGAGCTCACCAGTGCTTTATTTTTTAATTTTTTTGTATGATGTTCCAAACTGTTGATTTTGGCAAGCCTAAAGGCCCTTGCACACCAATGCGTTTTTTACGTGCGTTTTTTACGTCCGTTAAAAAAATAAATTAGAACTCATGTTGTGTCAACCACGCTTGCACACCAATCCGTAACATTCGTCCGTCAAAAAAAAAAATGCAACAGGTTCGATTTTCTGCGACTTTCGCGTCCGTCAAAAGCCTTTTGAGAGTTGTTATTGACCACTCCGCCATGGTATAGACTGGGACACACCGTCAAATTAGAACTGCAGGACAGTTGGATTAATGTTTACAGAATTACATGTCTCAAGTATTATCTCGGCGGTTAGTCGAGTGAAAGAAAACAACATACAGATGATAATTCACACATATAGCTTGGCTATGTTTCTGATAGCATTCTTCATATATCTCCAACAGCCAATGTGTTGTCCAGCTATGGATAGTTTCCAACTAACAATTAGAATAAAGCTCATATTGAGTGGTGTGACACATGCAACAGTCACACAGTTTTTCCAACTTTATTTTGGGGCTTTATGTGGGGTGTGGAGTTCCATTTTCAGCCTGCAACCTGGAACACTGAGCATGATGACCCTTCACTCTATGGTCTGAAGTGCCCTTTTGTATATGTTGTTTTCTCTCTCTGAGAGGGGACCCAGTTTTAACAAAAGTGACTCCAGGGTAGACTATACAATCAATATGAAATATAGCTGCTGGTTGGATGTTTTTATTTCAGATATTCAACATTATTTACATTGTATATAGCCCTATGCTGTTGAAATGAAACTGTTTGAATGAACGCTCCATCCTTCCCCCTGTGTTCCAGATGTGTACTTCATCGCCACGTTGTCGTTCCTGTGGAAGGTGACTGTCATCACCCTGGTGAGCTGCCTGCCACTCTACATCCTCAAGTACCTGCGGAGACGTTTCTCCCCGCCCAACTACTCCAAGCTCACCTCCTAGTGAGCCAGGAGAGGCCACTGTCACCACCGGCCATGCCCCATGCCTCAGTCCTGCTTCTGAGCACAGGGAGAGCTCTCTGCTTGCGCCCTCCCTCTCTCTCTGTCGTCTAACAGAGCTTGCGCTTTGACCAGGGAACTTAACGGTTGCCTACCCTTCCCCTTTAATTCATTCTTAAAGGTTCATGTGGAAGAGACATTGTGGGGGGGATGTTTGTTTTGAGAAGAGAGGGGTTTTCTATATAAGGTCTATGAATCGATGTCCTTTGTTCCATGTGTTCGATGTGAAGCTGATGAGAAGATGGTTTTTATTAGTGGTTGGATTGGATTGATTGATTGATCATTGGTTGAGAATACTGTAAACTAAAGCTTTAGGGCTGTGTTTGATCAGGGTTACAGACATAGAAGCGTGTGATTCACAACAGGAATGTGAATAGTGGACTAATAGAGGACAATCTGTGCCTCTTTGTCATGTACTGAATGAGTCATTAGCAGTTGAGGAAATTATAGGAATCACGCAGGTCTTGTATCTTAACATTAGGCCTAGACCTCTATCAAGTCTGATTTGAGAAATCCTGTGCTTGACAGTCTGGAATGCAAATCGTATAATAGTTACGTTTTTAGGGCTTTACGAAACACATTTATTGACGGTACTAGTGGTAATTACATTGTGAAATAAACTGGAATCTTTTTATATTTTCACATTTTCTTTAATTTTTACAATTGCATAGTTAATTTACAGATTGCAAATCCTTACTTTTAAAAGCAAATGGTTCTAAGACTGGTATTGGGAATAGCATTTCTACAGCACTTGATTCACACTTTTCTCAAATTGTGATCGCTAAAAAAAGTTTGAGGGTTTTAAGATGAGATGTTGTTCTGATCAGAGTCATCGTAAACACACGTCTGTGAGTTTGTATACGTGTTTGTGCGTCATTTAATTACTACACCCCAACCCAATGGAGGAGGCTTGGTTGTTTATTTAGCATGCACCCACAGTCTCCGATGTTAAAGTTGTCTTTGTCTTCTTGTAAGGACGCCGAATGGTAAAGTCGTTGCTGTCTGTAGAGCATGGTCAATATTTCAGCCACAAACGGGCATTGGCTATTTGTAGCTAAGGGTTCCACTGAGTACCCCGACTAGCTGTGTGTCAGCCTGGGAGTCTGTGTCCTCTCATGTGGCCACTCCTGACGACAACACAGGCCGCCAACACTGGCCACATTCTAGAACTGCATGACTCACTTTAGTAGTGACCTGAAAGAAGCCATAACTGAAAATACTCTGACCACTGTCCAGCTAGGCTAACCCCTCGCCCCCTCAACCTCCAAGCCCCCACAATTCTCACTGCTTCTTCTGTACTGACCCTCACAGACGACTAACACGTCTGTGGTAGAAAAGAGAAAAGAATCACACCTGCTAAGAGTTTATTGCCACGCAGAGAGTGAAGATATTGAATATTGAAAGTATTAGTGTACATCTGAAAAAAGAATATCACCCAATAACTCTCAGTTCCTATCATACAGCCACTAATGATACTACTACTACTACTACAAATGTAAATAATTAGTGTTTTAATATTCACATTTCCATTCATTTGGATTATGTTAAGCATTATCAAGGTAATGACACAAGGTGTTCACTGTGTCTCAGTGAATTAGTGTGTCGAAGAGAACCTACAGGGTCCCATAAATACTAGATCACTGCTTCACCTGCTCGGTTTAAGTTCTCGATCATTAATGAAACCCCTTGAATTTCACATGCTTTTTTTGCACAGAATTATGTTTGTACTGACAACTGTTCATTTTTGTTATAAGGTAGACCTAGGTATGAAACCATAACTTGTGGTGGAATGACACTGTACTATTTGATTTTGAAGTTTAACTGTAAATATCCTGTTTTATTTATTAACCTTTGTCATTTTGTGTTGGTAATTGCACTCAAATTAGCAGAACAAAAAGGGAGGATTGTGTGTCAATGTGAATATCGGTGGTGAAAAATAAATCTCATGTTGTTTTCCTTTCTAGTTAATGAGTCTACATTTTCATTTCTCTGAGACATTTAGCTTTCTGTGAGGAAGGGTTATGGTTGGTGTGTAGAAGTGTGTAGTGTGTGTGTGTGTGTGTGTGTGTGTGTGTGTGTGTCCTACATCCACCAGAGGAGGGTTATGGTTGGTGTGTAGATGTGTGTAGTGTGTGTGTATGTCCGACATCCACCAGAGGAGGGAGTCCCTGACACTGATCACAAGCTGCTCTCTTCTCTCAGCCACACCTCCCAGTCAGTGTGGTTCAGGGTATTCCCTGTCCCCTATCCTTTCATCTCAGATAAGCATTCCTTATAATTGGCTATATTTGTATAGTTATATGGGCTATATGTTACAGCATGTATTTATATGTATTACATTGACGTCTTCTTCAGTTAGTACGTCTGCTTTTCACTTGGTCTTTTGAAAAGAATCATCATAAACAGTATATCATCATAAGATGACAGAAATCCCATATCAAATCAAGGTAGAAACATGGTAATAATATTGCACATACACGTTTAAAAGTAAGTGATGTCTCAAGATATTGCGGTCTTCCCAGAAATGGTTTTCGTTGGAGTCAAACACTATGTTCATATTAAAATTCTGGTTCTCTGTCCAACTTTTCTGTTTTCTTGTTCCATAGCCCAAATGCGTAGGTTATACCATTAAAAGAAACCATTTAATTTAATCAGTCCCATGAAAACTGAAATTCCACCCTAGAATCAACAGCAAAAAACAGTTTGAGCTCTCCCCTCAGAGCAGTGCACATTCCACAGAGCCCTTCATTGGAGCATTGCCAAATCTACAATCCAATTAGAGGAGGATTGCCTACATTCTCACAAAATGTATAATTAAAGCTTGTCTTTTTGCATTGAAAAATATAATAATGTAGACACACATTATCACTGGCTATTTAGGAAATACATTACAATTGTTTGCACTCAGGACATTTCAAACATGTTGCCCTTGAAGATGTAATGAAATACACCCGCAGAGTTTGTCATGCAATAATGTGTGGTCATCTAAATCTAAATCATGCATAATGGAATCATGTGGAATCCATATTTATCTGTCTGGCCAGCGTCATCAACAGGGTTGGCTGTGGCGCAGGAAGTTTCCTCGAGAAAATAATAACGTACGTCCTCCAGAGACTTTGTGGCTGAGGTCTATGGTATCCCAGTGTCATGTCCTTTTTGATTATGAGGTCAATTAACTCTTTTGGATTAATGTACAGCACAGCTCAATCAAAAGTGACACAGACCATAAAACCTAACAAGTCAACGCACTTCAGCTGTTTACTACACATGCTATTTCACACTGTAAACCGAGGATGATGGTGATGACACTGACAGGCTACTCAAGAAAACATTTGCTGAGCATGCACTCACACCCTCTTCAAGCGCTATTTATAGCTTGGCAAGACTGGAATGCTTTGATTTGTCTTAGCACCTACTACTGCTAAAGAAGGGCGGCTAAACTATTTCCCCGCCTATTGTGATCTTTCATGACACCTCATCCATGCCTTACAAGCGAGGGGTGTGTAGTACAGTACCCTGTTCAAACAGTATCATAGGAACAAACCTGAGAATTTCTAGCATTATTACTATAACTACTACATTTACAGTGGCAGATACAGATATATAGGTAGAGGTGCTAGTAGCAATAGTGATAGAAGCTATAGTAGTGGAGTACAGCTCTCCCAATACGGGTGAGATTTTGTTGTTGTTGTTGTTGTTGTTGTTGTTGTTGTTGTTGTAGTTGTGGAGGCCCTGGGGCCCTGAGTGGATAGACAGGTCCCAGGTATCGCCCATGGATGGGATGGGAGGAGTGCCACCACACAGGGGTGACTGAAAGATTGGTTTCTGCTGATTCCCTTCAGCAATGTGAACTGCTGAAGGAAGAAGTATCACTGTTAATCCACACCTATATTTGCTGCCGTGGACACAAACGAGAAAACATGTAATTTTCTCTATATTTCAAATGAGCGCGTGATAGAGGATGTCTAATGCATGGGTTAGAATTGGAAACTTGGTAAGACCACTCATTGGTAAGACACATAATAGTGTTGACTGGGGGGGGATATTGTTTCAAGGGATTTACAGTAATAACGCTGTGCTCAGGAGGGAAAAATCCATGAGCTTTTTCCAGTGGACTAAGCACTGAAATTAAACACAAACATTAGAGTATCGATCACAATTCTATTACATAACCATTTAGTGTGGACGTATGTAGTTTCCATATTGATGGAAAATATTACTTCATTGTAAATTGGAAAAAAGGAAACGTTTTCCACAGGTTGTGACAGGAGAGAAACAGGTTTCCTTCTTTCACAAGAACATACTCTCTTCTATTCTCTTCTATTCTTTTTTTTTCTTCTTTTTTTGTATTTACGCAGTTTAGTTCTGTTCCATCAGCAGTGTTCTGCCTGATTTTACAGCAGCGACTTTGAGGACTTTTACAGGATTTGAAGTGGCTAAAACTGGAACAGGTCTTGAAATTATCCTTGGATGTGAATGTTTCACATGTGCTTCAGTTAATTTAGTACTTGCATAACATCCAATTACAGCTGAAACATGATGTAACATTAGGACATCAAGCTCTATACCTGTGTAATAACATTGTAATTGCTCAAGTAACAAGATTTGTAACAACAATTTCTTTTGAAATTACACAGTAATGAAGCTGGACAGTTTTTATTGTACGAATTGAAACAGGTACCGTCCCTACTCTACTTCAATAACAACCACTCACAATCCATTACTTTACTATTTAACAAATCGATACAATGTTGTTACTACAGTTAGAGTACAGAGTTACTACACAGGTCTAAGATCAACTTAATGTCAAGTGGGATCAAATGTGCATTAACATTACAGTAGCCAAGCACAAGGCAACTTGACCAAGTCAAGGGGACAGTGTCTTTGCTTTTAGGAATCTTTAGGGCAGTTCAAAATGGAGCCAGATGGTCCATGCTTCCCTTTGCCTAGTGAATTTCCTGAGAAAGATTTCCATGAGACATGATATAATGTGCCATTTCCATATCAAAGTTCCACTGCCTGGTTTAAAAACTCAAACACACATGTTGCACTTGGAAAAACTAAAAAGGGGTAATGCTCTAATCCAGACAACACAGCCTAAATGAGCTGTTTTACAGTGATGGAAAATACTGCATGAACTTGGAAAAAGTGGGCTCTTCTAGCAAAAAACGGAAGCGCAAACTGGCCGTCTGGACAGGCAGGGTTTTCCTTTCTCAAACCTTGAGCCGTATTCATTGACTTATATTCATAATTTGTGTTGCATAAGGGTTCCGTAACAGTGGAGGAATTTACATCTGGTAGACAATGCGTTGTTCGGCTGAGAGTGACCTCACCTGTCCTCCGGTTTAAAGGTAGACTCTGAGATATGACATTATAGCAAAACGAGTGGGGCGACACTGCCAGAGACTAGAGCGTGTTGCGACTGTGAAAATCCAAGTCCAAACCAAAGACAATTCAGAGAAGGGAGGAAAAGACGACACTATAGAGTGTAATTTGCTCTTGTTCACTGCAATATCTTTGATGAAAGTTTCTCTGTTTTCACAGGCATGACATCATATCTCAGTCTTCCTTTAAAGTCTGCAGTTTACAGTCAATTCAGTCACGTTGTTCACCCTGCTAGTCTAAGAGAAACTCTCACCCATCCATTGTTTTATCAATTAAAAACAGATCTAATCGACCTTATATAGCACATAGTTGTTCCTATGAATGGTTCTGGAGCCCACGTCACAGATTATATCACTGGAGCCGTCACTGTAACAATACAACACGTATACCACATGGCCCATCAGCTTCATTAGTGGACTCTGAGACCAATCCTCTTCATGTGTTCCAAACTGCCTTAGGTTTAGATTTAGATTAGGTTGATTAGAGGTGGGTTTTATGAACATGGTGGCTTGAGGAGCTACTGTACCTGTACAGTATATCAACCCTATGGTGTCAAGATGATAAAACTTGATAAAACTTCAACAAAGCTCAACATTTAGCCAGGTCCTCTTCACTTTAGATACAATATAAGGATGGATCATGTTACCGTAGCTACAATAGCTGTGTGTGTGTGTGTGTGTGTGTGTGTGTGTGTGTGTGTGTGTGTGTGTGTGTGTGTGTGTGTGTGTGTGTGTGTGGAAGGGGGGATATTAGAGGTCTGATACAGGCCTGCGTATGGTGCTGCAACTGTAGCGTCTCGTTTACCTTGGCTCCTCTGGATGGCCCATTCCACCGCTTCCTTTACTGGGCAGCACATGAACTTGTTAATGGGCTGAATAAGATTCTCTTGAAACATTTATTGGTTTGGGTTACCGGATCCCATTGATTTAAACAGACCTCTACAGCATTATATGTATCTATTTGACCTTTATTAGGTGATTGGTTGGTAGTGTATGAGTGTACTATGTTAATAGAAATACAGCAGCTAATTGTTGTTACTGTAATGTAAGCCTACAGTCATGTCTCATGCATTGATATCATCGCCTCATGTCAAAACCTACAGAGGCAAGGCTAACTTATTACCAGCAGTTTTCAATTAGAAAATGGGTAGTATAAATGCAGAAAACTATGGAAATCTCAAGAATATTCCATGTTCCATGAGAGAAAATAGCCTCGGTCATTTAGCGAATAAGTAAATAGCCTTGTTTTCTCTTCTCAAAACTAGACAAAAATAAAGACAGGCTACTGCTGATTTTAAAAATATATTTTTTTTTGTTAAAAAGGCAAATTTCATGTCGTGTATATAGTAATAAACATCGTCCCTACTTTCATTTTTTTTCAGCCCCTATCCTACAGTAATTTTTTCATCCCTACAATGAAGTTCTTGTGTGCTACTGTCTGAGAGAAGCCGCAGAAATGCCTTGGCGCAGGAGCCGGAGACGTCATGGATTCCTGAGTGTGGGCTTTGCAGGAAAGCCCTGAGTCTCCGAGATGGAGCGGCTCCAAGGTTTCCATGGCAAAGCGCATAAACAGGAGGAAACACTGAGGGAATCCCGTTATTTTACAGCATTGGACCATTATAAACACCCAGAGCGGGGAAGGAAGCCGCTCTTGATACTCAAGAAATCCTTAGAGCAAGGAAAATAAGTTTATACCATAGCTAGCTGGTCTATTAGCTCCATGTTTTTTTGAATATATAAAGGAGTATTTTGTTGTCTGATACTTTAGTATACGCGTTTATTTCGTTTTTACTCAAGAGGAGTTATACTGCTGATGATTTATAGAGAAGAATATTTTTTGTCATAGATTTGTTTAAACTTTTTTCCCCCAAATGTTTAGAGAGACTTGGAGATTGGCACAGTATCACACCATGAGGTCGATGGATCAAGGTATGGATGCCGCGTGCTGAAGTGTTGTTATCTGGTAATCAACCCATTTGATTTTCATCGAGTAGCCTATTAGTTCTGATAGTGCACATGTTGATTTGTAATTTTTTTACTTTGAATTAGTCCTTTCAGTCAGACAAACGTATGAGGTATAATTGTGTAGTAACTTACACAGCTATACGTTATACGGACAGTTTTTATAGATTTGGAGAGGGCACTCAACTGATGCGCAACAGTTGTTAAGCGAATGGGAAACCCTTGCGCCGTGTAAGGTATGGCTACTGCAGTGGTTTATGGCATTGTTAACGCATAGAGCTCGAAGTTAGAATTGTATAACATATAAGTATTTGCATGATATCATCATTGTACATAACCATAAATGAAACCAACACTTAACTATTTCTGACTGATAGTACACAGTTACACACTCAAATGCGCGCACATGGGGTGTTTGGTTGTGCTGGCGGGAGAGCCAAGGTCTGTGTGGCTCCTGAACAGTTTGGTTGAGGTGCACAAATACTGCTTGTTTTCCATGTTCTACTTTTCTTTAACCAATTTCAAATATTGAGCTACAGTATGGTAATAATAGGTCATTGGCCATTTTGACATGGCTTCACGTGTGACAGTTATTGTAGCCTATGGCAACGTGCCGCTCAAGTGAAGGAGTCGCTATCATTATTACATTGAGATACACTTTAACTATAGCCTATTGATCAATGTTATAACAAGTAGGCTACTTGCGGATGACTACGGCCCGGGTGCCGAATAAAGTTCCAGTTCGACTGTCAGGCTGGCAATAATAATAACAATACTGTACTGGTCATATAAGTTATTGGCCATGTTTCAGATCTGATTCAAGGTCATAGAATGTCACTTTTTAGTGGTTGCTGACTGAGCATATTGCTCCTGGGAGGTGCCATTCATTCCTAAGGTCAGTAGTGGAACAAGGGTACATTCTGTGCTGTTTCATGACTACCGTACACTGTTCTCTAACACTGAGGTAGATCTACCTATAGTGCATGGTGATGTAGACCTGTATACAGTGCATTTAAACATCTACTGTATTTCCACCTAAACAGTTGAAAGTTGATCTTTAGTAGTGGTAGTGGTGGTCTAGTGGATAGTGAGTTGGACTTGTGATCGGAAGGTTGTGAGTTCAAATCCCGCCTGAAGCCACACCACTACTAGTGTGCCCTTGAGTAAGGCACTTAGCCCTCAGTTACTCCAGGGGGAATGTCCCTGTAATTCGTAATTGTAAGTCGCTTTGGATAAATGGCAAAAATTAAATTAAATTAATCTTTAAGGTTGAACTAATGCCTTTAGTGATGGAATGTAGTTTGTAGGCTCTTGCATTCATTCATTCATTCATTCATTCATTCATTCATTCATTCATTCATCCATCCATCCATTCATCCATTCATTCATCCATTCATTCATCCATTCATTCATCCATCCATGCACCCATTCATTCATTCATTCATTCATCCATCCATGCACCCATGCACCCATTCATTCATTCATTTATTCATTCATTCATTCGTTCATTCATTCATTCATAGCGCAACACAATTGTGGCCTATAAGAAGCAGTTGATGACAATAATATTTCCAGTTACAGTTACACGTTCAGTTACAAGTCACAGTGAGATACCTACACGAGTAATTGCTTGTTGTCAAACACTCGGGGGCAGCAGCACATCAACTGAGTTGGAGCAACAACCAACTCATCGCTTTGAAGCTGCACCTGCAGTTGTTCTGGGAGTGATCATAGGGAGGCGTAATCACTCCGCTTTAGACACCTTGTCGTATTTATTTACTATATGAAAATAATAGACACGCCTTTATCTCTCCATGCGGTGAAGTTGAAACAGGAAGCATATTTGACGTTCCTCGGGTTCCTCGCTCTTTTCGCTCACTGATGCACCAAAGCAAAGCGCGCTCAGTCGTTGAGCGAGTCAATCTTCTCCCATCCACCTCATCACGGCAACGCCTCTGACATCGTATGGCCTTACTGAGTGTGCAGCACAGGGAACGAGTCTAAATATTTATGTTGTTATTTTTAAATAACATTAACTGAACTGGAAAACCTTAAAATAAGACAGATGACATCGTTTTTGGAGGAGGAACTGAGTCAAGTTAACTGCCAAGATGAGTTGGAGTTCGATTACCTGTTTGAATACGAACCACCTTGCAGCGACTTTCCCGAAGGAGATCAAGGTTTGTCCAATAGTGTAGTATGCAGTGCAGGAGTTACCGACACAATATCCTTATGAGTTAGACACATTTGATTTTCAGGCAAATGACTTAGACACTATCCTTAAAAACAGCAGCAGACATAATTCAGTGGCGCCAAAGGATACAATTAAGACAGGAAGTCCTTTTGAGAAATGTTATTCTCAATGTTGTTCTTGTTTTAGAAGAGATGAAATTACACTTTGTCCAGAAGAAAATACTTGAAAATTATTTGTTAGACATAATGTGTATTCACAGATTTGAGGAGAGCTGTCTTGCGTTGTGCATAAGTCGCTGTAATGAGGATTGTGTGTAATTCTAGGTAAAGCACAGTAATCATAATGATAACAATGATATGGTCTTTGCTTTTGTACCTGTGTATAATGTTGGAATGTTATAGTAGCAAGTTCATGACATTTATGTTTTACAAGATTTACACATCTACATCTTTCTCTATGCTTTAAAAAAATAAAATAATCTAAACAATAGTTTTCCTTGGTCACTTTTTTAAATAATTGGAAAACACACAATATTTCTAATGGTGAATACACTGTCCTGTTGGGGGCCCCTTTTATCATAGTAACCCAATTGTTATGTTATATTTTGTTGTGCTTTTATCTGTTTTCCTGATTGTTTTCCCTCTTTCTGTATCTCCCTCGACAGATGAGCCCAATATCTCCTCACACAGAGTCCTCAGTCCTCCATCTGTTCTGGCCTACCCTCTGGAGTCCTACAGCGACCCCACCACAGAGGGTCTCGCTGGTTATGAGCACCTGGAGGCCGGGAACTACCTGGACCACTCCCGACCTGGGGGCCAGCCCGTGAGTCCCAGGATCGAGATCACCCCCTCGCGTGAGCACTACATCCATCCATCCCTGCAGATCCACCCCCTGAACATCAGCCCCAGGTCCACCCTGCCTGTGCCGGGCCACGAGAGCCAGACCTACCGCGAGCCGCAGTGCCTGAGCCCTGCCAGCAGCAACTCCTCCACCAGCTGGCACTCTGAGAGCTACTCCCCTTGGGCCTCCCCCTGCGTGTCCCCCACCAGTGTCCAGAACGCCGGGGACCTCTGCCCCCGCTTCCAGAACATCCAGACGGGCTCCCCCCGCACCTCCCCGGGCACCTCTCCTCACACCAGCATAGCTGAGGAAGGCTGCCTGGGGCCCCGATCACCCTCCCCCAGGCCTGGTTCCCGCTCTGTATCACCACAGGGCAAGCGCACCTACGACATGTACAGGAACCCAGGGCTAGTCCTCGGGCACCGCTCCCGCAGTCCCTCCCCCCACGGGGGCCACGAGGAGCAGCACAGCAGGGCTCACTATGTGATCCAAAACAGCCTGGCTGAGGCCATGAACGGCTACGGCACCATCCAGCCTGGTCTGATCCCCACTAAGATGCCCAAGGCATACACCCTGTGTCCAGAGAACCACGGGGAGGTCAACTACCTGCTCTCCTGTGAGCCAGACATTAAGACCAAACCTGTCACCGAAAATGTCTTCGTCATCCCACCCATGTGGCCCAAGCAGCTGGTCCCAAGCATCTGCAGGTGAATGGTCTAGTCAGTTGGCCTGGACTCCATCCTGTACACACGGGGGACACCCACAATTCTAACTTACATTTGGTTATTTTAGTTGTCTTGCTTGTTTATATGGTAACACCACAGAGATGATATGAAATCCAAGGCAGGTGTTATTATGTATTTAAAAACCATGTTGCTTTATACCTGTGTCACAACACTCGTAAGTTATTACGTACATAATGTAAGAAAGTTAACATTTATTTTGAATCTTTATTTCCTGTAGCATCCCAGTGGCGTCTCTCCCCCCTCTGGAGTGGCCCGTCCCCAGCCGTACGGACCAGTATGAGCTCCACATCGACGTGCAGCCCAAACCCCACCACCGAGCCCACTATGAGACAGAGGGGAGCAGGGGTGCGGTCAAAGCACCCACTGGAGGACATCCTGTAGTCCAGGTATGCTGCGTGTGTGATCAACTGGGCTTTGGACCTTGCATCACAAAAAAAACTAACTAGCCCACTGAACTAAAGCCCAGGTGCCAGTTCTAGCAAATAGGTCTTCAACATTTCTCATCATATGCGAGCATAGCTCACCGAACCACCTCTGCTACACATGTCTCTGCAGGGCACGTCTGCATGGAGGGCTTGCGTGTAATGGTATTTCCTAGTCATTATGCAGCATGTTCTGTTATTGCCTTGGGCAGCCTTTATGAAAATGACTCGGCGTGTTACTTTGTATGTTCTACCAGGCCTTTCCCCCAAGGTTCCCCACTCACTGCCACACTCACTGAAAAGTGTGGTAAGGTGTTTTAAGGTGCATTACAGACACCCAACCAGTGACAGCCATGCTGTTTCCTCAAGTCAACCCCTAGACTTGAATTCCTGCTGTATTGCAGCATAACCATTGCAGACTGTTTTTTGTCTTGATTTGAATAAACAGCTATACACAGAGTGGTGGAGTGGTTAGCTCTCCTAGGCACGCATACCTTTGACCAAACATCATTCATCACATGTTTAAAAAAAAATGTTATCAAATTGTCGGTTGACCCAAGCTTGTATAGTATAAGATTGTTTGTTTCATACTTAAAATAATTTTCTAGTCCATAAAAGTTGAAAATTTTTACATGTTTACAGTGGTCCATATAGCTTAAGTAGAGGTTTAACTTGTTTTGCGTTCCCATGGCAATGTCTCGAAGGCTTCCTTGTGGTTGTTGATGGTCGGGGGCTCACTGGTGGAAATGAAGCATTTCTTACTTTTCCATTTTCTGGCGCTCCCCTGAGGTCAGTCAGTCCTGGCTGGTGTGGCCAATCACGTGGTCACACTGGCTGGCTGGACAAGGCTACAGTACACTCCCTCCCAGTCTCTGCTCTCCGCCACCGGCCTCCACTTTACTTTTCCTACCCTGGTCTGACTCACTCAATCACTGCTGCAGTCATGACAACCAGTCTCTCACATGGCCTGCCTGTCGAGTGTTTGCAGTCGACTTCCTCTTTTTTACTCACTTTGTCAGCTACTGTATACTGCCTGGATTTAGTCCTCTGTGGCTTAGTTGGAAGAGCACGGCGCTAACAACACATAGATTGTGGATTCGATTCCCGCTGGGACCATATACTGAAAGATGTATGCACTTTAAGTCGCTTTGGATAAAAGCGTCAGCTAAATGGCATATATTATTTAATAGTCTCATTCATGTCACCATAGTTTCTGACTACATTGAACAGTTAAGGACAGTTCAGGTTAAAGATTTTCAACGGCGTTAAGACTTCATTACGCATTTGGCTCTCATTTCACTTCAGTGAACAGCTGTGGTTTCACAGGATTTGACATCCAGTTAGACTGGTGTTGCTCTCTCTCTCTCTCTCTCTCTCTCTCTCTCTCTCTCTCTCTCTCTCTCTCTCTCTCAGTTCCCCCACAACTATCTCTCTTGCTGTCTTGCAGCAACACGGAAACTACAGTAGATGAGATGTGATCTCTGCCCTGCCTCCTACCCTCACAGTACTCTTCTCACCTGCGCTATTGTAATACACACATGCGCGCGCGCACACACACACACACACACACACACACGCGTACGTCCTCACACAAACACACAATGAGAGCAATATTCATGAAATACATTTCATGTATTCAACAAGTCAAGTTTGGATTTCATGAGCTTTTCTTTAGTAAGAATTCTGTCTCATTATGAAATAATTTTTATGCATGTTTTGTCTTAGATCAGTACTCTAATGTGTGCACATAATGTGTGCCATTTGTATCAGAAGAACTAACAATATACACAATATGCAATTAATCAAAGTTTTATTTTTTCCTTTGCAAATATTGACAGCTTTATTTATCCTTTCCCTGTGATAGGCAAACCGAAAGCAGTTCATACACATTCATGAAGATGCTTTTCAGATTCAGATAATGTTTAGTTACAAGTTCATGCTTTGTGGTTTTTGCATGCTTCCTTCCAAGGTATTCTCTGCTTAAGTGCACCACGAATCTGCACTGTGTGTGTGTGTGTGTGTGTGTGTGTGTGTGTGTGTGTGTGTGTGTGTGTGTTTGTGTGTGTGTGTGTGAGAGAGAGAGAGAGAGAGAGAGAGAGAGAGAGAGAGAGAGTGAGAGAGGGAGAGAGAGAGACGGAGAAAGAGAAAGAGAGAGAGAAAAAAACTGAGAGAGTTTATGTTGGGTGAGAGAAAAGAAACAGAGATGTTTGTTAAGTGGGTGTCTGGCAATGTTGCAAGCATACATTGGGTGACAATACTCAATGAGCAACAACCAACAGCCTCATGAAACTGTTAATCCTACACTGTACTGAAAGGAGACCTAGTCTTGAAAGGGTCTCTATCACGCTGACTCATGTGGCTAAGCTAATGTTTTTGACAGTCTTTATTTTCTCATAATCTAACAAGCACACCAGTGAATGATAGTAGTACCCCTACTAAGTTATTTTGAATTCCAAAGACAGTTACAAAAGAACAAATAGAAAACATCTGTGACTAGTGTCCTCCGAGGCAGTACACTCTCTGCTGGCTAGTGTTCAAGGTTGAGGAGGTACCAGCAGTGGGTCTGTGTCCATCTGCTAAATTATCTCACCAGGGGAATATTTTAAGTAGCTTTATGCTCATCCAAAGCTGCTGGCTGCAAACTACCTCTTGAACTTAAAACGTTTGGCATATTGTTAAAATGAAAGAATGAGAATCAGTAATCCTTGTATCAATTCAAATTTGCACTGAAACATTGCATACAATTGCGTTGTTGTGGGTTGACAGCAAATTAGGCTCAGAATTCATGCTGAATAAAAATGGTTCTAACCGAAAAAGGACAGATTATAAAAAATGGCCATCATATACATTTATATGGTTGTATTTACTGGTCTTCCTCTATTGTGTGTGTTCCAGTTGCATGGCTATAGAGGCAAAGAGCCACTGGGGCTGCAGATCTTCATTGGTACAGCGGATGAGCGCATCCTGAAACCCCACGCCTTCTACCAAGTCCACCGCATAACTGGCAAGACCGTCACCACCACCAGCTATGAGAAAATCGTCCACGGCACCAAAGTCCTGGAGATCCCCCTGGAGCCAAAGAACAACATGAAAGCAATGTGAGAATCCTTCCAAATAACATTTATAGCACTATCATTGACTACACCACTTGTGGTTATAGCACATTTTATGCCTCTTCTGTATCAATGCTATAATCCCAGTAACTTCGTCTGTGTATACTAAAAATATAAAAATCACACAAAGAATTGTTATGTTGTAACACCACTGATGTTCTTCTATCTTATGTTTCTCACAGAATCGACTGCGCAGGGATACTGAAACTCAGGAACGCTGACATTGAGCTGAGAAAGGGGGAGACGGACATCGGACGGAAGAACACCCGTGTCCGTCTGGTGTTCCGTGTACATATACCCCAACCTGGAGGGCACCACCTCTCGCTGCAAGCGGCCTCCCATCCCATCGAGTGCTGTAAGTACATTCAACTCTGAGCGTTCCGTGCTATTTGACTGACATTATACAGTACATTTATTTTTGTGACTGTATTCTATACTGTATATGTATATATAGGTATATGTGTATACCTTCTGGACTTTAGATGTGCTCAAGTTAAATGTTGAACTTATAGATATAGGATCTAAAGATTTGACACAGTGCAGTACATTTCCATGCATGTTTCCTCTTGAGGTTTAGCATTGGCTGTTTTCATGTGAGTGATGTTAACCAGACTTAACATAGAGTAAACATGGCGAAAGAGAAACAACATTCACGCTCTGTCACACACACGCACAGACACACACACACACACACACACACACACACACACACACACATACACACACACACACACACACACACACACACACACACACAAGGCCTCCTTTATGATTAGACTTGCCTCTCTCAACAGTGTGTGTGTGTGTGTGTGTGTGTGTGTGTGTGTGTGTGTGGTGTGTGTGTGTGCGCAGGTGTGTGCGTGTGTGCGTGTGTGTGTGTGTGTGTGTGTGTGTGTGTGTGTGTGTTTGTGCGTGCATGTGTCTGCATGTGTGCACATGTGTGTACCCAGGTTATTAAAGAATGATAATAATCTCAACACACACAAGAGAGCCTTTATCTTGCTCTGACTGATTCCCCAGCGGGAAATTACACCTAACCTGTCCAGGGAACACAGAGTGCATGTCTACTTTATGCACCATTATGTTGTGGGTGTCGCCATTACTCCAGCCACTATCTCTCTTTTGAGAGTCAGAACCTTGTCGTCAGATCAGCCAAAGAAAAAGAAGCAGTCATCCTCCTGTGGCTTGGCATCACTGGAAACCAATCAACTGTAAACCTGTTTCCACAGTCCTACTATAACACCCACAGCACAGCTGTCAAAATGGACGATAAGCAAACTGTGTCAATGATGTGTTTGAAGAGACTAGTCTCTTGGTCTCATCCTCTTTGTTGACTCACAGTAATAGTAGGCCGCACAAACCCGTTCAAAGGTCACGATTATTTGTCTACACCTTGCACGCCTCGTTGGATATTGAACGTCAGTCGCCAGGCGATAAGCTTAAGGAAGCAAGCTGCCGTTCATTTAGGCTCAATCTCATGCGTATAAATGTTTAATTTTTTGTTTATATTGCCACAAACCAGAGAACATGATCACATTACAATGCGGGCAACATGGACTGGCCTCTCTTCCAAGTAGTTGGTCTGGCCCTATGTAACCCAAGCTGTTGGCTGGCTGAATCAGAGTCCCTAACTGCCAAGCTGACAGCCACAGTAATAAGGTCAGTCACTGAGATAGGAGCAGAGCATTGTATAGCCTTGGGTAAAGTAATGCCTTGGGTTTTCTGTAGTGCAATCAGGGATGTAGTATAGGGCCATCTAGCCCCTAAAAACATTATGTTAGTGTTCAAGTTGGTAATTTTTGTTCTACCACTCACTACATCCCTTAGTGCAATGGTTCCCTAAACATAGAACATAGCCACTGTGGCTCCAGGCCCCACTGATTAAGTTATCAGTCCAGGAAATCTCCTGGGAGAGCAGTGTCTACTTCACGGAGAGGTCACAGGGTTTGTTGAACACATGCCACGCTCCGTTGAGTAATTATGATAGTGTTTGGAAAAGGTCCATCGTCTGTACTCCCTCCCTCTGTACTCCTATGGACCACTCTGTAGTGTTTCTACTGGACACTGGAACACTCTTTACTAGTGTAAACGCTCCAGGTGCTCAGTTGTGTGGAACCTCTGTATATACCTCCCAACTTAATGTTACCATATACAACCTTTCATCGAGTCTATCAAACATTCTTTTTTATATAGATGTATTGATTTTCTTTTATTATTGTTTTGCAATCGAAACACTAAAAGAATATCTCATTCTTAATGCATACCGCAGCTTCCCTAAACATGCCAAGTTAGTGACTTATGTTGATGTGACACTATTTTAAGGATGTGGTTTTGAAATGAGTCAGCATCAAACCTCTTTGTTATTAGTTAGGCCTACTTACACTTCATAACCTATGTACAGTATATTGCGCAATAGGCCTGCAACTCTAAATCATGTGTCCCTGTCCTAGGCCAGTCCCCTACCCACTACTCCCAAATGGTGGTTTGCTCCTGTGTACTCTGTTAGTAGACTAGTGAGTGTGTAACCCCCATGCTCCTCTGCCCTCCAGCTCAACGCTCAGCCCATGAACTTCCCATGGTGGAGAAACAGGACATGGAAAGCTGCTCTGTTCTGGGCGGGCAGCAGATGATCCTGACAGGACAGAACTTCAGCTCCGACTCCAAGGTGATCTTTATGGAGAAAACCCATGGTGAGTTCTTTCATTTAAATCCCCCGGGGATGCGCAGTATGTGTTAGTGATAGTAACAGATATATTACTGATGATACTGGAGCAGCTAATAGCCACATGAAGTCAATCAGAAGCATCCGTTGTGGTTTTTACTGTTTGATTCATAACAGAAACGCTGAAAAAAAAACTCTTAAATGTTCTTCCATTATGCATTCATTAACCTAACCCTAGCCAAAGTGACAAATACAGTACACAGTTTTCAACTTTCACTACCACCCCAGCATCACTGTCATAATAATGCATAGCTGACTGTACTGGCATGCATTTTACCTATGAGTCATTTGCATGATCCGCCAGATAAGACTACAGCCTCACTTTCCTTTGCCCTTTTCTCCCCACCTGGGTTGTTATCCACCACGTGTAATCATCCCGCTGGCCCTTATTGTGATGTGGTGAACAGCACCTCTGTCGCATGTTGTTGTACACAAACCTGTCGTTGGAGCTTAATTGTCCTCAGTATCTAGGTTGGGAAACACATTAGAAAAGCACATTGTTCTAGTTTCAGTAACTAATGAAGTGGCCATTTACTATTCGTTTGTCCATTTAATGTTTGTGTTCAACGTGTTGTGGTGTCCGGAATATATTAGTGGATGACTTTGCTGAGTCTGTCCACTACACCTGGAATACATCTGTTGGCACAGACTAGACTAGAGGAACTCTCTGCATTTTAGAACAACAGAATAACTGGATTGAGATTTCCTGCTGCCTCCATTCTCTTTATTCAATTCTGCGTTATTTCATGGCTTCAGGCCTTTTGCTAGAAGCAATTACTGTAAATGTAAAATCACCACATGAACATCAGTAGGACAGGAGTGGCAGGATAATCTCATCTGTTGCTGTGAATGAATGCCTCAGAGTTGTCAGTGGGGACAAAGGCCAGCCTGCTGTCATTTGAATCCTGACTTTTCCTCCGTGCTGGTATTTGCATGGCATTGAGATTTGTGATACTAAACACTCCCATCCTTTTTAACAAGGCATATCACAGCACGAGCTGCTTTATTCTAGGTTTATTTTCACATTTCACCATGTCTTAAACATGCTCATTGTGTCATGTCATTGCTTCTCCACATCTGCAATATGAGTGCCCCACACCGGCCCAAGAACAGCACGTATGGTAGCTAATTTGGTTGACATTGGCAGTTGACATCACTCTAGCTCAAAGCAAAACGGTGGTCTTATAAATCCAGATGCAAGGGAGGGACTTATAGCCCATCTGCTAAAGTAGTCCATGTGTTTACAGGTTGTTGTGTGTCTATTGGGGTTGTCTAGACATCTATTGGTGTTGTCGAGTCATTTGTCTGTTATAGTTTACCTTCCATTCTTTCTTTATGGTCTTCCGTAAATCATGTCTAGTTGTAACTTGTGGTTCTCAATAGTGTGCCTCTAAGAGTGTTGTCTCTCAGGACTGCATGGGATGGGAAGGCGAGGAGAGTGGCGTTTTGACGCTTTGTCTGTTATAGCATATGTTTGTGACTCATTGACTCCGTGGCTGTCTAAGTGTGGGGAACTTGCCTTGTAGACGTGGTCTCTCCAGGGGCTGCTTGAGCTCAAACTTGGACTTGTGTCTGCTCTTTTTTTTTCCGGGGTTCCCTCCTGCTGCTGCCTTACGACATACGCAGTAAAGGCCCATATTGGAGACGGAAAAAAAGAAAATCTAGGAAGAAGGATTGCCATTGTTTTGGAGAGTTTTCTCCGTATGACACACAGTTCTGGAAGAGCGCAAGTGTGAAATCCTTTGAATGGAAGACAGCTGCTTTTGACTGGGGCTCCCCTGGCTCACATGGCTGTACGAGGGGAGGAGAGGGGGCTGGTCCCCCCCGCCAGGCTGGGTCTCCTCAACTGTCTCTGCCTCCATGTCTGATTATAGGAGAGAGAGAGAGAGAGAGAGAGAGAGAGAGAGAGAGAGAGAGAGAGAGAGAGAGAGAGAGAGAGAGAGAGAGAGAGAGAGGCTATCCCGTAGAGTAGTTTTGGAACAAAAGGCAAACAAATGTAAACGCCAAGAAAGCAGCAGTCATCACCTGTCATTAGAGAAACGGAGCAAGTTGATCATAAAAAAAGAAGAAAAAAGAGAGAATATTGGCAAGGTGTATGGAATCCCCCATTCGCCTGCTGACTCATTTCAGCCATATGTGTTTAATTTGCAGTCTGACATGGGGTTTCCCACCAAGCATTTAAGAGATCTCCAGCTATTAACACAGAATTGTTTCCTTTTGCCCAAAAAAAAACAGGGCAGTTGCATAACAGGGCATATGTAGTTTAAATGGCCATTATTGTTAGCTATTGTGTTTATGTGTGGATAGGAATTCAACTTGATATTCTGTAGGACTATGAAGCTCACGTGTCAATGTCCAGCACACATAGTACTGTTGCACAAAGGCTTACAATAATTTTGTTGCCGTGGAACTGTGAGAATTTTCAAAAGTAACGATATCAAGAGATTCCTTTCACATATCACTTGCCTGGGCTGGAGAGTGTCACTATCAACATGTCCAGACCACTGCTATCCATCAAACCAGTTTTGAACCTAAATCCTTTTGGCAATATTGCTGGACAGTAAATTAAAAAGGAGTTTTATACAGTGTTGGGAGCTACAGACAGGTGATGAACTGTAAGTGTGTGTGTGTGTGTGTGTGTGTGTGTGTGTGTGTGTGTGTGTGTGTGTGTGTGTGTGTGTGTGTGCGTGTGTGTGTGTGTGTGTGTGTGTGTGTGTGTGTGTGTTTTGGGTGATGGCTGTGGCTGTAGGTAAGCTGAGTGGTGTAAGAGGAAGTGGTTTTTAGTAGAGTTATAATATACGTGCAAGGGCCTCTGCTCCAGTTGCATTTTAAATCACATGGCAGACTGGTTACTGATAAACTGTGATGCGTAAAGCTGCAGACCTGGGCCAAAAAGTATTTTAAGTACTTTCAAATACTTTGAGCATTTGTTTTAGCCTGGATTGCCAGAGGGGTGGGCCTGATACTTTTGGGACTATTCCATTGGTTCGATTGTGCCAGGCAAACGCAATCAAGCACAGCTAAGTGTTTGAAATAATTTAAAATGCAATTTGAACCCATTTCTGGGAAGTAGGCATTCTGTGCTGTTTCAGATGAGAGTCGCCACCCACGCTCACCCTGCTGAAAAGACACTGGAGATAATTATTTCAGTATGCACCAGAGAAAGGTCTAGATTTCAGGCAGGGTTTTACAGGAAAGAACAGAATTGTGATGTTCTATTGACAGCTGTATCTGTTGTGGTGTGACGTCATGACTGTAGTGTAAATGTGAACAACTATTACAGGAAACATAACCTGTAATTAACGAAAAGCGTTGCACCACAAGTACTACACAATGTGTACACCATTGGTTTTAGAAGGTAATTTTGTAACTTAAACCTTTTTAAAAATATAATTAATATATTCCTGTATCCCTGTATTTGCAGTGTGTGTCATGGGGAATTGGGACTTTCTAGTTTTAGAGTCAGACCTACAATCTTTGTCATTTATTCTGAGTTATTTGATTTGATATAAGACCCCTGTCCTCCCTTTCTTTCTATCTATAGATGGACAGCAGATTTGGGAGATGGAGGCAACAGTAGACAAAGATAAAAGCCAGCCAGTAAGTACATTCTTCATACAGTAGATAGCCCGCTTCAACATTGAAACAGTGAAGGGAGTCAAACTAGTGTACTTATTTAACTCTTTGGATAACTTTATATCTTATTGTTATTAAGTTAATAATGTTTTTGTCAATACTGCATATTTCTTTGTTTGCACATGGTGGTTAGGCTAGACTTGAATTTATAATGATAATGTACAGAAGATGAACATGATCTGACTTCAATGTATTTTTGCAGAGTATGCTGTTCGTTGAGATCCCTTCCTATCGAGACCCTCATATCTGCCATTCAGCCAAAGTGAACTTCTATGTAATCAATGGGAAGAGGAAGCGCAGTCAGCCCCAGCACTTCACTTACACCCCATTGGCAGGTAGGTGTGGCCATCAGCAAGAAGGAGCCAATCAAATGCTCAGATGTTCTGCTCAGAGTAAGAAGTATACTGTAATACAGTATAATTCCATAACACATGTAAAAAACATCACACTTGGAAAGACAACAACCAACATTGGGTTAAAATCTGAATCTTTAATCGTCATAGTTCAGTTTAGGGTAGTGCATACAGATTCTACGTTCATATCTTGTCATTCCATATCATCTTGAATAGGTCATACACTGAGTGTATGTTTATAGTATAGTATTTATTATTTAATAGTATGACTTACAGTAGGTCCTTTGTCTTTCCCACAGTTCCGTCCATTAAAACAGAACCCATAGATGACTATGAGGCAGGTCACATGGGCTTTGCGATGCCCCAGATCCTGGGTGTGTCTCCCCAGTCATACTACCACCACCCCCGCGCCATCCTCCACCCCCACTCAGACAACGGCCTGGTGCCCAACCTGGCCTCCTGCCAGCAGGTGCGCTCCCCCGGCCTGCCCATCCCCGACTCGCGCTTCCAGCAGCAGAGTCCAGCCATCGTCTACTCCAGCGGGGGGAAGAGTCTGAGCGGCAGCCCCGGGCTCTACCAGCAGATTGGCGGGATGATGTCCCATGCCGACCCACACCGCTCTGTGCTGGTCCACACCGGCTCCCCAGCCCAATCGTCCCCTCTGGGGGTCCAGCAGCACCCCTCCGTGGGACAACACCCCTCCATCATCCAGTTCTCCCCCACCAACCACCACCTACTCCGGGGGGGCGACCCCCCTCCTCCCCAGTCTGACAACCAGCACATCATCTACTGTGATGATGGGTACACCCAGCAGGCTGCCGCCCACTCTCCTAACCCAGCCCAGGCCCAGGGCCCGGCCACCCACCCCCAGCACTACTCCACGGTGATCCAGCAGCAGCAGCAGCAGCCCTACGTGCAGAAGGCAGGGCCCAACAAGGGCAGGTCTCCCCCGGGCCCAGGTCAGATGCAGCCCCAGAGATGCCCCCCTCCAGAGGAGCAGAGGGCCGGAGCCCCTGGACGGGTCACTGTCAAGGAGGAAAACCTAGACCAGGCCTACCTTGATGACGGTGAGTGTAAGTTAAATGCTTTTATATACAGTATCAATGGAACTGCTTCTGCATGGTGCATGGTGATATAACATGAGTATATCATTTTTGGAGTGTCCACAGCCAAAGCATAACCGCATGGGATGAATTCAATGGATTGTAATATAGCTACTGTACATTTGGCAAACCAACTGTCATTCTTCACACACCACTGTACGTAATGATGAAAATGTTACGGTGATGCATTTTTCTCAGGGACAATTCTAGGATATGCATATGCCCCTCTCACTCTCTCCCTATCCCTACACCTTTCTCAACTTCTCTGCGCAAGGCCAATAGAATATGCCTGCACTATTAGAACCACACTTGTCTGAAGGTGTAGGCTAGTCGTGTTCCACTCGAGGTGGAAATAACATGGATTATGACTCATGTATTTATACTTACCCTTGTCAAACCCATTACCCTCTGAGAGAATAATGTCAGGCCACATCCAGGAGTCATGAGCCTGTGCCTCCTCCTCTATGTTGTAACGTCCAAGCTCATGTTGTTGCTATATTGTATGATCTCCAGGCCGGTTGAAACCTTTGGCTGTGTTGGAGAAGTACACGTCCTCCTTGTCAGTGTTACCCAAGGCTGGTCTCATGTCAGGCCAATTGAAGGGTTGCCTGTCACCCTGGTGCTCCGTGCTCTAGAAAGAAAGATCACCCTAGGCCTGATAGTATTGTAGGTTGAAACCTGTGGCTGTCATGGATAGGTAGTCCTCTTCTTCAGTGTCTGCCAGAGCAGGCCAGGTCCCAGTTGAAGGGTTGCCAGTCGCCCTGGTACTCCACGCTCTATAAGCCAACGACCACCCCTGTGTTCACCGCTAGTCAGAGAGGGGTTTCTCTGGCTCTACCACACACCAGGAAATGAGTTGTTTCTTTTTTCTTTCTTTAAAAAAAAAAAAAAGAAAGAGAGAGAGAGAGAGAGAGTGGAAAAAAAGCAGCAGCAGCAGCTCCCCTGACCGCCTTGGATATGTTGACACTGTTATGATCTGAAAAACAAGTTCCATGGCAACCATTGTCAAACAGTGGAAGGGGCAGCCTGTGAGAGCCGGGGAAAGCCTCTTTGTTTGTTGTACTTGGCCAGGGTTCCCCCTTGGCCTTAGCCCCTCGATTATGTGGGGGAACCCACCAGAGGATTAGCGTTTTTCCATCCCCGCCATTGTGCCAATCTGGCGCAAGAAATTCCTATTTACAGCTGCTCTCCTCCAGAAATCCAGGCCTGATGTCCGTAAGATAGCGGGGAGGGGTGGGAGTCCGCAGGAAAAGGGAAGGGGCCGTGTTTCGATGGAAAAAAAATAAACTGAAGAAAAGGGGAGGGGGGCCAGCAGCAATGGAATTTGAGTTTTTGGATGGTCCAATAGGGTTTCCCTCTGTAAACAGCAACAGCGTTGACTGTTGCAGAATTAACAGGGTTACTGGGAGGACCGTACTAGGCCGACACGGTTTGATCCTCCCATCACACGGTGTTGATCTGTGAGCTGAGCTCCCAATATGCTCTCTCACTCTCTCACCCTTTCTTCTGTTCTGTTCTGCTCTGCTTTGTGTCTGGTAGCTCCATAACAGTTTACCTTCTCCCTGGAAATCTCATAAAGACACTAATAAGGGGAATTCACAATTACTGTGGCTTCTTTTATCCGAAGGCACTACTAGTGGCTATCCTTTTACCATGAACCTATACAACCCACCACATAATTATTGATATGATTTTTTATTTATTTACATTATGCATAAATGCAAGCCATTGTGCTAGAACCCAATGTGCTAGAACCCGATTTGTGTAAGACCTGCCCAGGTACAGTTTGAGACAGAGTATCAGTTGGATTGTTTTTCTCTCAAAAACATCAGTCAGTTGTCTTGTAGGATGTGAATCCACCCACCCCAATGACAGTTGTAATACCTAGTTACTGTAGCTTCACAGAAAAGCAAGGGGCCGCCCCGCATTCAAACCCTCTTCAGATACAGCACAGGAAGACGACGACGCCAAAAAGTCCCATTATCTTTCATAGCTAAGGTGTCAAGTGATGGTTATGCCCACGAACATCCATTTATTTGAACCCAACAAAGACATCTTCACAAAAAAAAGATTTTCCAAATGAGTCATACGGTTGTCTTTCATTTCTCTCTCATTTCAAGAATGTTTTGTCTCCCAAACATCCTGGCATTGTGGCTGACAGTCATAACTGTGTCATCTTGGTAGTGCTTGATTATTGTCACCTTGGTAATAGATGCAAAATGAAAGTACTGTATTTCATTATCATCTAGCTTTAGAGCCTGAGAAGAGAGACTATATGTTTCGTTATGAACAAACCAAAACATGGAATGGGCCTCCAACTCATAGGGCCTGTGTCTGCAGCTTCTCATGCCTCCCATGCAGTAGTCCAATGATTCTCAAACTCCAGATCCGTGCCTCTGAACCAGTCCCTGGGATGTTGCTGACTGGTCCCTCAGTTGTTTAGCTTGCACACAGATGTAGTCAGTGTTTCAAGTGAAGAAAAGAGGAGGACCCTAGCTTGCTGTTCTCTGGAACAAAGTAAAGGTTCATAAACAACATTGCTGTAGTGGGACTGGAATTGTGCCCAGAGGCAGTGAAGCAGGTGAAATTGTTCCAGCAGTGTAGAGAGAGAGCTGCAGAGATAAAGCACACAGAAGCAGCTTAGTGAACACTGAACGTGCATTAGTTTCAGCTCACTTACGGCCAACTCAAGAGCCGAACAGATCAAAGACAGCAACACCGTAGCAACATACCCACACTAATACAGAGAAGCAAAACACTTTAACATTTGTAAAGACAATTATCTAGGCTTTACTCTAGCAGAGCTGGGTTCAAATACATTTTTGAAATAATTTTGAATTCTTTACTGTGCACTCTACACATGCTTACAGTATGATACTCAAGAAGGGAACTTCTTCTTCTGACATGCAGCTTTAGGGTAGAGGATCTGTGGTTAGGTTGTCAGTCCACCACTGCTGCTTTCTCTCTCTGTGGGTTCATTCTTCTCATATTGCCAGGGGAGAACTCCGGCAGCACCTCATGGACACATACACACACGCACACACACACACACACACACACACATACACACACATGCACATGCAAACACACACACACACACACACACACACACACACACACATACACAGTGGACAGTGTGAAGTGACTGACTGAGTCAGCTACTGTACAGTGTGTCTCTCTCTCCAACCTTGGGTCGGTAAACAAACCCTCTCATTGGTGCAGGACCCTGCAGCCAGACACTCACCTATTGTATGGTCAAGTCTGAGTGTTCGCTCGGCCAGCCTCAAATAACCAGGGCCTGCCAACCCTTCATTACCTTCAAGTAAAGCTCCACTGTATGCTGCCCTACTCTGGGGCTGCTGCCGCCTCTCTAAAGCCTGTTTTATGCTCAGGAAAATCCTGTGGCACCGTTGGGGAAGATTAAAGTTTCTTTAAGGCATTAGGTGTCAGAGGGAATTCCACTAGAGACTAAAATAAACATTCCCATTGAATTTGTGACGACAGCGGGTGCAGACCGGTTCGACTGCTCCTGCTCCTAGTCAGGGTGTGCACCATAATGTTCAGATGCAGCTCTGCCCATAAAGTGTGTTTAGTGTTGAGCTGCTATAACTGGCCATGGTTTATTTCTCTTTCACATCTGTAGATGATCAGGTACAGAGGGAGATGAGAACGGCCTGCCACTGTGAACCGTAGAAGTACAGCTTGAGCTCACTCTGCAGGCTATGTTCCTGATTCACAAATCAGCTTCGATTGGCAAAAAGATACATGGCTATTTTCAGCAATACTCCTCCAAATGAAATATCACTCAGTGGCTTGCAATCACACACTGATGAGAACATGAGCGACAGTCGTCATTCGAAAATTCCTCTCATCTCTGTCCAGATGAAAAAGATACGTGTATCTAGAATACAAATGCAAAAATAAAATATGTTTCCTGATACTCTGCAGCAGAAGTATCCCACTACAACAGTATCTGTTGTGTTGGCGGTCTGATGACGGCTGCCTTGACGTCTTGTGGTCAACAGTATGTGATTGAGGGGGTACTTTAGTACACAGCTCAAGGATGCAGTGTGTGGATTGTTGGTGTCTGTTTTCACTTAACTTGCTTTTTAATGGTTGCACCCTTCCCCTTGCACAATATGTAGGTCAGAGCTTTAAATAGCACCTCTAAAAGCCTGTTGAATATTGAGTTCCCCAAACTCTAAAACAACAGCACAATGCATGCTAGAACTACTTACTGTTTTACTGAGTCACTCCACCTCCTCTGTCCTTTTGGAAGTGAAAAAGAAGTCTTGAAGGATTTGTCAAATTTCTACATATTCCAGGGTGTTTCATATCAGCAATGTTTTGTCAGTGAAACTATGAATTGAGGAAAAACAAGAATATTTCAAACATGTTTCTACACATTGCACACACACACACACACACACACACACACACACACACACACACACACACACACACACACACAGACACACACACACACACACACACACACACACACACACACACACACACACACACATAAAACAGCTCTCCAAATACTGGAAATCCACATGGATGGGTATAAAAGGCAGTTTGGCCCAATTGAATGGCACCCAATGTCACACATCCACAGTATTTCGCTCAATACCGGGCATGTTTGAATGTGTTCCCCAAGACACAACAGAAGCCATGGCGCCTGCCTCTTATGTCATAGTGCCAGTGTATACACATGTAATGGGCTTCCATGGCCAAGCTGTGGAGCTTTGATAATGACAGAGGTTGTGGCCTAACAGGACAGACTAAATGTTATACATACTTGACTTTCCTCTCAGATTACTGCATGTCTCCCTATTGTCAATGTGAATCCAAGTGTGATCACATCTCACCCGTGATAGAGGAATGCCACAGTAGCAGTGTCTGCAGGGTTGGTGAGAGGTCATATAACCTAACTTAACTTCTTCATTCTCTCTTGGTAGAGCATTCTCAGTTGGTAGAGCATGGCGCTATCAACGCTTAGGTTGTTGTGGGTTTAATTCCTATACTGCAAAATGAATGCACTCACTCCAATATAAGTTGCTTTGGATGAAAGTGTCAGCTAAATGGCATATTATTAAGAGATGGGCCTATTTTTGACACCTTGCCATAGGTTTTAAAATGGAACACTATTTCTCAATATGATATACAGTATGTAATGGCCCCCATACTCTAAAAGTAAGCACAAAGCACAGTAGGTCAATATGGATTGTGCTGTTGAGAATGTGAATGAACTGACAGCAATGGACCACTATATTTGAATATCGATCTTCGCCCACACACTGTAGTTCCCAGACAGGTTGCAGGTTTCACATCTCATCAAAATGTATGTAAGATGTGTTTTCCCAACCGTATACATGACGTGTGTATGTACCCCACACACCGTGGCTCTATTTTTAGAAGGATGAAGCTGTGAAAGTTTCCATCTATACCCCCCACCCCCACCCTGTCACCCTGTCACCTCTGTCAGCAGAACAACAGGAAATGAAGGCCAATAAAAGAGCACTGTAGCGCTGTGTTCTTCCTCCTAGTGGCCACTCCATGCCAATGCAGCACATGTGCAGTAGGCATCTTTCTGAAAGCATCTTCCATGACAACAGCAAACCTGCTCTTAAAACACATCTGGGACCAAATTGTATTTTAAATTATTTTGGGCACGATGTCTTTGATAAGATACACACCCTTTGTAACTGTGTAGTATGCCTTGCTAAGTGTTTGTAAAGGAATGCTGGAGATGTCAAGGACAGTGGTGAAAAAAACTATGGAATCTGGAAGTGCTGTGTAAAAGACAGTATTGCCTCAAATACCTTTAACTCTAACACCCTTTTATTCTGTCTGTTCTGCAGTGAATGAGATCATAAATAAGGATCTGACCGGGGTCCAGGCCAGAGGGCAGACATAGAGGAAAGTCCTGAGCAGGAAGAGTGACATCAGCCGTGCCCCCCTGTGTGTCCGTCTCAACCGCAGCTACCAGTCGTTTGGCTTGGTCCCTTTTCCTTCAATGAACAGTTCCTCAAACGGCTACCAGCAAATAAATCCTCTGCCTCAATGCTCATGTTTTGTCTCCTTCTTTTTTTCAGAGCAAAACAAGATCTATATTGTGCCTTATTTTGCTACTTCTCAGCTCTACAGACTATAGAATGTTTTTTCATGTTTATAAGAGTCTTGCCTGTCCAGTTAATTTCAAGCCAAACTCGGTAGCTCAGCCTTATGCCAAAGCAGAACCTGTTAAAAAAAACGGAAACAAGATTACAGAACACAGCCAGCGGACCACATTTGCTGTGAAATCGTAGAGATTTCATCGGGTCAGTCATTGACATGGTTTGCGTTGACACACTGTAAGAAACCAATGCCATTGTCCATCCTAATATAGCATATGTCTAGATAACACATATGTATCTGTGTATGAGTGCAACTTCACTTGCCCAGTTCTGGACTGTCCCACAAAAAGACTGACATTACATTGTGATACTGTATGTATATCGTGTTATGCAGTTTCATATGACAGATATTCTACTTTGATCATCTCATTGTGATTTGCTAAGTTAAAAGAGATACACAGACTGTAAAACTGATGCATATTTGATTGTAGTTCCACCTCTTGTTGCCCTTGCTTTTGTAATGTTATATGCACTGTTTAGTAGAGGAATTGTTGCGTATGTTCGATGTTTGTTGTTTTACTATAATGTTGGAGTCCTGTGATTCAGTTTATGTAATTGTCTATTGCATTATTATGCAGCTGACATGCCAAAGATGCCTAATGAAGGCCAGTGATGCTACAACTTAGCAAATTATTTGTAAATGGTCAGACAAGTAGAATATTGTGCCTTTCTCAATCAATTATTGCATTTTTGATTAGTGTCGATAGGTAAGCAATTCTGCATGACAGATTGTACATTAATAATTAATTAATAATTGCACACTGTGGTGTGACATTTAAAATATATATATTTTATACATTTAGTAAAACACCATCTCTTATTTGGCTATTTGTTATTTCTCTATTGAGTGTTGTACATCCAGAATGCATTTTTACTAACTACACTCAGGTTTTGGAGGGATTGTCTTGCTTGCTTTTACTTACATGTATGTCCATTTTATTTGTATTTCACTTAAATATTGATTGTGACATTTATTGAAATATGTGGCATTGTTGTTACTGCAGAGAGCAAAGCCTATCTATTTCTATGTGTATTATTTTGTGTGTGATAATTGAAATCAACAATATATGCAGTGCTAATAGTTGTGTGTCTATAACCTTGCAAGTATTCCTTACTGGCTGTATGTGCCTTACATTTCCAAGATAATCCCACATTTCCAAGTTCAACTATGTTTTCTTTGTTCAGTGTCATTATACATTGATTCTAATGTACTTTGTGGACTTAAATGTACTCAAATGTACTTTTAGGGAAATTCTAGATCATACACATGCAAAGCTTGCATTGGTCCAAACAGTGGTAGTTGCTTTGTTACAGTACATATCAAATAACATATTTTTAAAATGTTCAGCAGATTCAAATTATAAGATGCTTTATGCACAAACAAAATTGAAAAGTGTTTGTATGCCATTGATATGATTGCGTACAGATTTATAGTTTTAAAACATGAGAGTGAATCTACATGTTTGATTGATATTTTCTCATTTCATACAATGTATTTTGTGCTATGAAAGTTTTTATTCTATCTATTATTGACTATTGCTACATTTTTCATCGAGCCATTCTCTCAATGTACAGCACACAAATCGTTTGAAATATCTTGAATGTATACTTTATTGAATTGTTTTTCATTTTCCTGTAAATAGCTTGCTTACAAGTGTATAAATGTTTCTGTTAGTCCTATTTTTAGAATTTTGAAGTTACAGAGTATAGTAGAAAATAATTGTTTTATGAACTGCATCAGTTGTTTTCTCGCTTTGTATTTGTTTATCCAATTTTGTATCCAATATACAAAAAGGCATACATGGCATTTTACTCTAGTAATGTTAATATGAAATGACTGAAAAGTTTGCTTAAGAAGAACAGGGGTAACACTTTACATGAAGTTGTTCTTAAACCTGTGTAGTTAATGAATCTAGTATCAACATTGTAGTAACATTTTTGATAAATAATTGCAGAATAATGGATTTACGCAATGTTGTTGCACAAACTTTTTAATCAGGAGGTATACTGTAAGAGAACGAGTGATACTGTTGCTCCCTAATCCATACTGTAAACTGTCATCTAACTGCTCTGTTGTATGCCTACTGTATGTTTCCTTCAAACAGTTTCACTTTCATCTCTATTTTTACAGAGGCAAAACTTGTATCTTTAAACTAGCAATAAACCATAAAGGTAGAGTCCTACTGTATTTGTCTTTATTTGTGTGTACAGTTTTCTGTAACTCATTCATCTTACCATAGAATAGAATACAGGTAATGGGCCATTGTCAGTTTACATGAGGACATGGTTTGAAACATAACGTTTTTGGGAAGCTGCAGCATTATAAATGACACTATACCTATTGTATATGGCTCTGTCATGTTTTTTATTTCAGAAATTGCCATTAAAAACAGGGAGTGAATAGCGGTGGTTGTTCCATAACCGAGCAACAGCAAAATTTGTTTGAATCTGTGAATGATTTGTGGAGTGTTGGCATTCTCCACTGGCTGGTCATCACCAGAGCGCTCACTGATGTCTCTTTTCATGCAGTTTGTTGCTTTTGTGAAGGGAAAATGAACATCAGCAGACCCTAGCAGTCGATGACTCACCCTGCTACCCCCCAAACCTCAGCCCCGCAGCACTTCAGTCAGTGGGGGTGACTCTGTTATCCTGTCTTCTTCATGTTCGTTTCGAACACAGCTATACTGTGAATAGTCACCAGTAAGAGGTGAAATCAATACATTTGACTAAGAAAGTGAATCATCAATCCACCAGTCGTAGCAGGAAAAGTAATCAAGTTCAGGCCAGCGACCAGTGGCAGTCGTTGTGATAGAATAACTTTTTTTTTGTATTCACACGCGCACATGCACACACACACACACACACACACACACACACACACACACACACACACACACACACACACACACACTTACAACTCCACCCCTCCCTCAAACAAATAACAACAAGGAGAGCTCACAGGGCCTGAAGCCCCGTTGCTATGGGAATGGCTTGTTTGGAGCCTAATCCCGGTGGCTGGAGGAGGACTGTGAATGAACCCTGTGTTCAGGAAGTCTCTGCCTATGACATCATCACTGGTGAAAAAAGCACAGCACGTGGGCTGTTTTGCTGGATGGACGATGTTCACCCCCACTCCTTTAGAGATATGCCATGATGAGTGACTCATGTGCCCTTTACTCCTGTGATGGTGTAATGAGATCAGACGGCATACAGATTGACTGTGTCCGATTGAACAAGGGACAAAATACTGTACGTAATACATGGGAGCCTTAACCAGATTGGAATCCCATTCACACTGTGATGTTGTGATGTTGTGATGACTACAGAATAATCAACACATAGTACAATACGCAATCATTGATTAAACCATTATCAATATCAATGTCACAAAACCAATGAAATATTTATACCAGAGGACTGGTATAATACATATAGTAGTATATTCAAGATGTGTGTTCAATATGCCTTGCATCTTTTGAAGTAGCAACAGGCGCATAGTTCAAAACATTAATAAAAGAACATCATTGCTTATTCGGCTACTTCTGACCGTATGGAGGTCTATGAAAATGGCTGTTGGTGTTGAATAATGTTGGGATTGTGCCATTTTTGAAAGCACAACTAACATTGTTTACTCTGAAACGTTTGTCCGTTTCTTATGGTATGCAGGTATACATCAGACTTATTTGACATGCTGTACAGATGGCTAAAACACGTATATGTTCCACAGGAAGTAATACAGCTTTTCACTCATAGAACTCATAAACGCAAATGTTTTATCAGCCACTCAGCTTTCCATAATAACTTAACCTATGGGATTTCATGTTCAAAAACACTGTTAAGACTTTACAAACATGAATGTAAACCCTTAAAATGCAGATGAGTTGGCTTTCCACTTCCATTAACATAGATACCAGATCTGACAGAACTATTATTTTCCACTGACAGAAGCAACCCTAAAGAGAGAGTAGCTCTAGTGCAGCAGCATGTTCATCCCAGTATTACAGCGACTACTAGTGTAGCATACAGAGAGGACCAGCATGGGAGAATATTCTGAATATGCCCAGTAGAGGGAGATATCAACATGTGTAAAAGCAGCTGTGTGCATCACGGTGAATCAGTCTTCTACAGAGGAAATACAGGTGCCAGATCAAGTTAGATATGAGTGATGTAATGTGTACACATGCCAGTATCTGTCTGAAAGGGATTATGCCATATAGCTACTTTGTTGAATTTAGAAATGTATAAGAATACCACATATGCCTATATTCAGCCTATTAAATGAGTGTAAGTGTTCAAATTCCTCACAGAAACCATATATGTACAACACAATCCTTCCCTTTTACATTACATTTTTAACATTTTTGGCATTTAGCAGACGTCTTTATCCAAAACAATTAACAACAAATACAGTACATTTGACTAAGTAAGTGAATCATCTATCCACCAGTCATAGCAGGAAAAATTAATCTATGCTCAGGCCTTTTTTTTTTTTTTAATGACACTGAGGAAACAGTACAAGGGGTAGTAGATGTCTCAGGAGGGACAGTTCAGGTGTAGACTGAAGAGATGGCTCTTCAGTCTACGGCAAAGGATGGGGAGTGATTCTGCAGATCTGACAGCAATGGGAAGCTCGTTCCACAAGTGGGGAACCAGTATAGTGAAGAGATGTGACCAGGTAGCACAACTGCCGCATCCGCGTAGAGGTGGTGGAGCCAGTCGAGCTGATGTTTGGGAGGTGACCATTGCTTGCAGGTCGGCAGGAGCTGTTCCCTTTGCCGCCCGGTAGGCGAGCACCAGGGTCTTGAATCTGATGCGAGCTGCTATCAGGAGCCAGTTAAGGGTGCGAAGGAGAGGGGTAGCGAGAGAATTTGGGGAGGTTGAACACTAGACGGCAGCATTCTGGATGAGCTGCAGCGGTCTGATGGCGGCAGTGGGGAGCCCGGCCAGGAGTATGTTGCAGGAGTCAAGGCGGGAGATGACCAGTGACTGGACCAAGAATTGAGCTGTTTCTCTGGTGAGGAATGGACGTATCTTTCTGATGTTGATGAGAAAGAATCTGCAGGAGCGTGCTGTCGTTGTGATATTCGCCGCACAGGATAAGGGGTTGTCGAGGATCACTCTAAGGTTCTTGACTGTCTGGGATGTTACAGCAGAGCTCTGTGAGAAGTCTCAGAGAGGGCAGGCTTTCCCGGGGAGGAAGAGTGGCTCAGTCTTGTTACGGTTGAGCTTGAGGTGGTGGGCTAACATCCATGCAGAGATGTCAGCAAGACACGTGTTGCCGCATGTGAGTGGGATGGGGGGAAAGACAGGAAGAGTTGAGTGTCGTCTGCGTAGCTGTGGTAGGAGAACCCATGTGAGGAGATTACCGATCAAAGAGACTTGGTATAGAGGGAGAACAGTAAGAGGACAGAATACTGGGGGACCCCAGTGGTGAGGGCTCATGGAGAGGACATTGATCCTCTCCACATCACCTGGTAGGAGCAATCAGCCAGGTAGGAAGCAAACCAGGAGAGTGCAGAGCCAGAGATAACCAGTTCTGAGATGGTGGAGAGAAGGATCGGGTGGTTCACTGTGTCAAAGGCAGCAGACAGGTCCAGGAGAATGAGAACAGAGGAGAGGGAGGAAGCTTGAGCAGAGTAGAGAGCCTCCATGACAGCAAGGAGAGCATTCTTAGTAGAGCGCCCAGTCTTAAAGCCTGATTGGTGTGCGTCAAGGAGGCTGTTCTGAAGGAGATAGTGAGACAGTTGGTTAGATACAGCGCATTCAAGGGTTTTAGCTAAGAAGGAGAGAAGGGATACCAGTCTGTAGTTGTGGACAGAAGACAGGTCAAGTGTTTGTTTTTTTTAGAAGAGGTGTGACTCTGGCTGTCTTGAAGGCAGCCGGGACAGATCCTGTGGATAGGGAGGAGTTGGTTATGGTGGTAAAGAAAGAAAGGAGGTCTTTGGAAATGGATTGGAGAAGAAGGGAGGTGATGGGATTCAGAAGGCAGGTGGTTGCCTGCTTAGATGTGATCAGTTTTAGAATATCATCAGGGGAGAGGGGGGAAAGAGATGATAAGCCAGAGACTGAGTGTAGTGCAGAGGGTCTAGGAGGGGTGTTAGCAGTGTTGGTGCGAGGTGGAGAGAAGGAGCTGCTAATGTCATCAACCTTTTTTTCAAAGTAGGTGACAAAGTAATCCGCAGACAGGGAGGATGGGGGAGGAGGAGGAGGAGGAGGTGGGTTGAGGAGTGTGGAGAAAGAGTTCCTAGGGTTAGAGGCAGAGGATCATATTTTGGAATGGTAGTAAGACATTTTAGCAGCTGATGCAGAGGAGAAGTAGTTGAGGAGAGGCGATTAGGGTTATCTTCTCCTGTGATATGTCCTACCTACAACACAGAATGGCCACTGTTGATCACAGTATTACGCTGTTAGAATGTTTTATTATTATTATTATTATTATTATTATTATCATCATTATCATCATTATTACCGTTATTATTATCATTAATATTATGATGATGATGAGGATGATAATTATTTAGATAATTATGAAAATTATCACCATTCAGTAATGTCTCATTCCTTCCCGGGGTTAGAGTTCACCTCAGCTCTGAAGTACCCCTTATCAAATTTTTACATTTACATTTACATTTTTGGCATTTAGCAGATGCCTTATTCCAAAGCGACTTACAATCAATACATCTCCCGCTGTTCTCATTACAGCAGATGGAACAATGGCCTCCCACTGTAAATACTGCAGCCGCCCACTTCACAGCTACATAGTTCATTTATATACTGTAGTCCCCATCTCCTGTGTAAGAGTTCCTCGTTTTACATAATGACATAACTCTTCCTGCTGCAGTCCACTTTTGCCATGTGAATAATGTTGTTTGGGAACAAAGTCACACAGCTGTCCTGTTTTTGTTGTTGCTGTTGTCATTGTTGTTGTTGTTGTTGTTGTTGTTGAAACATTTCAATAGCATATGGATTGTAATCTTTAGGTCTTGCTCAGCGCCCTGTTGTAAAAACAGTTATAGTTTTAAGAGATCCTCTGTTGCATATTACACTATCAATTTGATATTTCTGAGAAATTGTTCATATTCTGTATTCTGAAAATCTGTTGAAACGTAAAGGTGATGATGAACACAATAAGAACAGACCTAATAAGAACAGACTAGAATGATTGGGGGGGAATTGTTATATCAGTACCATAATGCTAAATCTTCTGTGAAAGATGTATTCTCCTTCACTATGTCTCACACACTGCAGATAACAGAGCCCTCGTGCCCTATTGGAGTGTGAAGATTACTCATCCACTAGTATGATTTACCCTGTACATGTCTCTCATCCAAGCTCAGTACTCAATACAGTAGTTTGAACCTAACACTGCTCAGACTCATGTTTGCTATGGAAATGTAACATTTCAGCCTCCTTTGTTGGAAGGTAACATTGTCTTGCAGACTTTCTTTTGGGTAGATTCTGGGCGGATAGCCATACAGTACATTAGAATGGAAATGTTGCATGTGCATTGTGCAGTGTAACGCACACAGTTAAAAGTCTGCTGTCTACTCCTTTGCTATTTTGGAAAGGCAAAATACCAGTAGCAGTCACTGCTGCCAAAGAAAAGGTATGCATGCTATGCTTAGCAGACATTAAAACATAGCAAGGCCAGATTTACAGGAAATGCTGCACTGCAGACAGACAGTATGATGTATCCCTCCGCTGAGTTGATGATTGATACCTGTGGTATTGTCTTTGTTGGGTATATTTACCTCTCCACAATTGATCTTCAGATGCTGTGGTGCAGTAAGTGTAGCAGATATGGGATGGTGGTCCTGTGTGTGTGTGTTTGGGGAAAGGTTGGTTCTGTTTTCCTCCTCCTAGCCTAATTGTGGCAATTGGGAGAGTGGGGTGTCACTGCATAACAGGCCCTGAGTGCCCAGTAAGTTAAATTACATGAACTTGCATCCTGACAGCCTCTCAGATTGCAGATGCACTCAGCCTGAGGGAGGTCTCTGTAGCGGGAAATGAAAGTGACAACAGAGAGATAGAATAAGTACCGATTCCGTAATGTCCCAGAATACATACGGATATACCCCCAAAAAACAATTAGATTTCCCTATGTATCAGTCTTGCCGATTCAATCAACCTCCAAAAAGGTTGATGAAGTTGATATTGTCCACATCTTGCAGTATGTATTAAAGGGCCTGCAGTTTAGTGTGTCTGAAATGTTTGAAAGGCATTCACTCAACCAAACCCACAGAAACACTTATTTGCTGCACTAGTCTACTGTATGTTACTCCAGTGTCCTAACCTTCATGTCCTTGCCCTGTTCAGACTCTCAGGTCTGTAGTGAAGGGCTTTGATGAGGCCAAATGGAGTAGGAAGCCTAATTGCTGTACACACCTCCTTAACTGATTTTACCATATACAAATCATCTGGAGCATTCAACATTAGTCTGAGTGTAACATCTGAGGTTAATGAGATGTTCATGTAAACCAGGCAAATGGACTGCGTTTCCAACATTTGCCTCCTATATTTACAACCATGCCTCTATTTTCTTGTTGTTTTGACTCTTGGGCTTTTCTTCTCATTTTCATAAATCACCATGCCAAGTTGGCTCGGCCTTGTGAGACCATCATTTTGTCTGATCCTGTCTTTATTAAAAAGAGAAAAAAAACATCCATCTGCCAGTTGAAAGCAGTCACCAAAGGCCTCCGGTTTATTCATCTCCTGTGTTGAGTCCAAGATGTCATTTTTACAGGCAGGGACTGTGATGGTGTGAATGGCCGGCACCCGCAGTGATGATATATCAGCTTTTAATGATGGGAAGAACTTAATTTTTCCCTTCAGAGCAGAAGTAGACTCAGAGCTCCAGCATTCACTCTCTGCTGGAGATCGTTGTCACTGAAATTAACAAGTACGTCAATTAAATGAGTGGACATGCAAATGTGAGACTTCTGTAGAAATAACTGATCCCCTGCACATTTGTTACACAATTATAGAGCAAATAGGATAATTCTGAATGAACAGATAATCAACATATAATGAATTAACTATGACAGAAAAATATCTGTCTAACTCAGAAACCAAGACTTTAAAAACAAGAAAACAAAAAATGCACAGATTGCTTTGAGAAGAGAACTGCTGTACAGTAATCACAGCCATCAGACACCCTGCTGCGTTGTACCCTGGCAGCAGCTCCATAAGTCCGACAACAGACATTAGACTTCTCTTAGCCCCCAGAGAGAGAGAGAGAGAGAGAGAGAGAGAGAGAGAGAGAGACTTTTTTTTTTTTTTAAACCATTTCAGTCCGTGTTTAGGTCTTTGAAACACGAGCCAGCAAGACACCAAAGGGAGCTGAAAAGGATGTGATAAAGGTTGCTTTAAATGAATCATTTATCAGTGATTCAATCCAATTAAACTGCATCCAGAGAGCAGATTGTGTTCAATCAATACAAATAAAATAGAATGGTTCATTCCAGTGGAGGCTGGTGGAGGTAGAAATCGGAAACAGGCTCATTGTGGAATCGTATCAAACACACGTTCCTTCCTCTACTCATTTTGGTACTATTTATATATTTTTTATTCATATTTTTTCATTGAGTTTTTTATTGACAGATGGTAGCTTGAGCTAAATCGACGTACATTGCAAAAGGGACATTTTTATGGTTAGTTTATGGACACCGTACTTCTGTAAAGCGCATATCTGTAAAGCAGCAAGCTCTTGCAGGTCACATGAAATGAGCTGCCGGACCGCATTCGGCCCGTGGGCCTTGAGTTTGACACATGTGCCTGGTTCATTCATTATAGCAGTTTCAAGGTTCATTCAACATTTTAGTTGGGTATAATTACAGTAACTATCTGGTCTAAATTGTTTTATAGTCCAGGGCATATGGATTGGTACACACTCTTATCTCCACAATATCTAACAGCATCTCAGATAATTAAATAGAAATAAGTTAATTGAAATAACTTGACTACATGCCTGGTACCTATTATGCATTATCAAAACCATTATCAAAATGCCTGAAAGCTGGCTACAACACTGGTTCTCTGAGGGAAATTGAACATGTCATAGGTGTGACATGTAGAGAAGTCTTGGAATGCACTGTATTTTGTGATTTAAAAAATCTGTTATTGAATAGCCAAGCAATTAACATACTGTCTGTCCTATTAGATGGATAGTACAGTATTGATGTACACCCTACTCTCACTCCACGTCATCTTTCCACTTTGTCACATAGCAACAATACAGTATCCATAGAAACTGCTCTAAACTTAAATTGATTTTACAGGCTTTGTGGAATTACATATAAACTGCTTAGTTAACCCGAGGGGGTACCGAGGCACTATTCACAAGGAATGGAGAGAAGTTGTCATGTGACTTCACGCTTTCAAACCAGATTTCCTTCTCTCTGTGACAGAAGATACATGACAGCAAAGACATTGCATAAATCCAAACCGCTAATTCTGAAATGACACTGCAGTTCAAAGCCTGCATGGGAAACTGTGGATAATACTTAGGATACTGGCCTGACACAGGTAGCCTATACACATGTTGTGTCACTCTGAGTTATTGGGCATGGTACTGTAAAAAGGTTTCCAACCCGAAGGTTGGCTTTAACACTCCAAAACAAAATTACTCAAATGATAATCCAGTAGTACCTGTATTATTTTTTACTGGCACTGAATTAATTTACCGGCATAGAATTAGTCTATAACATGTTTACATGTGTAATTAGTCCTCTATTACATGTGTTAAAACATGATAATTACCCAACCCAAATGACCTATTGTCTCGGTCATTGCAAACAGTCTACACATCCCTCCTACGGCATGGTCTCAAATAGATTCAATAACAGCTCATTCATTCATTCCATGGCATTGTTTCACATTAGATGTATTATCTTTCCCATCAGTGAGACTTACAGACTTACAGTAGACTATGTGTATGATCATCATGCTCACTGTAGTTCTGTGCTGGTATACCAGAACCAGATTTCACTCAGTTGTTTCATTACTTGTTACCAAGATTCTGAGAGCCAGATGTTAAATTAAGCATGAACAGCGACACTGGCAACACAATTACATTTGAATTGCAAATCTCTTGCCTTTGTTTACTGTGAATACGATTTGGATTTTGTCTTTTGTTTGTTTAGAATTACCGTAGGTTGAGAACTGAACAGAAACTGAGAGAGTCACTCACTGGTATAATTGTTTTGTTTGTTTTAGGGCCTAGATCACATGACAACATCAATCAGGCTGTTTGAGTTGCTACAAAGGTCACCTTACCACCTCAGTTTCTGAAGACTAAATTCCTAAATGTTATCCATGTGAACTATGCTGACATAAAGTTGTATTCAAACATGTATCATTGCCATTACAATTCAGAGAGACTGTGTTAAAGCAGTCATCTCAAATACATGATGAGTTGCAATGTAATTAGACATACTACAGCATAATATGATATTATGGTAATTGAATACATTCAATTGAATATTTGATTGAATTATCTCTAAGCATTCATCAATGAGTGTATGGGGATTAAAATGCATAACAGATACAATTCAATGTGCTTGTGGCAGTGTAGGAATATGACCTAATCTTGTCATGAAATGTTTTGGCTACTACACCTTGGTCCAAACACTGCAGACTTGAGTATGCTGCTCAGACTGGACTCACATCAGAGAATGTCAAGTACACTCGCTGCATGCCTTGAACCCGAGGCTACGCCTTTGAACAGTAATCATTGGATCTTCAAAGGAGGCTCTTCAGTTTGTTTTTCTTGTGCACTGAATTCTCTCTATGGTCACTGACCTTCCCACAACAATGAACCATCATTCTGCTTTGTTAGAGTTGGAGAAAGCAATTCCCCCTGCGATGAAAAGACATCAATCCCAATGGGATCAGGTCCACTGCTGTGTGAAAAAAGACGAAGGTCATGAATCACACTCAACAATCACCAGGTTGGTTGGGGGTTTTAAAGGGAGACTGGTCTATATGTCATTGGGCTTGTGGCGACACGCAGGCCTGGAGCAGCAGTAGCACCTGTGCTCTTCTGTGTTCTTGGAGGAACAGGAAATCCTACAGGGAATGGAGAGTGGACCGGTGTGGACCTGGCAACACGCACAAAAACAGACACGAAGAAGTCTACAGTAAACGTGATGTCCCTCATGAATAATGTAACGCCTTTCTTTGTGTGAATTGGTGACAATTATTCAAATGCTAATTTGTCCCAAAATGTAGTGGACAGGAGATTTGTAATTTCAGTTGTTACTATAGGGGGGAATCAGTGTAATTTCGGGATTCTGGTTGTTTACTATAGTTTTTAATATCATTGAGGCTTATTGAATGTCTGTTGAAAACAGCTACTCATTTGCTGTTGAGCTAATTCCCAATCCAGTATGCGTACATTATGCTAAGAACTGAAGTAAATACATTTGAGCTCTACAAACAGAACATAATATGAATAGAAATTCACATGATTCAGAATAAATATTATTCAAAATGCAATGGAAATACAGAAAAAATCTGAGATTTTCATAATGATTGGCATCCTACATATGCATATGTAGTCTAATAGCCGACTAATGGGAACACTGGGTTTCAACAGCAGATTGTATCAGTGTGTTAATATTAGCATGCTAAAGGAAACAGAGAGTAACAGGGTCAAACTGTGATACAGTCTCTGGAGAGGAAGCGAGGGAGAGCGAGCCACTTGTCCATGGCAACAACACAATTAACAACATAATGCTGGATATAAAAAACACCCCTTCATTTCCTCATGTCATAACCCCATCTAACACTTATTCTGGTACAGGAATCCACAAGCCATTCAAGCTTTTGAGATAGAAACAGGTAAATGAAAGCATTCGTTGACAGTTGCTTGGAATATCATGCCTACTGAGTTTTCTTTATTCTCCTCAGATTCCTTTAGTAAAGGTGTAGCTAGTATGAGGATCACGGTGCTCAACACTTTAACATGATAACAGCTAGTTATACCAACTGCTGCCCCCCCCCATATACTATCCTCAGTGTCTTCTGATGAAGAATGCTGTTCATTTTTAAGAGAGAGGAGAACAGCATTGTGACTCCCTAGGTCACGGTATAAGCTAATTATGCTGTCTCGATCTGTGTTCTATTACTGCAGCGCTAATTATTTTTAACACGTAATTTTGCTCTGCTGAAAATCTCCCAGAATATGAAGAGGCCCAAACAGCCATGGGATTGTACCAGACGTTGTCCTGGTTTAACACAGTGAGCTGTAATCTGTTTCAGGGCCCTTTGTTGTATTCAGTGTATTAGATTGCGGTTGTGCTGTTTTGTTGCTTTTAGAAACATTCCAAATGCATGCACAGTTGCACAGGCCATGAGTTACTGATGGTGATAAAATACATTTATAAATGATGTCTAATTCTGCAAACGACTGATGACTCATAATAATTAGGATTTATCCTTTTGCCTTTACGTGGTGTGAACATATGAGGCAAGAAATATGTTGAGAGGAAAATTAGAGTGAGGTACTTACACAATAGTGGATTTCTTACCCTAATACTTGGGATGAACATTGGTGAGAAGGGAAAAGTCTGACAGGATTGTCATATCATACGTGTGTGTTATTCCATTGGCTGAGCTTATCATAAAGATGGAAATGACAGAAATGGGATAGATAACCCTTTTAAATTATGGAAATTGGAGGACCGTTTTTTCTTTCAATTACTGTCACAAAAGCTTATTCCGAACCTTTACCCTAGCGCACAAAAATGAATTCCAATACCTTTGGCTGTACGGATTCTCTCACATACTGTAATGTAGGTTCTTTCATCATGGGGATTCAGCTGACAGTATGCAGTGTAGGTGCTGTAGGCCCAGTTGCCACCATATTTTCAACAGAGGTTGGGGTTAGATTGCTATTGATATGTTTTTGATATCTATATTATATAACACTATATATGCTTTTATTATAGATTCACAAGGTGTTCTAACCTAGTGCAGTATAGTGGAAATGCAGTGAAATTAATGCAGCTCTCATCTCAACTCTCATTGAAAGTGCAAATCCACCAAGCATTATGGACACATTGCCCACAATGCATTAACCTTATTGCAGTTACAAACAAAAGATCACTGAAATCAGAAATATTTTTTTGTTTATAACAAAATACCCATTCCATAGCAGATATAAGAAAAACATAACAAGTGACTGACTTTGGAGCTTATAGACTACTAGAGCATAACCAAATCTCTGATGGAAAAAATGCACTTTAGTGCAGAACGGACTACCTGTCATTAATTGTTAAAGGCCATCAGATCCACTTGGGACATTTGTCCCAGCTTTTCTGCGTTTCACAGACTCCAACACTGCAATTAATGTCAGACAGAGAAATTATGACGGTATGTATTTGAAGCACTTCGAGGGATCAATTGCAGGTCTGGGAGACTTATGTCTGATATTAACATATGCTTTTATAAGTGGCACAGACTGACACACTGTATTACATGCCAAATGTATGCTATAGTTTTGTGATCCACAACTATTACTATACCATTACTATACTATTACAACTATTACTATACTATTACTAATACTATTACTATTACTATACTATATTATTTCAAAGGAAGACATTTCGTAATATGAATCCTGTCACAAAAACAGAGAAACCGATAAATCTTGTCATGTTTTTAATAGAAATAATGCTTTCTTCTGTCTCGGTGTGAATCGGAAACCAAAGCAGTAAGCCGTCTCTCATCTCTCAGTACTTCAGCCCAGCTACCATGGACAGCTCCACATGTGCCTATATGATGATAAGGGACTAAGGCCTTATAAGGCACAACAGAAAGAAATTCTCACTCTGTAATGCAACACTTCTTTCTCCTGCTACCAAAGCATGTCCCTCAACCACTGCGCAGTGACACAAGAGGCATGCCTCCGGTCCTTTCTCTCACAGCAGTGCAGAGTCAACTTCAATATTTCTCATAACGAAATCCATCTCAGACACAGCAATAATGATAGTGTTTCGGTTCTTGCTCACAGGCCTCTTGGGTTGGTTGTGCAGCATCATTGCCTGGTAGTTATGAATGGTGGTGACATTATGTTTCCAGGGTTGTTCTATTAGCTCCCCTCCTCAGATGACAGGTAACAGAGGAGATACACAATCAACCTGTCATCTGCAACAGGAACAGATTGGCCTTCACCCTCCTCTGGGTCTGACAGCAACACTGTTCTCCCACCCACACTACCACCACCCCTCCCTATCGCTCTCTCTCTCTCTCTCTCTCTCTCTCTCTCTCTCTCTCTCTCTCTCTCTCTCTCTCTCTCTCTCTCTCTCTCTCTCTATCTATCTCTCTCTTTTTCTCTCTCTCCCCCTCTCCCCCAGCAACATGAACAAGGCCTGGGCCTGTAATATACAAATCCCAGTCAGACGTATCTGACACCACCAAATGACACAACTAATCTCTTCTACTGCACTGTAAAGTGTAGACAAAAGCTTTTTTAATAACCTGAGATGTCACTGGATATTGATTGGCTAGATAGGGTAATTATGTAACAAAAGAAAGTGGGTACCGCACACTCTGAAGAAATTGTCACTCGTATCACTGCACAATTGAGTGTTTTACATTATTGTCTGTGACGTCCAAATCTCGCTGTCAATAACATGATTGACCACTCCTGTAGAGGCAGTGACAATGATTGGGTGACATGTTGGAATAATGACAGCAACCAATGGTTACTGATTTATGTTTACATGAGCATTAATAAATGTATATTTGTAGAGTATGCACACCTATGTAGTGCTCATGAAGAGGCTATGAATAGTTCCCTGAATGTATACAGGCAAGACACAATGGCCTACAGTATGTGTCACATCTTCTGATTGCACTCTTGCTGGTTTGTCTTAGAATAGAATAGAATAGACTTTATTGTCGTTGTACAGTTGCCTATACAATGAAATTGAAATCAAAAAATGTCTTGATACACCTACAGTACATTGTAGCAGTTTATGTACTGTTTGTTGACTTCTCCACTCGCCATTGTGGCTGAACTTGGCTGCACCTTCATAGATTTCCCCCCAAAGAGCCCATTATAGAGTCTTAGACACAGAACAGAGCAGAGCGGAACATTCCTGCTGTTCCTTTCCAGAGTTATGATCACCTGGACAGGAGAATAATACCCTAACTCTAACCTAGGTGAGAGGATAGAGAGGAGTGTTTATCAATGTTTAGACAGCATTTTACTATGTAGCCTTGTTGCTGCATTGAATATACTGTATCGACTCTATGCTATTCTTTATCAAGCTTGTCTGTGTACTCTATAAACTTGGCCAACTTCACCAGTCTTCTAACATTGATTACTGCTTGAAAACAGTCTTCAGTGTACTAATAAAAATGCCCAGATTACCCAAGTTCTGAAAATAACACATACTCTCTCAAAGACTCTAGAGATCCCCTGTCATTGTGAAGTTAGTGATGGATAGAGTAGTCTAAGTATTGCTCACAGATATTTCAGCATTACCATGACTGACTGTGTGCCTCAAAATTACAGCTAACAGAATTTGAGATTGTGCCCAGGATGGGTTTGCTATCATGCATAATGCATATCCCCAATGGCTAGATAACTCATACTTGTGGAAGAGAGTTTGCGCAGGAGTTATCGTTTGAGGCGTACTGATGTTTTTCAGTAGCCTCTTTCCTCAGGCCTCTGATCATCTATGTCACTCAGGCATCATCATCATCATCATTAAAATCACAATCCAGCCCGGCCTCAGTTAATGTTATCAGCCTTTATACCTTACTGATGTTTACATTACAGTGTTCAAAGTGGCCATTTCAATATGTATTTTTATATATGTTTATAAATATGTCTGTATGTTCTTTATGTTTTCCAAGTACTTTATCAGGGCTTGCGTACGGGATTAAATATTAATTTGATGATTCATGCAACATCAGACATGTGGTTGTCAGACATGCCACTCTACGCTCCTCAAATGAGATTCTGGTCCATCCCTGTCTGTGTGGAGATTCACTGAGTTACCCACAGGTTTTTATTAGTGTCATTAAAAATGCAATAAAAATAAATACTTAACAGCCAGAGCAGATAAATCTCAAGTTGAGTCCTTGAAGTAATCATTTGAAGTGACTTGACCATTTAAAGACAGCTGGACACACAGAATTTCTATTAAATTTGTTGTGCAACTAACATTTACTTGTATTTCAAAATGAACCACATAAATAAATCAGGTTCAAAGATGTCTAGCTCATATTAATTTATTAATTCATTTATTAATTCATTAATTCACTGTTAATGTATGAACGATATGTGGAATTAAATTTCCAGGATATCTTGTGAAAGTAAAAATGGAATTAGGTGCATGCTCACATGGTCACATCCAATACACAGTAAGCACATGCTTAAGATTTGAATGATCTTAAGCTTTCATTTTCTTACCATAACCCAACTGCTCAGACACTAACTGAGCCTCTGTTTGTGATTTATAGTGGTTATTACTTCAAGAGGAGGTTCTAAAACTATGTTAATGCTTGGGAAGAACTATCCTTCAATACAGATGGTTCACACAACAGATGGGTTCATATTTCTGTCAGAAATTGTTTCAAGGACCACTGAAGGAGGCAGGTTTCTGCTTCCAGGTGGATGGCTTAACATTTCATGAGGTGGCAGTGGAAGTGAGTAGAATACAAATGTTACACAAAGTGAAGTGAAGTGAAGTGCAGATTGTGGAGTTGCTTGGGTTCATCCTATGTAGAATTAGATTTTTGCTGCTAAGGCTAAGCAAATGATCAGATATTTAAAGGGGCAATCTAGGATTGGTACATTATTTATTTTACTTTTTTATGAATATTATATAGCTATTGATTTTTAAAGAATATAACTTGCCCTGTAAGCTTAGTTCAACTGTCGTACCCCATCAGAACCCCCCCAAAAAGCTTGCCATGTAATTGTAAACAAACACTGTACAATATAGCTTTAACATATTTATATATGAATGATATAGTTATAATTAACACTATCATTGTGATCTCATGGATGGTCAGTCCTTGCATCCATAGCTCATACTGTGCATTTGAGAATGGTTACATTTCTCCACCACTATCCCTCAGCTGTTTACCAATGAAAAGTGGCAGGGAGACCGCATTGAAGCCTGGATGTGTCCAAGAGGAATGATCACACAGTGTCACAATAGAACAGAATAAATTAGAAAAAGTGTGTCCACACCATGTAAAAATGTACCTTTGACTTCACAATGGCATACACATTCAACGACATCAACAATTAAAAACACTAAAAACAACAGGGGTGTATTCCATAAACATTGCTAAAGTAAAATCCTGGCTTATTTGAAAAGTCCAGGCTTATTTTGCTTATATTTGTCATATTTGTTGTCAAAAATAAGCCTGGATATTCCTTTAGCAACGTTGATGGAATACCCCCCAGGAGCAGCACATGATCATGTTGATTAGAGCATGTATACGATGTGCTGTGATAACCCTGTGGTACATAGAGGACGGGGATATGCACTGGGAAACAAACAGAGGCTCAATGCACCATCAAGTTGTTATTCACAACTGAACAACGCAGGGAGAGGAGACCTGAGAACTATCAGAAATAGGCTGGGGTCATAGCTGCCTCCCACACGTTTCCACACTGTGTGTGATGCATGTAGCTCTCAACCCCCCTGGAACGATAACAGTACAGAACAGCTATTCGTGTCTATGAAGCTGAGATGCTGTTATTGTCACTATGTTATCGTCCATCTCTTCTGAGCCAGTTGAAACTGTTGCATAACAAGGCTACCATATGTTCAAATAGGTTACCCTGATGAGTTTAGGGCAATAAAACATGCTATAGTTTACCTAACACGCTATAATATACCTATTGGAACTACAGTATATTGTTTTACCACTGTAGGTTGGCTAATGAGAAAATTAGATGTTCCATCTCATTATGTATCCCTCCTACACACTTACTCACTTACTTACTTAATTCACTGAAGCCTGGACAGAAGGCTTGGTAATACAATATGAGCATTGTACTTACTGGTTCTAGCTCTGCCGGAGTGACCATGGAACATGTGTGGAGATGGATACAATACAGCTTGTACAGTATGCCTGAAAGAGACAGATGAGAGATGGAGCATTTCTCCTAACAGAACGAGACTTTTGTTCAATTTTCAAGGATGCTCAGTGTTTCTCATCCATGGCCAAAATAGCTTTAATGAACAATGACTGATTGCCTGGTCCTTCAGCAAGGCTCCTTATCAGCCCTCAGTAGTATACACAGACTCATTATCTGTTTAGCCACCTCTGCCATCAATCTCAATAAATCAACGACTGAAGTCAAAGTTGTGCTTCATACAGTACCCGTATCGATGGAACGTACTACTACAGAGTGATCTATGGAAAATATAATATGCCTCTACAATATTAGTACAGATGAGGTGATGAGGTGATGTACAAATGATGAGTACTGTATGTGTTCTGTACATTCCATTTGGTGCGTTGACATTTATTATATTTATCTTGTATGTTCTAAATATGTGGCTGGTTAATATGTAGCTACTAATATGTGACTATATCAACCAGAACCATTGTTAGCTCTGTAAATTGTTTTCCAGACAGCTAATTGTCCTTCAGCAGTTAATGAGGGCAGGACAGCTCAGACAAAAGCTACTCTGAGGAGTTCAACACTCTGAAGTTAATCCACAGTATGCTAGCTAATATGCTAAATTCATTTGGTCCTTACCTTCCATCCATTGATGTGTGAAGGAAGAACCCCAAGGCTTACAGGACTAAATTCCATCAGGAATTTCTCCAGGAATAACCAGGTATATCTTGCATCTGATCTCACCTCTGTACATCCTTCAGATAGAGAGGGCTCTACAATCTATGAGTCTTCATTCCTCTACTATCACAGTAGATGCTAAATGTGATCGTTGGGATTCCCCTAACCTTATGCCTAACTTTAATCCTAACTCTGGCCATAACCCTAACCGTACTCCTAACCCTTACCTTAACCTTAACCCTAACCCAAACTCCTACCCTTATCCTAACCTTTACCATAGCCATATCTATACCCTGGGCCTAACCGTGACCTCTTAAACTCCATGCCCTATTTGACAAATTTCCGCCTCCAAAAACAGACCCAAACTAAACTGCTTATAACATTAGAAATATGATGATCAGATGCAAAAGCAGGATGCCATTTGATAGGTAACACCTTGAAGGTTTGTGTGGATATGCTCAGATCATAGTTCAGAATAACATACTATACATGACAAGGAGATAAAGTAAACCATAATCAAATTAATAATGAAATTAAAGCAGAATTACTAGAATTTAGTTAGAAATGACCCTCCCCTTACAGGTCTTGATAAAGGATGTTTCATTGATCTGAATGACACAGACACACACACACACACACACACACACACACACACACACACACACACACACACACACACAATAAGTACACACACACACACACACACACACACACACACAATAAGTACAAGTACTCTTGAGTCGTAATGTAAATTAACATGGATCCCTATAAAGATTCCCCATAAAATACTTCATAGGGTAGTCTTCTAAAATAAATAATTATATTGATTCAATGGTATCTTATTCAACCCATCCAACATACAATATATCATAGCAATTAGATCATAATTACTTGACAGTAATGCTTTGACTCAAAGGCGGACAGTTATAATCAAAATACGATTCTATGAGGGAGATGCAACAGTGGATTTCCCAAGCATACAGTACCAATAGTATTGTAGTTATCTAACAAGACATAGGTGTTTGTTGCATCAAAAGAAGTTGATAAGTGTTTCATCACTCTGAGAGAATATGGGCTCCTTTCTCATATCCCCTTGGTATCACAGAATATTCGGTTAATTAAATAGTTTATCTCTGATTACAGTATAACATGTTACATCCATGTCACACTGTTGGTTTAATACTTGTTTAATCACGTTATCATTTCCCCCTTGTGGGAATTGTGTTTGTGGTTCCATGAACTGGATTGTAAAAAATACACTAGACACTAACATTGCACTGGAGGAAACATAAAAAAAAAAACATACAATAACAACAATAACATGTTGATTTTCTATTTCTCAGCCATTCCAACATCCATTTGTGAGGATCCAAACCTGCCAACCTTCTCTACACAGGCCTGTGTTTGGATGGAATCTTTCAATGAATGAAACACCATAGTTAATGCCGTGCATAGAAGTAGCTTGGAACTGGAACTGAAAATCAACATTAAGGTCCAAATCAGTTTTTACCAGAATCCCATCCATAGTGTGAGCTATTACTGGCTCTTTGATTTGTCATTATAAGACTTGTTAGCATTGGAGTGAAACTAATTTAATGGAATTGACTTTTCAAATAGGCCAAACGGCTACAGCGGCCATTGGATTTGAGGCAAGTGGATCAATAAAGACATAATAGACTCCAACAGTGGCAGCTTTGTATTTTGTTATAAAGCCTTATAGAGTGTGGTCAGACATACCAAAGGCAGTTTTAATTTGAATGAGGAGGATTTGGGATTTTTGAGTTTTTTAAAATAAGCAATGCTTTTAGTCAATTCACTTGATTTGATAAATGTGAAATCTCAAAACCTAAACAAATATGTCAAGTGTTTCTCTACCTTGGGTGAACGTGATCATCATGGGGGTTCTACTGTATGATTGACGTGCTTGAGTGATCACACTATACACCATCTCTCCATTACAATTGAAAGCCAAGCGGAAAAAACGGTTTATTGAACAAAGGCAGAGGAAAAAGAAGAGGATAATATGACAATAACAAAACACATTAGTCACATTTGTTTAGTGTAAAGATATTTGTTTGTGAATTGCTGGTTTTGGTAGACTTACCTCCCAACCACTCATAATCACAAGTTCACACCAGCTCTCTAAATGTGGATGCACTCATGCTCTTAGGGGTGCACAGAGCATGTTCAAGCCACCCTGAACCTCCCCTCAGCCATAACTTCCTGGACAAATCTACATCTGTGTGTTCACCACAGTCAGAAGAGAGGGATTATTCCTGTTTTAAGGAGGGAAACCCTCCGGTCACTCACACTAGATGGTTGGTTGCTATGGATTTCTCTCAAAAGCTCTCAGAATAATGATGATGTCAGAGCTCAGAGATGAGGGGGAGGGGAGGGGAGGGGAGGGAAGAGAGGGGGAGGATAGGGGAGGATAGGGGAGGGGGATGCTGTAGCCTGTTGCTCATGATCATCAAATAACCTGCTAGTACTCTACAAGCCTAGTGCCTGTACACAGATGAAGCAGAGTTGGTGTGTGTGAAGCAGCAGCAGTAGCAGCCTTGACGTGTGCTTCTCTTCTCTTGTATTGGTTCTCATCATTCCAGGATTCTTCTAAATACTCAGCTGTTGAAGAACCGATTTACAATCACAGTGAGTATTTCAACTTTATTTATTCTGACATTCAGCTCCTCAGAGAATAATATTCATTCAACATACAGTACTGTACATCACTCAGTTGTAACAGCTCATGTTTAATTGGCTTTAACAGAACCTCAGCTAGTGTGTTATTATAATGTGTTGTTGATGCTGCTGCACCATCCTTTGAGCATAATATATTTACATGTACATGTCTGTGCAAAAACAGGATACCTTTGAAGTGTGTTGTATAATGTGTACTGTATATAAAGTACCCAATTACCATCACTGTAACAATGATTATTTCAACAGTATCTAAACATGTACCATAATACTGAGAATATATTTTTGTTTTATATTCTTGTTGTTTTTCGCTTTTTTATGCAGCAACAGATAGTTGAAAAATGTACGAGCCTCACATTCACTCACATTATCAAGTTTTCACAATGCAGTTTTAACATGCACTGATATATTTAGTGCATGTACAGTAAATGTTTAAATCTAACATTTTATCCCAGCATTGTTAATGAAGTCATAGTAGTAATACTACTTTACAATAGTAAAGTATTGGTTAATATTGTGTATTATCGGTCACTCTGATTGTATCATTCATTCATTTCTGTCTTATCATCCTATCTACAACATGTCTTTGACAGATGACTACAATTTGCATACTGGAGATCACTCCATGGTAACAGGGTTTCAGATACAGTAGACTATGAGGAGCTACATGAATCACATTTATAAATATCCATATAGTAGAAAATATATATAGCTATAGCATTCCATTTCAGAGGGCAATACAATACAAATATGCACAATACTTCCAGCATGTTGTGATCATAGAGATAGAACATAGTTCTCTATGGTTGTGTAGTGTGACTAGTGTTCTGACTGCACTCTGAATGTTGAGTCTTATCTAGTGCTCTGATTTGGTCTAAAAGACCTTTGGTTACATTTGTTTACATACACTCTATACAAACCTATTCTGATAGTATACTGTAAACTAAAACTACACTGACTTTTTTCTGTATTTGGTTGTGAATGATGAGCAACATGAAGGAGACAAAACATTCACTTGATTGGATCTCGAAAAGCCGCTCGAAACTAAATGTGATTAAATGTTACTAGTTGATTAACAGCTACAATTGTTGCATTATGGGATATGTTAGTGGGGTCATCAATCAATTGTGAGAGTATCAATACCATGGTCTTCTTATTATCCAGAATACAGATTTCTGCTTCAAAACCCTACATTTTATCTATGACATACGGTACAATGTTTTTGGCCTACACAGGGTAATTCAGATTTTAATGAACGAATGACTTTAGTGAACTAATGAGGTGAACTAATGACTTTGCTGTACTTACATCTATAGTAGTGGAGGTCACCCACTCAAGTCATTCTAATCTACTATTCCCAGGTGTCTTTAGGTGTACAGGTCCTGAGCTAGATATCCTGACATGTCATTAATGCAGGGTCATAGTCTCCATCTCTCCAGCGCCAATTACATTCTAAAGTCAATAGCATTCTAGAGATGCAGTCTAACCAGGGCCAATTACATTCTCACAGCAGGAACAGATACCACCCTGTCTGGTCAGGGCCAAGTCTACACATAAACATGGTTATGCATGTAATTTGAGAGCTCAAGTACCTTTTTTTATTTCCGTATTCATAGCTTGAGATGAGGACCTCAAAATGTGGGAGTGTTCCACCATATCCAATTCAAATAATCATCGAGAATGATTTATTTTTTATAATTTGGGAATACATATGATGATTATATATATTTAATCAAAAGTTTATATATAAAGCATATTTAATGTAATTACTGGGCTCCCTAACCCTAATCCCTCATCTTTACAATTCTATTTTATCTGCTCCCTGAACCAACATAGACTTTCCCTAAAGTGGTAATTGCCTGGTCCTTTTAATCCCATCAACCAAAGTAGTTCTCCTTCTCTGCTCAGGTGAAATAAGCTTGAAATGGTGTCAGGACTGGATGTTTTTCTGATTTCCGTTCTAACACCATCCCTCCATCTCTCTTTGATCTGTCGTTCCCCATCCCCCTCTTTCTACCACTCCATCCCGCTGGGGACTTTAGTGGGTTCTGCTGTGACTGAAATCCTCTCAAATACCCTGTCCACGGGAGTGACAGACAGACAGCTCCTCAGGAAGATGAGAGAGAGGCTGTCTGTCTATACACTTCTGTCACACTTTTAAACAGGTTTCTGTCTAAAAGCGATTGTTTACCCAACCCAAAGTGATGAGGTCATTGGGATCATTGTTGTGTACAGGAATGGACAGCATACCCATGAGTGGTGGTACAGTAATGCATACAGTCCCATAGGAGATCTTATATCATTATGTAATCAAAGTTCAGTTCTGCAAGAGTGCTCACTTATGGAGAGAGTGTGATATCACCTACCGGTACTTAGGAAAATATACGTATTACTGAAAATCACAACTGGTATAGTAAAGAATTCTTGCAGATGATGATGATGATGATGATGATGATGGAGTGTAATGTATTAATTGTATTCATGTAGTCATTTACACAATCTAAACAACTTGTCTAATGCTATCTGTGAGTCTGTTTTGTTTTCCAGGTTGTAATGATAACCTACTAGCAGTGAAACTATTCTATATTCCAAACCAGTGCCACAGAGACCCTCTGAGGGAATGCAGAATCTAGAGGTTAGGTGAGGGTGACTATGTGCCTAATTATTGTCAGTCACGGTGTGGTAGTGTTGAGGGGTTGAGTAGTGGGGTGTAGTGGGGCATAATATGGAGCAGTGAGGCAGAGAGGGAGGGATTGGCAGGTCCTCTCTAAGCCTCTGTCTGGGGGAGAGAGTCCTATAAGGCACCTGGAAGGACAGGGAGGGGTCAGGGCGCCAAGTGAAACAGAGAATAGGATGAAAGTATGTAGCAATTCCCCTTGGTGCCTTGACATTTGTGGAGGGACATTTCCATAGGTTAATGTAAAGGTTCCCACCGCATACAAAATAAACCATAATTAAAGAATAGGGACAATGATGTAGCCTACTATTTGGTTTTCATGAAAACATAAAACTGAAAACAGGTGTTTTTCATTTCCATTCATTATGAAGGGATTATGGGGGGGTGTTATATCAGCGGCACAGCCATGTTTGACTCTAAACTGAAGCACATTACGATATGGTTCCAAAGTGAGGAATAGCAAGGCAATTATTCGCCTGGAGATGTTTCTTGTTACAATGTATTCAATATTTATTAAATCCTCCCACTTAGACCAGAAAAATGCCTTTTTCCCTTTTCCTGCTATTCCCGCCAGAGTTTCTGTAAGCACAGGTCTCACAACGTACTGTAGGGTTGCTCCAGGCATGGCTGCTGCTGCATATAGAAACATAGAGAGAGGGAGTGAAAGGGTGATGAAAAAGAAAAAAAAGGAGAGCGAGAGAAGGAGAGAGAGCGTGTGTGTGTGTGTGCGTGTGCGTGTGTGTGTGTGTGTGTGTGTGTGTGTGTGTGTGTGTGTGTGCGTGCGTGCGTGCGTGCGTGCGTGCGTGCGTGCGTGCGTGCGTGTGTGTGTGTGTGTGTGTGTGTGATAGAAGCACTTCTGATGGCAATAAGTCAATTTCATGAAACACTACCCTCTTCTAGTCTGTTAGACAGAGGCGAATTGCTGAGGGAGAATGGGGGGTTTCAATGCTCATTAGGGTTGATTGAAAGAGTCCAGTACAGGTTCCATTTTGCTGTGACATCTTACATTGTTTATAAATTGTGCCACACGTTCCTGATGGGGGTCACATCACACATTGTGTCCAGTTCTCATTTTACCACTTTGTAAAGCAAATGTGACACAGTCTGGTGAAAAGGTCTGCATGTCAGCAATTCTCAAGTCACTCAAATGACCAAAACAAATAAATAAATCATTATAATTTGTCAATTGGATTCACTGTATCCCGTCCCATCCTGCTTCAGGCTACTGGGTTAGTGATACATGGCTTGTAAACAAACTTCCTTTTTAGGACGTGTTCAAAAGCAAGGACTGTGTGATCATCTAATTATGTGTAGTTATGTGTTTTTAGCATGTTGATGTTCTATCAGCATGTTGTGATGTGCTAAACACACACCAATGTGATGATAGCAAAGGCGTCTGTTTTGATTCAGAGCGAGTTTCTCCATTCAGAGCGAGTTTCTCCATGGTTTGAGGTGTACCAACATTCAAATAAGCATATCTTCTTTGACTATTTTCAATGTACTATGATTTCAATGTATGACACGTCATTTGAAAGCTTACAATCTGCACTTTCATAATCTGTAAAAAACTGAAAAATTACCTTGCGCTACTTGGGGACTTTTTCACCAGACCCTGTTAATATGTTTAGAATTCATCATTACTCTGCCTCAGGATATTAAATGAATCAGACTCTAACCGTCTGACTACAAGATGAACAGTAATTCGATATTCTATACGATTTTCTTCCATTCAACCACAGTGTGAATATATTTTACACTTCACAGACCTTGATTCTGTACTAAATTGTAAATATTTAATTGACTAAGTCAAGAGATGATCTTATGTCGAATGGGACCCACTCTCACTCATTTGAAATAACTAGGAGAGTGTCAGGATGGGGAGCTCTAAATCGAATTGATAAATCAATGAGCGACATGTTGACAGAGCTAAGCTTTTTGTAGAGTGAATGCAGCCACATGTGTCTGTATAGACTTGTCTGAAACCAAACCAACTGTGGAGAGGAATTATCATTCTATAAATATTCTCCACAGACCTATGGAGAACTGATGCTAACAACCTTTGGCAGCTATCAAACACTTGGTTGATTCTAAGGTGCTCCGAATTCCAAAATAATCACCAATTATTATTACAGATTCTTTCTTTCTCTGCTTCAGAGTTCTTACATTATCATTATGCCAAGTCCAATCTTTCAGTAATAGCCTTCCTCAGACTACTTAAAGTGAAGTCAGTTGCTCGTTATAGATCTCTGTGCAAACCAAGCATGGTGGCGGTGGTGCTTTCTAAACCAAGCATGGTGCCGGCGGTGCTTTCTAAAGCAGTTTGAGTCCGATTATAGTGGCAGAGGCACTGTGGGAAATGCATGCGCATTGCAGACAGCATCAGAATCACAGTCACAGTGACTCACAGCCAGACAATCTGGAGAACATGCCCCGTGGCAGAGCCTGCGATCTCATCGACACAGAGGGAGAAGGCCAGATCTCAGCCAATCTGCTGGAGAAACATTTCCCTGGCTACTCTAGTGTTTCATCACTGCCTTGAAAATACAGTATGTACGCATTCACTCCCCCCTGAAGGAGGTCTTTATGGCGCATCAGAGCTCTGAGAAATACCAGGGGGCCTTTCAGGGGATGCTCCAGACAGTGACTGCAGATAGTAGATAGGCTAAAGGACCACCTGTTAATACTGGGGAGAAAATACATGAAAAAACAAATAGTCCCTCAGGGATGGAGAGATGTTATCTTTCTTTATCTTTGGACTGATGTGTAGATAAGTTCCTCAGGATGTGCCACAGAGGTTATTGATTTGTAGAGGAGGATAGGAGTTCCAGAGGGTCTCGTGAAAGCAACATACTAGAAGTGTATCCATCATACAGTAATAACAATGTGAATGTCGTCCAAGCATGTCTTTGAATAATAAATAAGCCTTCTGTCAGAATCGTTTATTTTCATGCCATTTGGAGTGGATTTCTCTGTTCAATTTTCAGTGAAGCCATTGAGTTGATATCAATCATAGTGACTCTAGTGTCCCCCCCTCATCCCATAGACACATTGTTGCATCTTTAACTTCCAGTTTAGTTTTTCTTTTCTTTTCTTTTTCTTTTTCTTTTTTTTAACATGAAGTCCTCTGTGCTTTAAACACAGCCTGCACACAGATGAAACAAGGCAGAATGTTAGTCAGAGTCTTGGGGTGGTACACACTCTAATTTGACAGGCGGAAAACAGAGGGTCGGCTGTAATCATTGGCTCAGAGGCTCTGACAGTGCAGGTGCCTAATAACTATTCAGTGACGCACTCGTATCCACGTTTAGAACCGAGGCCTCCTCCTCAGAAGTGATTGGTGGGTCGGCACAGGAGGGCTCTGACACACTAATTTATGACTAGCCTTAATCACTGTAATTGATTTAATTAGTTTGGACATGGGCCACAAGGTCCTCAGACCACTGAAGATGTAAACATTTTTCTTTGGTTGTGGTTTGCACACTGCAAATATGAGAGTGTTCTTCTTTAAATCCGGATTTGGTTTCTCTGTGGTGATATTTGGTTGCTATGGTGTTGCTGAACAAAATCAGTTGGGGAGCATGTTAGAGAAACTTTGTATAGTATATACAATCTCTGTTGTTACATATAATATTGACTATGTACATTTAACTTGTTAAAGAAATGTATATCATAGTACTGTACAGAGACAGCAATACAATTCGTAATTACAAAACATACCAACTGTATGGAAATGTCTTAGTCAAATGTATTGATTGTAAGTCGCTTTGGAATAAGGCGTCTGCTAAATGGCAAAAATGTAAAAATGTAAATGAAATGAAATGTCATCAGTGTAAAGTGTTTTTTTGGGTACTGCCAGACCTTGTGCTCTGTGATTGCTTAGTAGTCAGGTCACATACATGAAGACCTACAGTAAATTAAACTGGTATGTTTGAAATGTATGCTTGGATGATTGTATGTGAGGGCAGGGAGTTTGTATAAAGAAGAGGTGAATACATTGTAAAAGGCTTTTTCAGTAATGCACCGTTTCTACCTTAAGTACCACATAGCGACATAGATTCAAAAGGCTGTAGCTACTATGGTCTCTAAAAATAAAGGCTTATTTGTCTGAGTGTCAGGCTACTATTACACAATGGGTAGCAGATGTTTGTATGGATGGCTATGTTGATGTCCATTTAACTGGGTGGTTGATGATGCTCAAAGATGCGTAAATGACAATTTCATGCTATGTGGAGCGATAGTGTGCTGGCTTCTTGTTGTTGTGTTTGTACAACTCCCGCACAAGGTGTGAGTCTATTTGGTTTGACCCTGAGAGGATTCCTGAATTATTTAGGAGTTGGACATTAGTAAGCCTATGGACCTTTACTGAAGAATGACCAGCATCATATAACTATTAGAACTATTAGAACTATTTACAGGATATATACAAATGTCAATACTACACTACTACTATACTATATAACAAGGTCCCCTGTGTTGCCTGAATAACAAGGTGCCCTGGCCCCTGTGCACACACACCCCCCCTCACACACACACACACACACACACACACACACACACACACACACACACACACACAAACACACACACACCCCTTCTTGTAAAGACCACTGTCAGCGCCAAATGCAATTACTGCAGGGGTTTTGTATGTGCGTGTGCAACTTGCCAATTTCTCACCAGAGTTCAAAACAAGTTTCTGAATAATTTCTGTTTTTGTTCATCATAGTCATGGTTCCTATGTGGCTGTTTCTAATATGTGTATGTATCCAATGTGTATGGTGACACTAATAACCATCATTTACTTTGACAAGGACAATAACATCATCCAAAATAATCCCCTAAACAGACTGCATGATAATCCCTACTCCCTTCAATTGAGCGGAGATCACAGTGAAATCCTGTGTTGCCTCAAATCCTGAGTTGGAATTATTGATTAGCCAAACCAAGGCATTTTGTATCCATTACATAAAGCTTTTAGTGCATTACAGGGAAAATAAACCACAAGTAGTCATTCAAGCATCTGAAATCGACCACTAAATCGGTTTACTTTGTTTAGGCTTTTGCTCTTCTGTGACGGTAATTGCCATTAGTGGCACAATGACAAAAGACAGCTCTACAGTGCATCTGTCTTTAATGTTCTTTTTCAAATGTGAGTTGTTTCATGTCCCCCATTATGTATTATGACTGTGACAGGACCCTGAATACTTTCGTTCCACGGCATTTTTCAAAATGTGCTCCCACAAAAATATAAAGAAACATTTTTAATCCTATTCAATATTCAGCCTCTGAATGAGTCTCTCTTTTTCCAATTACAGGGAATCTAAATTGACACGCTGTGAGGCACTTTGCATAATAATGCTATACTGTATGTTGATGTTTGTGTTTGTTCTCCTGTGTCCTGTTAAAGGTGTTGGTGTGCTGGACGGTGAGAGGTCCACCACAGGGATGTGAGCGCCGGTGGGAGAGGAGGGGCTGTAAAGATGACCTTGCTAGCGGGAGATGGCTCGGACTACGACTACAGCGCTTTGAGCTGTGCCTCTGACAACTCCCTTACACCCCCGCCACTGCAGGAGCGAGAGGCCCTTAAGGGGGCCTTCTACAAACGGGCGCAACTCCTTCCCGAGGGCGACACCCATGCCGAGACCTGCCTGTCTGGGGCCCGAAAGCTCCATGCCATCATCAACGTGGGCGGCCTGCGCTACCAGCTGCCCTGGACCACCCTTGAAGACTTCCCCCTGTCACGACTGGGCCAGCTGCGCCTCTGCAGCAGTTTCGACGAGATCATGCGCGTCTGCGATGACTACGACGTGGCACACAATGAGTTCTTCTTCGACCGCAGCCCTTGCGCCTTCCGCACCATCCTGACCTTTCTGCGGGTGGGTAAGCTGCGTCTGCTCAGGGAGATGTGTGCGCTCTCCTTCCGGGAGGAGCTGCTTTATTGGGGTGTGCCGGAGGAGAGTCTAGAGTGGTGCTGCCGCCGCCGCCTCCTGCAGCGCGTGGAGGAGTGTGAGGAGATGGACCGCGCCGATGAGGACGAGGAGGATCTGTTCGACACGGACAGCGGGCGCAGGGATGCTGCCCTGGCTACGGAGTCACGTATGGATCAATGCATGAGCAAGCTGAGGGACATGGTGGAGAGGCCACACTCAGGCCTCCCAGGGAAGATCTTCGCCTGCCTGTCAGTGCTGTTTGTCACCATCACAGCCATCAACCTGTCCATCAGCACCATGCCAGCCATGAGGGAGGAGGAGGAGCAGGTGAGCGGACACCATGAGGAGCTTTCAGTCGAGGTCCATAGGTCATTCAAAGCCTGCATCTGAATAGTTTTAAGTATCTTTCTTTCCTTGGGCATGTCCGAAAGGTAATTGGTTAAATTTCGCCTCCCTTACCTGCTCCACTGAATTCTAGGACTAAAATCCTGAGTTCCTGAAGACTGTGCATCTTGAATACTGAAAACACGTACTACGTACTACTGTACATGCAGTATGAACATTTAGACAGAGCACTTGTCTCCTCTCCTCTACAGTATAAACGTTACATTAAAGAACTGGACAGGCATCTTCTAACCTATACGTACATCTAGCCAGTGTTTTCAGAAAGGGGTAGTGGTGGTCTAGTGGATAGTAGGATAGTGGATAGTAGTAGTGGTGGTCTAGTGGATAGTGAATAGTGAGTTGGATAGTGGATAGTGAGTTGGACTTGGGATCGGAAGGTTGTGAGTTCAAATCCCGCCTGAAGCCACACCACTACTAGTGTGCCCTTGGGTAAGGCACTTAGCCCTCAGTTACTCCAGGGGGAATGTCCCTGTAATTCGTAATTGTAAGTCGCTTTGGATAAAAGCGTCTGCTAAATGGCAAAATTATTTAAATTAAATTAAAATTAGAAAGGGGAAGGATTTATTTATTTATTTATACAGATCCCAATTAGCTGTTGCATAATATGCAACAGCTACCCTTCCTGGGGTCCACATGCAACATAGAAACATTACAGTCAAAGACAATAGCAATAAACAAGGGCAATATACTGTACATACAAATTACATTACATGTATAAAACATACAAACAAACAAAAACTTGAGCGTATGATTGAGGGATATACTGTATAATTTCTAATATATTGCTAAACCTTTCATAAATCTCAAACTGTAAAGTCTCTATAGTAGGCTATTTGTCAAGTAAAATGAATGATTGCTGAAGAGCGTGGGCATCGGGTGGGTTGTCTAATTAGAAAAATTACTTGTCTCAACATTTGGAAAAGTGTCTTTGTAATCTCATTTACATGTTCATTATCATGGGTGATTTATTTGCCTCAGTAGCTAGATAAAAAATATGAAAATAATTGATTGGCCGCACACTGCATTTCTATGGTTTGTGGTTTCATTGCGTGTAGAGTAGAGTGCATGCAGGTTGAGAAAAACATATTTGCCCATGAATAAATTTCCTGTAACCATTATGGAAAGTGTTTTGATATTTTTAGTTTTCATTTAGATCCCGGATGTTCAACTTTCAACAAGAGCATTAAAAGTAGCCAATAACAGGATATCTGTGGATAGCCAGGCTTTTTACATGGAGGCCAATCAATTGATTTTGTTTAGACACAAATAGTCTTTTTTGTGTGGTGACATTGGTGGTAAGACAGCAAAAATTCCATCCCAATGGACACTAAGTGCTGTTCTGTTCCAGAGCAAGCTTATTGTATATTCTGTTCAGACATGATACACTCTGCTAGATCTACTCAAGTCATTTCGTAGTCTACAAAAGTGCATCATAATACTGTGTGCCTTTTCCTGTAATGAAATCAATTTATGTGCCTTGAATTGGTAAACTAATTCCAGTGATTGAAACATCTCCATTTCCATTCTCTGAAAGAACAACATCCCAAACATTCCAAAGTCACCAGTCTACAAAATAGGAAATAAATGCTCTAGTGATACAGTAATGAACATTTGTATAGTTCTTTTAGCAAATAGAACTTGCATCATTCTTCTAGCAGAATATAACAATGCTATACTCACATCAGTCTGTTTCCAAAAACGCCTTGACAGATGCTAAGAGGTTGCCATCTTGGGTTTTAACATGAAATTATCGAGAACAAGCTGTTAGTGGAAAATAATTGGGGTGTTGAAAAGAATTTGTTTAATTTGCCTGCAGAATCAGATCATAGATTTTACATCACAGTGGCTCCCCCTAGTGATTGGCCAGATTATTGCAAAATAAAGCCAGACAACATGGGTCAAACCATGTAGACGGTCCCTGTACGTCCCATAGTTGAAAATTAAAAGTAAAATTAGTCCTATCTTACGGCTCGCCAGGACCAGATTACTGGTCCACTGCTCTACCTGTGAGATGAACGTTGTGCAAAATCCCAAAGAGTGAACATACTGTTGATAGGCCTGCTAACCAGTGTTTCTTGTGTTTTAGGGCAAATGCTCTCAGATGTGCTACAACATCTTCATCGTGGAGACGGTGTGCGTGGCCTGGTTCTCCCTTGAGTTCACTCTGCGTTTCATCCAGGACCGCAGCAAGCTGGCCTTCCTCCGCCGGCCCCTCAACCTGATCGACGTGATGGCCATCTTGCCTTACTACATCACCCTGGTGGTGGACAGCGCCTCCACAGGGGAGAAGCGCCTGGGCTCCGGCAACAGCTACCTGGACAAGGTGGGCCTGGTGCTGCGGATCCTCCGGGCCCTGCGGATCCTCTACGTGATGCGTCTGGCGCGGCACTCCCTGGGCCTGCAGACTCTGGGCCTGACGGCACGCCGCTGCACGCGCGAATTCGGCCTCCTCTTACTCTTCCTGTGCGTGGCCATCGCCCTCTTCTCCCCGCTGCTGTACCTGATCGAGACAGAGGTGGCAGCCACGCAGGAGTTCAGCAGCATCCCGGCCACCTACTGGTGGGCGGTCATCACCATGACGACGGTGGGCTACGGCGACATGGTGCCGAGGAGCATTCCGGGCCAGGTGGTGGCTCTCAGCAGCATCTTGAGCGGGATCCTCCTCATGGCGTTCCCCGTCACCTCCATCTTCCACACCTTCTCTCGCTCCTACGTGGAGCTGAAGCAGGAGCAGCAGAGGCTGCTGCAGAGACGGACCCACTTCCTACTGCGCCACCGCATGGCCGGCCTGGGGAGCAACCTCTCCCTGGACAGTGACATGCTCTACCCCATGGGCTCGTCTGAACTCAGGGACCCTGATGATTAAGGAAGAGAGAGAGAGAGAGAGAGAGGAGACAAGAGAGAGAGAGGGTAGAAATCGTCTGAACTTCTGGACCCTGACAACTGAGAGAGAGAGAGAGAGAGAGAGAGAGAGAGAGAGAGAGAGAGAGGGAGAGAGAGAGAGAGAGAGAGAGAGAGAGAGAGAGAGAGAGAGAGAGAGAGAGAGAGAGAGAGAGAGAGAGAGCGGGGAGACAATGTTTAGCGACTGCTTCCATTTTTAGAGTCTATCCTTCTCTGGACAATCTCATGTCTGTCTAACATTTTGATTTGATATAACAAGTTCCCAGAAACCAAAAGATCTGCACAATAGCATACATTAGGTTATAATGAATCATATTAGGACAGCTTTTTTTCTATGATATTCCATTAGGCCATACAGTATATAAATGTCATATGTGTGTCATGACAATGAATGAACAAAATAAAAGAACTGGCTATAGCACAAACAGATCTGGTCCTCAGGCTAGTGCAATGTTTCTGCAGTTACTGAAACACATCTGCTTGTTTGATTCAGAAAACTACCACTGTCTTTCAACCCTAATTTTGAGGTTTGTATAACTCCATGAATTTAATTATGTGAAATGCTCTCAGGACAAGGTGTTACAAGTCCCATACAAAGCCGCACAAACCCGCCAGCAGAGTATGGACTAATACACCATGTCAACATTCCACTCAGTGTTTTGAAGTAATCACCCAAAAGGGTTAATTCCTTTTCATTTTGCCACACCTTATTTTTAAATTCTTAATATATTCATTGTGCTGTATACTGTATGTATGTATGTATGTATGTATGTATGTATGTATGTATGTATGTATGTATGTATGTATGTATGTATGTATGTATGTATGTATGTATGTATGTATGTATGTATGTATGTATGTATGTATGTATGTATGTATGTATGTATGCATTTTCAGACTTTTATTCAGAAAACATTTTTTCGGACTTTTATTCAGACATTTTTTTATTCCGACTTTTATTCAGAACGTCTTTTTTCTGACTTTTATTCCGATTTTTTTTTTCTGACTTTTATTCAGAAAAAATAAATTCAGACTTATTCTGAAAAAAAATTCTTCTGACTTTTATTCAGAAAACATTTTTTCTGACTTTTATTCAGAAACACTTTTTTCTGACTTTCATTCTCATTTTATTTATTTTTTTACTTTAATTCTGGAATGATGTGTGTATGTGTGTGATAACCTGTTCATCAATGCTGGGGCCTGGGGGTTATATGCATTTTTATGTATATAACTAATAATAATATAATGTATGTATCTGTGCATGTAGTTCTTATGAGTCCAGTCTTTCTTAAATAAATTAATCTTACATGAATTAGCTTTTTGCTGTTGGTTAATCACTGTGTATAACTATATTTTCTCCTTATAGTTGGGGGCCTTAGGGCTATATGAGGCTATGTTCGTGCAAATTAGTGCAAAAGCACCAAATTTGGCCCAGATGTAGCTCAGAGTATGCTCTAATGATTTAGCCAAGGCGCCCGAGCCAGCGAACACTGGGGTCACCATGGCGGCCAAATCAATATCCGAAAAAGGTTTTGGCTATAACTTTTGAACCAAATTAGCTTCAAATAAAAACTTGGTGTCTTATTTATGTTTCTTGGCCATTAGAAACACATTGGAATGCTTATATTTATAATTGGGTGTGTCTGGACCCCTAATTTGCATATTTCCAAGATGACGGCTCCCCGAAAATGAGTTTTACCATAACTTAAAAAGTTAAAAATAACTTTTAAAAATCCAATATTGGCCCATTTTGAATGTTGGGGAGCATGTGGGAGGGCCAGACCTTGTGAACTTAGACAGTTACAATTTGAATTTGAATTTTAAAAAGCTGTTTACAGTAGTGTGACTTCATGCTTGTGTGCAAGTCATAAAGATGGACAGTAACGTGTACAACTACTATTTTCTTCCTCACGTAAGTTATAATTCATCATCATGCCAACCAGGGCCCCTCACCCGGGCTGGTGTTCGGCAGCAGCCGGGGGAGAGGTCTGCTGACCTCGAACCCAGAATACTGCAGCTGAACACCGAAGGACTAACCCCCAGTAAGATCGACGTCATCGAACACCTGGCCAATACCACCAAGGCCCTCGTCATTCTCCTCCAGGAGACCCACTGCATATCAGCAGACAAGCTAGTTTTACCAAACTTTGAGCTAGCTGGGTCTACCCTGAGCAGGAAGCATGGCCTCGCCACGTTTGTCCAACAAAGGTTGAGCTGGACTCTCGCTGACCAATCCCCGGCTGACTCGGAGATTGAGTGGCTGTGCGTGGACGTTGCCGGTCTAAAAATCGTCAACGTCTACAAACCTCCACCCTCGCGAATCACACCAGCGTGTCTACCAGTGTTCCCCCATCCCTGTATCTATGCTGGTGACTTCAATTGCCAGCATGAAGACTGGGGCTACCGTACCAACTCACCCGACGGAGAGAACCTGGCTGTCTGGGCAGCTAATAACAGCCTGGCCCTGTTGTACGACCCCAAGGGCGCAGCCAGCTTCCAGTCCGGTCGCTGGAACACTGGGACGAACCCTGACCTGGCATTCGCGAGTGCCAGCACTGACAACTGGCTCCCTGATAGACGTGTGCTAGGAAAGTTCCCGAGGTCTCAACATCGACCCTCACTGATAACAAAAACGCTTCCGCCTCCTTACCAACAAATCCACAAGGCACCTCCCATCGCCTAACTCTAACAACGTGGATGAGGCGTACCGGGAATTCTGCGGCATGTTGGTGAAAGCGGCAGAAAAATCCATCCCACGCGGACGTCGCAATAGCTACAAACCGTGTTGGGATGAGGAGTGTGAGAAGCTCCACTGTGCCTTCCTCCAGGCCCCTGCAGGAGCTGAGTCGGACAGGCTCGCAACAGCCTTGCTGTCAAGACTCAGCCGTAAAAGACAGGAGCGCTGGGAGGAGGCTATTGACTCCATCGACTTCTCGCACTCCAGCCGTAAGGCATGGAGTATCATGAACAATCTCACTGGTAGGTCCAGACACTCCCCTCGTCACTGCCCCATCTCTGCAAATAAAATCGCATCACAATTTGTGAAAAGTGGGTCATACGAGGGCAAAGACTGCCAGTCGTCTCGACTTGTGGCAAAAGAAGTGTCAGACCTCTGGAGGGCCCCAACACCTAGCAGTGACTTCATCTCCGGAGGAGTTCGCTGCTGCCCTCCAGCATCTAAAGCCAGGGAAAGCTCCGGGGCCTGATTCCATCTGCCCGGAGCTTATTCTCCATGCCGGACCAGCCTTGAAGTCCTGGCTGAGAGTGTTCCTCACTTCCTGTTTGCGCCAACTCAAGATCCCCAAAATCTGGCGAAGAGCCCTAGTTGTTGCGATCCCTAAACCGAATAAGCCTGAAGGGGACCCTAAGAGTTACCGTCCCATCTCTCTGTTATGCATCCCCTTCAAGATCCTCGAGCGTCTCATCTACGCCCGCATCGAACCAATTGTCGACCCGCTGCTCCCACGTGAGCAGGCCGGGTTCCGACGCGGGAGGTCGACCGTAGATCAAGTCACCCTTATGACTCAAGACATCGAGGATTGCTTTTCGGCAAAAAAGAAGGTCGGGCCGTCTTTATAGACCTGACGGTTGCCTACGATACTGTATGGCATCGCGGCCTCATACCGTATGGCCCGCTACGGCCCCCCACGGCAGCGTGGCCCGGTTTCACTGGCGGAGGGGTCGGTAATGACCCCACCACCGGTTTCCTCTTCATGGCTGCTACCTCATAAAGAGGCAAAAGAAGGAAAATCCCCACCTTACTTTTTCAGTAAAGGAGATTTTTCCCATGTTATCTACCGGAGCGGAGACCCACCTGCCTTGTCGGAGCGTGGTCCAATCGCTACCGGTTAGAAACAAAGCGGAGACTGGCCCAGCTTACCAGCGTGTGGCCAGCTCTCTGCCTAACAGACTTACCCCTATCACGACACAAAGGGGGTTAAACACCCCTGTCTGTAGCCGTATGGAGGGACCGTTATTTACATCAAAAACTCCTCCATGTCTATCAAGACCTGGCCCAGCTCATGAGCGTGCGGCCGGGTTTTTGGTTATCAGGCATAATAAACCTACGTCGATAAAGGGCATTGTTACTCAAAACAAACATTCTTTACAGACGGCAAACCATCCCTAAGGAGGATTTTCCATGGTATCTACCAGAGCGGAGACCCACCTGCCTTGTCAGAGTGTGGTCGAATCGCTACCGGTTAGAAACAAAGCGGAGACTGGCCCAGCTTACCGGCGTGTGGCCAGCTCTCTGCCTAGCGGACTTACCCCTATCACGACACGAGGCGGGTTAAACACCCCTGTCTGTAGCCGTATAGAGGGACCGTTATCTGCCAGAGCAGAGATCGACCTGCCTTGTCAGAGTGTGGTCGACTCGCTACCGGTTAGAAACAAAGCGGAGACTGGCCCAGCTTACCGGCGTGTGGCCAGCTCTCTGCCTAACGGACTTACCCCCTATCACGACACGTAGCGGGTTAAACACCCCTGTATGTAGCCGTATAGAGGGACCGTTATTTACATCAAAAACCCCTCCATGTCTATCAAGACCTGGCCCAGCTCATGAGCGTGCGGCCGGTTCTTTGATTATCAGGCATAATAAACCTGCGTCAATAAAGAGCATTGTTACACATAACAAACACTCTTTACAGACGGCAGCCCATCCCTTTCGAAATGACCCCACCTTGGGCTGTGCCACCTGTCGTTGCGTTATACAGAATGGCTAGAAGGGGCAGGTATTCTGTCGGGCTGGCTAGACAGGACATTGAGGAGGGGATATGCACAATATGTGAAGCGCACGGCAGGACTGAGATCTTCTCCCCGGCTTCTGATCTGCTATGGCGGACAGAAAGCCGGGACACCACTCTCGAAGCAGAGGCTGTCCCTTTGGATTTGCGAGGCTATTAGCCTACGAATACGAATTCGCATACGAATCGAAGGGGCAGCCCGTGCCGACTGGCATTCGGGCTCATTCCACCAGGGGCATGGCCACATCAGTGGCCATTCTCAGGGGAGTGGGAGTGGAGGAGATATGTGTGGCGGCGTCTTCGTCGTCGCCATCACTTTTTATACGGTATTACTTGAAAGATATTTCTTCCTCATCCTTTTCTCATTCTGTCCTCAGTTTTGCTGATGACTGATGTAGTGGGGAAGGCACTTGGATTACCCTGGTCATGGGGATTCTATTCAAGTGCTGTCAGGATGAATACGGATGTGCCTGGGGAAGGGACCCTCCTCCAGGACATGTTCCGTTAGATCATCAACCCTACGTGCTCACGTAAGGGTTAGGTCAGTGATATTCTTCCTCAATCCTTTCTCACTCTGTCCTCAGTTTTGCTGATGACTGATGTTGTGGGAAGGGCACTTGGATTACCCTGGTCATGGGGATTCTATTCAAGTGCTGTCAGGATTAATACGGATGTGCCTGGGGAGGGGACCCTCCTCCAGGACATGTTCTGTTAGATCAACAACCCAACGTAAGGGTTAGGTAAGTGATATTTCTTCCTCATCCTTTTCTCATTCTGTCCTCAGTTTGCTGAGGACTGATGTAGTGGGGATGGCACTTGGATTACCCTGGTTGGGGATGCTATTCAAGTGCTGTCAGGATGATTACGGATGTGCCTGGGGAGGGGACCCTCCTCCAGGACATGTTCCGTTAGATCTACAACCCTGCGTGCTCACGTAAGGGCTAGATCAGTGGAGCAGACTCGGTGTGGGTTGGGCCAACTTTTTAAGGTTGTCTTGAACCAACATCAGTGGTCAGCTCCGGGTGCCGCTGAGATTGTTTTCGGATTAATAGTCTCAGTGGGGGTACATTTGGCCTCGCTCGCTCCGCCTAAACCAATAGGAGCAGAGCTCCCCTATGGGGCGGAGCTCCACGATATAGAACGATAGTTATGGAGATAGACTCCAGTTCTATGAGTGGAGCGGAGCCCCATAGGGCTGCTGGCCCACTTCGACTCGTTCAAACCCGGCTGTTTTGTATGTTTTGGGAGAATGATGGAGCGAAGTACGCCCCTTTATATAGCACCCCAGGCGGGCGCAGGCATTGAAAAATTCAGTCATTGGCTACTTTAGGTAGCGGGTAAACCAATAGGAGCAGATCTCCCCTATGGGGCTCCGCTCCACTCATAGAACTGGAGTCTATCTCCATAACTATCGGACGTTCACGTTTCGCCGGCACCTCGAGTCACTGCGCAAGAAGTTAACAGCTCGTGTGGCGTTGATGAGGCGAAACGTTCCCCTCTACTGTGTCCCTAAGAATTTCTATTGCCCCCCTTGTACTGTTTCTCAGTTTCTCCAGTAAAAAAATAATAAAAATAAATAAATAATTTGAAGAAGGTGATAGGGAGGTTAGGTAAAATAGGTTTTTCCTTCTATCAATGGCCCCGGGCCCGAGCTAAATTACTCTTCCTGCAACGAATGGTGGATTGCTGATTCACATGCTTAGTATTCAAATGTATTGATTGTAAGTCGCTTTGGAATAAGGCGTCTGCTAAATGCCAAAAATGTCAAATGAGGCAATTCTGTTGATGAGGACCGCCTTGGTTTTACACAAGTACTGCTTACAACGAGGCCACACATTTGACGGCTCCTTCCCGTCCAACTGTCTCACAACATCTGTTGCTGAACCCTTACAAGTGTTCAATGATATCGTCCTCCATGGTCCAGAGTTCCTCAAACCCTGTGCAGCTAATACAGAAGATGCCAACCTGCAACCGATAATAATAATAATAATAATAATAATAATAATAATAATAACTTTATTTGTATAGCGCTTTTCCTGCAAATGTTGCAGCTGAAAGTGCTTTAATCATTATATAATCTTAATTTAATTATTTTGTAACTTAAATGCAATATTAAAAGGATGGGTTTTTATCATCTTAATTTAATTATTTAGTCATTTAAAGGCAATATTAAAAAGTTGGGTTTTTAGTCTTGACTTGAACATATTTGCTGAGGTTGCATCCCTAATGTAAACTGGCAGTGCATTCCACAGTTTGGGTGCATAAAATGAGAATGCAGCCTCACCAAATCTCTTCTTTTGTCTGCTTGTTTTGGTTAAAACTCTCGCTGCTGCATTTTGGACTAATTGCAGCTGGCCAATAGCTTTCTTCGGAAGACCAGAAAGGAGACTGTTACAATAGTCCAAACGTGTAATAACAAAAGCATGCATTAACACTTCTGCATCAGCTTGCCCAGCCACCAAGATTCCATTTCATATTCGCGGGAAATTAGGTCATGAGTGAATCCACTGGAGAGAAAAAAGTTCACATTCATAACAGCAGATGGCAACGGTGTCACACAGAAGAATAGCAAAGAAGCGCAATGTCCAATCTTCCATCAAGGAAAGAGTAGACTACAATTAGTTTATAACAAAACAAAACAGAAATAAATAAATAAATAAAAAGCATTTTTTAAATTAAGTTCAACTACGTTGTTCCTAAAACAATAAAATAACATCAATATGTTTCGTTTTTTTGTGTAAGGTTGCCGTTGGAGCCTTAATTACGGTACTTGATGAAGGCATAGCTAGTTAAATCATAAGTTAAACCTACAGTGGGGAGGGAAGTTTTTTGTTTGCCAGATATTCGATTTATAAATACTTTTTTTTTTTAATTGTCTAATTGTATGCATATCCCGCCTTATGTCCTGCCAGAGCCAATAGCAACATTGTGGATATGTTTGGTATGGCGCATGGATCCAGGCTCCCCCTCCGTTAAGGCGGTGCTCAAACGTGAAAGCCATTCACACGAGTCACATGCCAATTACGCAAAAAAAACAAAAAAAAACAGAACCTATCAGAATGCCATAGACCGCTGTCCCAAAATGTCCCAATCCCCGATCCCCTCCCCATACCCTTGCCTCTTACTCCACCCCCTCTCCTCCACCCCGGCCCGTACCCCCAATGTTTTGGTTCTGGGTGTCTGTGTGTGATAGACAATTACTACGCATAGCAGTAGACGCAGGATAATTCATGCGCCAAATCTAAAGTCATATCAATAGTTTGATTTTCAGCCAATTGACAAAGAGCTGGATGCTCTTCTTGTCTTCTTTTTTTTTTTTTTTTTTTGGGGATGGAAATGATTGCCGCAATCAGAGTCAGAGTGGTTCCTACCGCCGTGGTTCTGAGGCCATCCCCGCTGTGACCTGATCTGGCCCGCCCCTCCGATTGAATGGGATCCCTCACCATCAGTCCTGGCATTGATTGTCTGCTGTGAACATCGGCATCGTTAGAAATCGCTTATCATTTCGGTTTACCTCGATGTCGAAGTCTATTATTATTATTAGTTGCTAACCTCCAATGCGAAATTATTCATCTGGTCGACAAAAGAGCAACGCCAATACTCTGTTACGCGTCAGGGTAAGTAACTTGTTATTTTGTAGTGAGTGTTCGATTAGTGAAACCATATTGAAGATATACAATCCATAAAATGTATTCCGTAGCCTTATTGCTTTAGGAATTATATTTAATATGCTATGTTTTGGTCTCTCAACAATGCCGCAATGCTTCAGCATGATTTGGTGATTACAGCTCGCCGGGAATCAGGGTGCTCAAAATGGGCTTTTCAAGGCTAGATGTAATTGTTTGAATTTACATGGTACTATAATTCCTACATAGGCGAACATAGGCAAATTAAACTGCATTGACTTTGAAGTGATAATCTACGCCTCAGTTACCCATAATTGACTGTATTTATATAATTGAGTTGCCAAAACCAGATCCACAGAGCATTCGATACATTCCTAATACTTGTAGTGTAGTTTATTAGCAGTTGTACTACACTGGTAATGGTGTGTGTGTGTGTGTGTGTGTGTGTGTGTGTGTGTGTGTGTGTGTGTGTGTGTGTGTGTGTGTGTGTGTGTGTGTGTGTGTGTGTGTGTGTGCGTGTGCGTGCGTGTGTGTGTGTGTGTGCGTGCGTGTGTGTGTGGAGAGAGAGTGAGAGGGGGGGGGGGGTGTCTTAACAGGTTAGATAAGGCATAATAAACATAGTTTTAAAAGTGTAGTATTATCTGTAGTAGCCTTTGTATTTCTCTGTGCTTTTTTCCTGTGCCTCCTCACTAGGCTATGGTCTGTGTCATATGCATTGGATTAGTGATCTCCCACTCAAGAATATTGACTCGATGAAACCTTAAACTACCATGCCTAATTCCTGTTTTGGAACACATTTGTTGAAGTTTGTTGTCCTTATTTAGTGTTCACAGCTTCTGTGGTTACTAAAAATTAAAAAATTAAAATGGTCTTGCTCTAAGCCTATTTTTTGGAAGTTGGGAGTTTTTATGGTCTTATCTTGATCTTAAAAGCCTTGGGTTAAATACCCTAAAGTGCTTTAAAGGAGAGCATCCATAAATTCTTCATTTGAATTCTTGACCATCTTCAGCAGCATTTTCCTGCTTTAAGTCTTGAATGTCACAGCCATTATCCACGTCAACAGCACTGTTTGACTCATGTGCCACTCCTATATAGACTATTTGTTAGCGTATTCCAATGTTTACAACACACACACACACACACACACACACACACACACACACACACACACACACACACACACACACACACAGAATGAGGATGAAGAGAATAAAGAATGGTGCTGACTTATGGAAACATAACTCAAAACGTAATGAAACTGCAAGTCGCAAACTCTTCTCTCATTGCTGAGTTTATTCACCACCAACGTTTTGGCTCAAAAGCCTTCCACACACAGACTCACACATACACATACACATACACACACACACACACACACACACACACACACACACACACACACACACACACTATACACATACACATACACACACACACACACACTCACATTCACTTTTGTACTTTTGTAAACACCCCCGCATTAGCGGCTGTGTGTTGTCTTGTACCTTTTGATCTGCCTGAAGGCATGATGTTGTATGAACAGAGTAGACAAAGACAGCAGGATCCACTGTCTGGGTTTGTTGTTGCTCTAAAATCTCTACAATCTTCAGTATTTTGCCCAGTATTACTCTTTGATTCTCAGGCTATAGAATCTCAGGCTATAGAGTTTTAGAATTGCAACCCTCTGCCAAATAATTCTATTTTGTTGCCTGAGCTGCAACCGGATGAGAACAAATTAAAGACTAATCCTCCAATTAAATGAGGGTTACTATTATTGTTTCAGTGTCTCGTTGGTCTTGAATTGTGTTTTTTGCTAATTGGTTGAATTTGATATGATAGAGAGAGAGAAAAACGGGATTGTGTGTGTGTGTGTGTGTGTGTGTGTGTGTGTGTGAGAGAGTGTGTGAGAGAGAGTGTGTGTGTGTGTGTGTGTGTGTGTGTGTGTGTGTGTGTGTGTGTAGGAATTAGGCTGGTTAGAAAAGGAATTATGAGGCTATTATATCCTGTGTCCAGTTGATCCTGTAAAAAAATCTGTTTGTGGGGCATGCAAACTGATGCTGGAGCTTTAGCTCTGTTGCCCCTAATGCCCTAAAGCATGCCCTATAGCATACCATAAAGCTGCACTCTTTTTAATGTAATATTTCAAATATCCTTTATTTCTTTAATCAGAATTTTAGGCCAAATGTAACTGATTGGCCACCACTTTTGGCAGAAGGGCAGGCGTTTTCAGCCTGTCAATCAGTCAGGGTTTCCAATGCTAAACTTGATCTTCATTGTACTTCCTAGCTGCCAGATACGGGGGGCCAGTGATGAAGGAAAGGCCTCATAGAGGGAGACTTAATGCTCCTTGGAATCCTGTGAATTCCCTCCAGTGAAAGCTGTAGAGAAGTTTATGTCAGCTCCAATGAGATCACTGGAAAGTGGCTCTCGGGGCCCGAAATTCCTGTTAATTGGTAATGTGGCTGTGCCCTTTTGTTCCCTGCCTCCTATACTGAAGCAGTCTGTCTGTCAGGGTGATATACTAGGACTGGGTCTGGATCTGGCAGCCATCAATGAGCTGCTTGTTTCCATAGCCATCCAGGTCCTTGAGAATCTGCCTCCCCAACAAGTTGTTTCCTCTCTTACAAATGTCTTTGTGCGGACCGTAAAAAGAAAAGATGGAAAGGGCATTCAGAGGTGCCTTGTAAGAGCTACTTCAGAAGCGACTACATTTTCAAAGCATCTCGGTCAAGCGGTAGCAGTCTATAATGCTAAAGTAGAGGTGTATCCTGTATTGTTATGCTGTATTGGATAGGGTTGATTCGGCTGGAGGACGAAATGGATTGGGCAGCGGAATGAAAACAGACAAGCCAGCACTTAGCAGAGATCATTTCAATGGAGTGGCCCAGTTTCCTTCAGGTCAGATGAGGATTAATTGGCATGAAGTTCTGACGATTTAATAGGTTATATTATGAATAGGAGCTGCTGGTTCTTGGGCCTGAGAGGAAAAGAAATGATGACAAATGCCAGGATGAAACGAGGAAGTAAACCGGAGATAACATGGCGTGCTGCTTTGTTGGAATGACACTGTTCCCTGATGGCTTTAGGACTGCTCAACAAACAAAACAACACTTGGCTGATGCCAGCGTACTGTATCCAACCCCTCTTCAATTTGGCCTTGAAATGTGAAGTTGTATTGGAGGTTTGGACCATGGCTGGCGAGAGATTTGTGACAGCCTCCCCACTGAAGAACTCATTGAATTTTTCATGTGGTAGATAGACACCAAACTTCTGTCGCTCTGGCCCAGTTTTGGTGCTAATTAGTGCCCAGCAATGTTGAAAGGCACTCGTTTGTAAAGAAATACCACCTGTTCTCTCTCTTTGCCTAAGCTTTGTTTTCAGTCGTTTTAAATGAACATTTGATACCTTGTTTCCGTAGAGCTGAATGTCTACTTTCTTCTACTGAAGGAGCTTCTTCTTGTTCAAGTTTCAGTTGTGTGTGAGGTGGCGCTTAGGGCTGTGCAGTGCAGAAGTTCCACTCTATGTTACACTCCATCTACACTCCCCCCACACCACGTTACCAACAGAGCTAGTTACTGTACACAACAAGTGCCAATATGCAAACGTGACAGATAAATTCCACTTGTTAAAAAATGTGGCTTACAGCAAGTGAATTAGAATGAAGGGGGGGGGGGGGGGGGTGTAGCACTGTGTAGATTTATTAGGCAGCTCTTGGTGTGGCTTTTTGTGAGTGTGAGCCTGTGGCTGGACATTTGAATGGAGTATCTGATTGTGGTTCATTGAGAGGAACAGAGGAGGAACAGAGGGGGGACTGTGTCCTCCTAGGGTTCCTCCTGAAGCCACTTCCTGTTGGGCTGTGCTAGCTGGGAACAGGCCAGGCTGACACCGGCCATACATCTCAGCTCTGCTCAATCACTCCACTGTTGGAGGCGACTGGGGAGGGTTATCTGTCTGACACACACACACATACACACACACACACACGCGCGCACACACACACACACACACACACACACACACACACGCGCACACACACACACACACACACACACACACACACACACACACACTTCTCTTGGCGTTCTCTTGACTTTATAGTGACAGCAGGAAGAGACTCCTTGGTATTCAGCGAGATGCTTCTCCGTGTCTTTATGCAGCCACAGCTGTGCAGCCCCATCTAGATGAGATGCTAGGATTGATGCACACGCCCTCTGACTCCCTCCTCCTCCTGAAACACCGGCCCGGCGGCTTGCTCTTTCTTGCCCCCTGAAAATCTGTATATTGACATGGGTTTTATTGAAATTGTGTTATTGACAGAGGGAGCCTCTGTGGACCTCTTATCCCTGTAATTGTAATCTGTATGTGGCCACAACAGGGGCATGTTTGGTGTGTCAAAATAGAATGCCCCAGCGAGCTGCTGTCAGCACAAGAGGATATGAGTAAACGACACGATCTCAGATCCTTTGGTAAGGGGGTGTATTGAAACTGGGGGGGTTTTTTGGACTCGTGGCTTTTGAAGCTTGTGGCTTTGGAGTTCCTGTCTCTCGCTCTGTAAAGTAAGACTAAACCAAACTAGTTCCCTGTTGGGTCTATTTTAAGGACTACTGTAGCTGGCCTTTAGTAACAGAAAAACTAAATTGTTCTGAATTGAAATATTTGTATGATTCTTAATGGCGGGGCCAGCATTCTCTTAACCCCTAAGCCCCTTACCCTTACACCTGTCCAATGTGTCCATGTGTGGTCCCAGTCTTCCAAAGCACTGAGAAAACTGAGAAGAGGTACAAGTAGAGCAGGTTAGTGATGGGGTATTCCATGAGGGAACAGGTCAGTTCCCGTCCACAGATAGAGGACATGAGCTTTTTCTCCTTGGCCGTGGCCTCTTATGCCATATTTACCATATAATTCACTAATTACCACGTAAAAACTAAATGTTAATTGCAATATTGTTACTAGAGTAAGAGCACACTTACTACACAGACTACACACTTACTACACACAGAGGGACAATTTATGTAAAGTGTGACCACAATTCTCCTGGGATGTCTGTGGCCCCTGCCTGGTCACCCCTGACTGACTATCCTGATGTTTATCTGTGTGAGCGAGCAGCTCCCAGGGGACTTCCTCATCAGCTCTTGGAGTGTGTGAGTCTTGCAGCCACGCCCTGTGGAATGTGGGGAGGCTATAGCCAACGTCTGCTGCCTGCCTGCCTACCTGCCACCCACCCTCCCAGAGACCCAGTGGAAGTTTCTCCCTTGCTGCCCAGTGACGGAACCATTTGAATATTGAAATCAGGCCCTGATGAACAAAGACTTGTGTAAAAGCAATTGAGGAAATCACTCCAGTGATGAGGCCCTCGCCCTGAGATCTGTTATGGAAATGCTAAGTTGGAGACCTTATATTTGATGACCATGCGTGACAAGGGCATGTTTAAAGTTTAATAGAGGTCCCTGTTTTTTGTTTAATGTACACCTTTATTTTACTTTACTTTTATTTATTATTTATCTGGTTCCTATGCTTCAGAGGTGCTTCACTATGACAAAGTGGTTGTATTGATGCTTGGATTGTTATTCATTAAGGGCCTGATTCAGTCCCAACTACCATACAATAACAATCTTTATGCAGCATCTTAGTATAAAACGATAACCTGAACCCTTGCCACAGATATTGTTTTTGTTCTTTCATAACAGCTTTTGTCAAAATGACTTATGATTTTTTCCGATCTGTTCTGCTTTATGACGGTCCTTCCCTCATTGAGGAAGTACTCTTGTCTACATCTCTACAAAAGATGATGGAAACTATTATCATTTTGAGGAATTCACCGACCTTAAGCCAAACACTTGTCAGCTGACAAGTCAGGCCATTCTATATTCAAACATTCACTTGCCTGAGTAAGTTTGTGTTGGCATGGTATGTTGAGTTAAGTTGAGTTAAGGTTCACGATTATTTATTTTCTGCTTTATTTCCTTTTCGTGTCCCTTACGTACATCCAAACTAGAATAGAAATCCGTTGGTAACCTAGCATGTTGCCTGACTGGGTGAGAAACATAGCTGACTTGTATGTCATGATGTTGGTGTGACATGTGAGGGATGCGGAGAATGTTCCGGAGGTGGAATCTTTGCCCTCTGGCACGGTTTCAGTCGGCACATCCTGGGTGGACGGACCCAGTCTCTACCTGCTCCCTGCACATTCCTGCTGTGGGGTGGGTGAAAGGGAGAGAAGTCAGGACTCGCCTTATCCTCCACTCTGCATTCCACAGCCATGACTGGGTTCACTTACACTGCTCTAACGGACCTGAGTGTGTGTACACACACAGGCATGCAAGCAGGCATAATGCATACACCAACACACACATGCACACACACACACACACACACACATACACACACACACACACACCAACAAACCCACTAACCCACTCACTACACACCTGGTTGGCTCATTCCTGTTAATGCCTCATACCTGACATGGATTCTCGCATATCTCAGCGTGTGTGCACACATGTGCGTGATTATGGTTAGAGTTGCTATGCTGTGAAGTGAACTGCCATTTTACATTTTATTTGCTTTCCTCAGCTCACCCATCTATTATATATGTTCCCCACAGAGGCCTCCCATTTCAGAGCTACAGGCTGTGTTCTTAAATGGTTCAGCACTGCTGACTGGTTGCCTAGATCAGAAGTTAAACGGTCAAAGCCCTGGGTTACTGAACCATGCAGCACTCTCGAGAGCCTCTGTGAATCTGTGAGCTGTTCAGATGTTCTCCCTTTCTCTTTGAAATAAGATGAAAAAAGGATCATTCATCACTCTCAGTACCATCTCAACAGCACATCTTGTTAACGGCTACTTGTTTAAAGATGAATCTGTTAGATGTCGTAACCTTAGAAACTGATAATGATACTGCTACTTACTGGACTGGTTGTCTCATTTTAAATCATGCTGTTTGCCTCTTGGCACCTGCATAGTTATGGTGCTCAGTAATAGCGTTGTTGTCTGTCTGGTAGTGAAGGTATGTTAAAGGGCGACTTTCGCTTTTTTCTGCTGTCAAGTTTGTTTCGCAGTAGGGTTGACAAGTGTCAGCAGTATCAGTGGAGACTGAGTGATTCCCCTCCTCTTGGGGTTGGCTGACTACGTAGTTAGCATTTGAGAACAGAGAAAGAGGATGTTTTTCCTCCTCACGTGATGTTTGGCTGTGAGAGGAATTGAATTCCTTTATTTTCTTCATTTCCCTCTGGAAATCTCATGAAAGGATTGAGAGAGAGAGAGAGAGAGAGAGAGAGAGAGAGAGAGAGAGAGAGAGAGAGAGAGAGAGAGAGAGAGAGAGTAAGAATGGGAGAAAGCTGAACCCTTGAGGATTATCTTTTTCTTCTGCCTCTTTCTCTCTCTCTCTCTCTCTCTCTCTCTCTCTCTCTCTCTCTCTCTCTCTCTCTCTCTCTCTCTCTCTCTCCCTCCTTCCCTCTCTCTCCCTCTACTTCTCATTCGAACACATGACCACAGATCATCGGTCTCAGTGCTCATAATGACCATATTTAGACGACGGGAAGGAGCCACGAGGCAGAGATGGTATAGTATAGTTTAGGGTAAATGATAGAGTATATGCTGTGTCCTATTTCTCCACCCTTTTCCGGAGGTATGCACTTGTTCTCTTTCCTACATGGATTTAAAAGCATAGAATTGATTTAACCATGGGCGGTTACTCCAATCCATTAACATTAAATCCATGTGAGGGAGTGCACAAGTGCATACTTCAGGAGAAGGGTGGGGAAATGGGACTCAGCAATTAGGCACTGTATCCTAACAGTACACAATGGCTGTATGCCTGAGGCTTCCCTTAAAACCCAAGTGTTAAACAACTACCAATTCAAACGATACAGCAGAACAGTGAATCTCCCCTTCTATTCTTAGCCTGGATGTAGTAGATCTTGGTGGAACGTTATGGTGCTTCTCATCACCATCAACACAATACAATGAACTGAACCCCCCAGAGGTCACAGCACTGTAGGCATCTCACTACAGAGCCAGAGCCGAAGAAGAAGGAGAAGAAGAAGAAGAAGAAGAAGAAGACGAATTTCGTCTATACTACTGTAAATTCCTCTGATATATGGCCAACATAGCAGCCCAGAATCCTGGGGCTGTGAAACCAAACACGCTATTGTGTAAACACGGTCGGTTTCACAAATGTATTGTAACCTTACCTAACAAACTGTTTTTATCAGTGCTGTTTCTCACGTATTAACTGCACCAGTGGGTTTGCTTTCCAAACAACAGGTTAACACAACATAATGACAGAAGTTCTGTTCTACCTGCTCTCTGGGTTTTCTTTATGGTTTAATTGTAGCTTTTGCAAAATGTAGCCGTGCTTTATGGCCTCGCAGGCTTTTTTACTACTGCTTTGGAGCATAATTGGAGCTGTCCATGTAGGTAGTGCTTTTGTTTGCTAACTTCTCATTTGTTTCAAGTGGTGATTCCATAACTTTTGGTTCTCTAAATGACACAACTTGGATGTACTGTAGCTTGTTCTTCAGTATGAGCAGAGGCGTACAGTCCCCTTTACATGAATCTCCACGATGATTAGTTTCCTCTTCCCACTGTAGCCTCTTTTTAACTCCTAAATCAATCGACAGCTTGGAGCTGTTTTACATCAGGGGAATAGGAAATATAGCCTAATATAGTATAAATATAGCCTATTATACATCTGTGTAAGTTAGTGTCTTTGAGTACAAAGATTATTATTATTATTATTAGTAGTAGTATTATTCTTATTGTTATTATTATTAACGTAGACATTGAGGAAATGGACTTTATGGCCTATGTCTGTCCCTGAAGAGCCCGGCTAAGCCACACTAGCCAGTCTGGTTGGGTGTAGAGGCCTCCAGTAGAGCTCTGGGCTCTAGTCAGATGGTGGAGTTGCAATGTGTGGGAACTGGTTGTGTCTAACAGTGGATTTGCCCACGGAGGCCCAGTCTGTAGATGATTCACACACCATGTTGTAACACTAAAGGTGTTTCTGCTGCTGTGGGCTGGGCTGGGCTGGGAGACTCACTGCAGGGATGAGGACGAGCACGTTCCCGTTCTCTTAGTTTTGAGGTTGTTGTGCTGATATTCTTTTGAATGTTTCGACGTTTTGAATTCTAGACCAATGTGTAAATGACTTTGACTTGCTTTGTCACATTTCCTCCCTCCACCACTCACAGTACAGTAAGAGTGGATCGCCTCATAGCCTACAAAATAGCCCAGATATTTTCTTGCTGAGCCTCAATCCCAAAATGATTTCATATGTGTCACTCTCAGATTAGAGGCGAGGGATAACAAGCCTTACGAAAATCCATGAACCTGGGAACTCAGCCAGCAAGCTGTTTTGTTGTTTTGAAGTTGTAAAGATGAAATATCCATGGACATGATTGAAGACAGCCCAGCTCAACCTCGGGTCTGTCGCGGGCCAGAGATGTGACATGGTCACATTGGATGTTTTGTTTGGCCATAGGAGGCGATCTGAACCTAGACTGGGTTCAGTAGTACACACACACACACACATACGCAGACACATGCATGCACACACAAACACACACAACCATACACAATACACCACAAAAGCACACACCACCCACACTCAGTCAATGGGATCAGAGCTCATAGCTTCTGATCCTATTAAAAGCCACTGTACTGTAGACCCCTAAGAGGCTGGGAAAGTGGCTCAACACTGTGTTTTTATGGGAGTCTCTGGTGATTTATACATAACATCTAAATGGATAGAATGTTCTAGGTGATCTCTCTCCGGTCGCTTTCAGGACATTAAAGACACCCTAGCAGAAAGCTCAGAGACAGACAGTCCTCTGTCTTTCATTCTTTGTTCATCAGATAAGCTTGCCATTTGTCCCTACTCACTTATCTGGAAAGAAAATCAAGAGTGTGTAAGTGCATCTTCTGTGCTGTCTCTTGTGGAATGCAAGGAATCACCTCCATGGCAACCGCTGGGCTGTCTCTGTGTGGAGAGGTAAATATTGACTCCAGTAACTCCTGTGTGTGTGTGTGTGTGTGCGTGTGTGCGTGTGCGCGTGTGCGTGTGTGCGTGTGTGTGTGTGTGTGTGTGTGTGTGTGTGTGTGTGCGCGTGCGCGTGTGTGTGCGCGCGCATGTGAGAGACAGTGACAGGAGAGCAGGCCTGGAGCAAGGGTTCAACCTCACACACATCTACACAGACACACACACACACTCTGCCTGTGGTGTAGACAGGCGCTGTTGTTCTGCCGTCAGCAGTGACCAGCCGTCCTCCGTGGGTGGGTGTTTACCTTGGGCCCTCCAAACACGCCAAAGCTTTCTGGCTTGGAGTGTTTCACTGACACGGTCAGGCACACGTTGCTCTGAGCTCTGAAAAGATATTGCACAACACATCCAGGCTGAAGAGGGTTAAGTCTACTTCGCTCATCGACTTACATTTCAGCTCCGAATAATGATTGACTTCGTGTTTAAACTGTATGGGAAGTGTGCGTGGCCGGACGTGTGACGATGTCCTTGGTCACGGTGGAGCCTTGTTGTAAGTCAACAGGGAGGTGGGAGGGGTGTGTCAATATATCCCATCATAAGCCCTCTCCTCTGCTCTTGTTTGTGGGAGAAAATAAAGCCTGTGTTTAACTGTATCTGAGCTTTTGTAAAGTGCTTTGGAACTAGACGAAGCACCTGTCTTGGACTTAAGTTACTTCATTAAATCTGGTGTCACTGCCTGTAGTGGGTTTGTATGAACTCTCTAGTATGAGAGGTACTGGTTGTATGAACTTTCTAGTATGAGAGATACTGGTTGTATGAACTCTCTAGTATGAGAGATACTGGTTGTATGAACTCTCTAGGATGAGAGATACTGGTTGCCTGCTGGTATTTAGTGCTTTTCAGCAGATGGATTTGTTGAGGCAGGAGGAGCGATGCGCCTGTCTTGGCCGGGAGCTGAAGTCGGACCGGTATATCCGGTCTGTCTTTCAGTCTTATAACCAACCATGTTGTTCACAACCAACCAGTCCCCAGATGGAATGTATTCATGGTGTAGCCCGCCGCGATTACGGAATTTAATGTTAATGATAATCTGAGGAGAACAAGCGGCTGGATTAGGCTGCGATTGGTGGCCCGTGACGCAGTAGGGCCAAAGCCTAGCACTTTCCCTGGAGTAATTACATAGAGAGCATTAAGATGGAGAAATACATCCAGGCCAGACTAGGCCCACTGCTCTGCTCACATGCCCGCACGTCATTCTTCTGCTCTGGGAAACCTGTTTACGTGATGCCGCCCTTCTCCCTCCTCCCTCCTTCACATAACTCTGGACGTTAATATGTTCCTATTTGTAAGCAAAGTCATGAAGGCTAAGCCTTAGTATTACATATTTTCTATTTTACCCTGGCAACGATCAGTGCATCAATCACTCATTAAGTTTCATTAAGTTTCTCTCTATATATTTGATGATGCCTGTGGCTCTGATGGTAAATGGTAAATGGACTGCACTTATATAGCGCCTTTTTTGCTGCTCCAAAGCGCTTTACAACGGCCTCTCATTCACCCATACACACACACATTCACACACCAATGGCGGCAAGCTGCCATGCAAGGCGCTGGCCCGCTCACTGGGAGCAATTTTGGGGTTCAGTGTCTTGCCTAAGGACACTTCGACATGTGGCCAGCCAGGGCTCGAACCGCTGATCTGCCAACCTTGTGATCATTAGACAGTGACTCTACCTCCTGCGCCACAGCCACCCCTGATAGGTACAGTTGATTACCATTATGGAGATGGGAAGGAGAATGCAACAGGCCAGAGTCAAGCTGTGAAACATTGACTGTGTGTGGCGTTCTCTTCAGTTTAACATATTGTATTGCACTGGTACATTCATTCTGATGTGTAACTCAGCCAAGTGACAGAAGCACACCCGTGTGGCTGTTGTTCCTGGCAAGAGAACCTCAGTCAGTACAAACTGTCCAGCCTCCCAGGACTCGCACTCATCATCATGTTTAATGTTTGATGTCTGCTCATGCAAATGCAATAAAAAACAAGGTTGGTTATCTCCAGCAGCCTGCCACCTGTTGTTCTCCCGCGGATGAGATGGGGAGGATGTACAGAAGAAAGAGGACAAGGGAGCGGATGGGGGCCTAAATGTCAGAGCTCACGACGGCTTGTCTGTCAGACGGACACCGAATGCTGAACACCCTCATTTGTCCTCTGGCTGTCTTTTTGTTTCTCACATCCAAGGAAAGCAGTTCTCCCTCTCTCATGATGGGAGGTCGTGCGACGCCAGCTGTATGATGCACGGCAGTACAGAATATTGTCATGTGATCTTGACTATGTTGACACCTCTCCCCTCTTGCTTACTCTCATTGGTTTATCATGAAGGGTATGAAGGTATGAAATAAGTGGGATTTGTCTGTCGACGAAACACTCCAAATGAACTGTTGCCCAGGGCTTCAGAGCAGTCTGACCTGACACCAATGGCCCTGAGTAGACCCAGAGGGAGGAACAAGCCCAAACCTCTTATTAGAGCTGTGGGGAAATCACCGCGGGCTCCCAGAGGTGGGGGGAGATGGGGGGAGGTGGGGGGGGCTAGGTGGGTGACATTTCGACTTGCAAGACCTAACTTGCCGTTCAGAGACGTTGCATTGCAGTCCTATTCTATGTCAGCTCTGCCTTTGCTTTTCCATCTTGGCCTGAGAAAGGAGATTTAGGCCTGGGTCATGCTTACGGTTACTGTGTGATTACTGCTGTACGTTCAGTGTATGTATGTTGTATTAACTTACGATGTCCACCGTATTTAGGATCAGGGTTAGGGTTAGGACTATGGTTTGCGTCAGGGCTAAGAATAGAATTATGGTCAGGTGTAGGGTTATTGCTTTAAGTAGAATGTAGCAATGAAGAATAACAATACTTGTTACGCTCTACTTACAACAGTGATGAGTAATAAAGTAAATACATACTAATACAAGCACTGTACTGGAAAGTCAGGTGTGACCCACCCAATCTTGCATGCTGCTGGGTTTTTTCCATAATCATCTCATATTTCCTCTCGTGTTCATGAGCAAATGAAGACTGCCTGGTCCCTTGTATGATGAAAAGAAACCTCAAGCTGAAACAGAAACCATAACTGAGTTCATTAGGGAATGTGTGTTATTGAATTAATGGGCTATGTTCAGACAAAGGCTGATTAAATGCACTGTCCTTACAGATGAATGGCATCATAACCTCTCCATTGTCTTAGTTTGAGTAAGGTATTCACAGATAATCCTTGTTATCCTTTCAGACGAAATGAGAAAGGAATAAAAACAAGAAAATATGAAGAGAAAAACAACCGGCAGCCATATTAAAACACTATTCCCATTCAGCCCAAAAGCCCAGGAGACTTGGAGGATTTGGAATCCGTTGCCGGATCTCATGCATAATTAAGCAACCCCCCCCCCCCCCCGCTTTGCCTGGGGGATTTTCATGGGTTTCTGCCTCACAGAGAGCAGGTGCACAGAGCTTACTGTACTGTACCTCAAGCCCTATCGGACCCAAAAGAGCTTCAGACTGGACCGCAGCGTGGATGGATAGAAGACACACACTGCCCATGTGTGCGTGCCGGGCACACAGCAGAGGCAGGGGGGGCCTCCCGGGAAAACATGGAGACATGTCAGTGTTAGTTGAGGAATTAAAGCACACAACATGAGGCTCTGACTGCCCTGGCAGGCCACCAGGCCACACAGACCTCCGCTTCACAGTGTCTTCATTGCACAGCTCCGTGGGCTGGCTGTGAGGAGACAATGGAAGCCTCAGTGTGAACAAAGCACCAGACTCTCCCTCTCTAAGCCCTCATTTGGTGTTTACTTCATTCAGCTGTGGGAGATTTTGGGGACTTTTCTTCTTTTTTTTTGTTGCAAAGTCTGAAAATGAATTGGAAAGATTTTTGTTTTTGGAGTTTGTGATAAGCTTGATGATGTTAATAGGATAAAGTTCTGCTTTATTCTTTTGTTGTGAACGGTGATGATCAGACTGCTGACTTTTTAGGCTGCTTTCCCTATTACAGACTACAGCTTGAACTGAAATTCTATTGAGAAATGCGGCATTGATTTACTGTTCTATTGAACAAAGAAATGGTTTCAGCGTGTGATAAAGAGACTGAAGCCTGTCTGTCGTATTCGAGTGGCAGTTGAGACGTGTCATTGGGATGACATCTCCTTCAGGATAAGAGGGCTAATTGTCTGAATGGTTTCCATGGTGGAGGGGAGGGAGTAGTGAGATGAGAGAGGAAGAGGAGAGGAAGTATCTCTCTGCTCTCCGTCTGAAAAGGCTGATTAACCATGCAACCAGTCTGGTGGAGGAGAAACACAAAAGACACAAAGACTGGCACTCGCTGTGCCACCAGTCGGCTTTGTGTCTGCCCGTGTGTGTGTGTGAGTCTGTGTGTGTGTGTGTGTGTGTGTGTGTGTGTGTGTGCGTGTGTGTGTGTGTGTGCGTGTGCGTCCGTGTAACCTGGCCAGACTGTTAAGCTACTGCGACGTGACCCCGTTGTACAGACACGGCCCTGGGGGAGATATCGACCGATTGTACCCATTGACCCACCCCCCCCTCCCCCCCTCCCACATACATGCTAGACACCAGGCTAGAAATGAACCCCCTGGTTCTGTTTTCTTTCCCTCCCTTTTTTTAAAAAAAAAGAAGGGGAAAAAAAGACAAAGAAAACACCCCAGCCCTCTGGCTGTGAGGCTGAGGGAGGCTGGCAGGCTGGCGAGGGCTGCTGTGTACATCCCATCCATAGGAATCTCCTCAGCTGTTTGATAAGCACAAGAGGCCCCTCCGTCTGCAATCTCCTGGCTGCCTGCCATGTCTAGGAGGTGTGTGCGTGGGTGTGTGTGTGTGTGTGTGTGTGTGTGTGTGTGTGTGTGTATGTGAGAGTGGGTGTGTGCATGTGTGTGTGTGTGTGTGTGTGTGCGTGCGCATGCGCGCGCTCACCCGTGTGCGCGCTTGCACATGCACATGACACAGACGAGAAGCCCTGCTGATGGCTCTCACAAAGTCCCCTCAGTGATAGATCTGTTTTTCTTTGTGCCATGATGCATTTTTCCACCATGTGTCATCTCCCCCTTCTGAGGAGACATTGTATCCCTGGCCTAGCTCTAGCTTTAACAGGCTTAGTGTGTGAGACTACAGCTAGCCACATCATCTGACTCCAAAGTTAGAGCCTCACGATTCAACAACTCCTAAATAGCAACAATGGATGGCGAAGGCATCGTTGAGTACTGTTGCTGGCCTGGATTTTAGCCTGGGCTCTGACCTCCCAGATAAGCAAAAACAGAGTGGCCATTTCTTCATTTCTAAGATGCTTATCAACATCAGAGCTTCCTAGTCTGCGGCTCACTAGGACTGTGAAGAAAAAAAACAGGCCATCACCACTATCAATCTCTCCACTCGAAATGGGTATATTGTATATTCATCCATGATAGAGTAGATTTGAGACCCCAAATGATCCCAGGATCAGCGTAGTGATTCCTCTGTGCTTAGCTGTGATTAGACATGCCAGAGGTACTTACTGTGATGTTTTGGAGAAGGCCGGGGAGGCTGAGGACGAAGAGAGAGAACCCTCCTTCTCCTTTTCTCTCTTCTCTCTAGGAGGAGTGTTTTCGACACGTCGTAGCTTCTTAGTCCTTAATTGCGCAAACACTCCTTGTGGTTCACCTCTCGACAACCTCTTTTGTTGTGGGAACGCGTCTGTCGGTCCAACTGCCACTTCTACAAGTACGGTCCTCCTCCTCCTCTTCAGTTATCTAATTACACACGTCCACTTTCACACACACACACACACACACACACACACACACCCTGATTCAGCAACATGTAAATATTTATGCTCAATTGAGTTGTAGTTCATTCTGTCAGGCTCCCTGTGCAGCATATGGTTGGCTGGAGTCGCCGTGGGCAACATGGAGGATCAGAGCATTCATTCAGAGCACACTGCTACCGCTAGCCATGGCACCGGACCAGTTCACTCTCCGTTCACTGGGTGACATGCGGGTGTGACATGTGGGTGTGAATTGGGATTGGTTGGGTCACAAGCTGTTCTTTGATCTGGTAGTAGGGTAGGTAAATTCTGTTTATTCTCAGACTCAGGGGACTAGACCTCAGAGAGTCAAGTTAAAAGCTACCTGAGGATAGAGGGTTAATGTGCTATGTGTGCGACTGATGTAGTGGCACTCCAAACCTCCAGTACGCCTGATGGCAGAGAGCAATCAGGTGTCGCTTTGTAGCTATTACCCGTACATGCAGACACACGTGTGCGCACACACGCACTCAGAGTGACACCTGATTTCTCTCTGCCGTCATGTGTAGTGTAGCTTTGTAGTGCCACTACAGCAGTCCTCAAACAGCACATTAACCCCTCTCCTCAGATGGAGGTTAATGTGCTGTTAATGTGCTATCATGTGCAGTGTGTGTGTGTGTGTGTGTGTGTGTGTGTGTGTGTGTGTGTGATGGTTTGTATGTGTTAGTGTAGGCGAGGTGGGCGTAGGGGGTCTCGTTGTGGCGGTTTCCTGCGGCAGCTGCAAGACCATCCTCAGGGACATGTTGGTTTAGCATGTAGACAGTGGTGAACATTACACTGAACTTGTGTGTGTGTTACAGCCACCGTAGGGTCTCCAGCGTGTCTCTGGTTTCCGCACGTACGTAGTCCTCTCTGCCTCCCGTTAAGCTGCCTTGGAGGGAGGCCTTTTGTGAGAATGTATTTTGCTTGAGATGCTGTTGCTATTCTGAGCCTGTGTCGTGTAGAAACAAGGACAAGCAGTTTAAACCGGTGAACCCTGCAGGAGCTGTGCCGTACTTCAGTGTGCTTTTTTCTAGGTCTCAAAAGCACACTTTGAATGTTTTGTGTGTGTGTGTGTGTGTGTGTGTGTGTGTGTGTGTGTGTGTGTGTGTGTGTGTTGGAGAGGGGGGGGGGGGATAAAGCTCTCTATGATTGTTCTCAGGTTTCAAAAAAAACGTTTGAGTTGTTGTTTTGTATCGTTGCTGAGAAAGTCTCTGTGTTTGTCCTCCAGGCCTAGGCCATGGGGGGAACCAAGAGCAAGCCTAAAGACGCAGGCCTGCGCTCCCGGAGTCTGGATGGCACCATCAACTCTGCAGGAGGAGGCAACGGTGGTGGCGGTGGTGGCGGCGGTGGCGGCGGCGGGGGCAGTGGGGGCCACCACCTCAACCCCGCCCAGCAGACCCTCACACCCAACCGGAGTCCAGCGGCGGACGGGACTCGTCGCGGACCTCAGCCCACCGCGGAGCTGGCCCTGTTCGGGGGCGTGAACTCTACCAACAGCGTCACCTCCCCCAACAGAGGGACGCTGGCAGGTAGGAGTCCAACACCTCACTGGCCTTCGCCGTAGGGGAAGACCGCTAAATACTGCTCAATAAAACGAAGGAAAAAGGGATTTACTAGGAGAACTACTGCTCTCTGAAAGGATCATGTGATCCGTTAGACGTGCATCAAATGTCAATTTGTTTTCTATCTTTTATTGTACTTTGGGTATGTTTTGGAGTATGGTGATTGCTATATCATCTTTGACTGTTCTCCCCCTCTCCCCACAGGAGGTGTGACGACGTTTGTGGCGCTGTATGACTATGAGTCACGCACCGCCTCGGATCTGTCATTCAGAAAGGGGGAACGCTTACAGATTGTTAACAATATGTAAGGAAGCACCACACACACACTCACACACACACACACACACGCACAATGGGATAAGGACACAACCACAAGAATAGACATAAACAACTCCCACTCCACACACACACACACACACGTACACAGACACACACACACTGTACTCTGCATGTCTGGGCTGTCGCTTCACTGGCTGGCTGTTCTGCCCTCAAAGCGTGTGTCATTCATCCTCCCTTGGAAAGCCCTGTTACCATAGGAACAGGCTTCCTTCGACGGGACCTGTTTTGTGTGAGCTGACAGGGTTTTGTAGCTGATTTCCCTCTTTTTCCTGCTTCCATTCACAAAAACACAGCTATCTCTCTCACTGATGCCACTGCCCTCATCTGGATTCGGATCTCTCTCTCTCACTAAATAACTAAAGAAGATGCACTAGAAAGTTACAGAGATGCCTGGAATGCTGATTCTCTAAATCTGTAACTTAATAATGGGCCGTCCGTGTTGCTTTTGAACGTTGGGCTTTCTGCAATCAATAGAAGAGCAGTGGACCATATATCGACTGAGCCCCCAATACTGCACACACAGTGTTGACCTAGAAGGCCTTCGCTGAGGACAATAGTGGATTATTAGTGCATCTGTCCCTCAAGCGACACCCTTTAATTCTATGGAGGTCAAAGACACACTGATTGTTTAAACTCCCCAAGATTAACGAACCAGGGTTAATGTGTCATTTAAGTCTTTCTTATCTAGTAAAACCCCTAACCTACATTCTCATGTAGCTCTCTGACTGCTGCACCATTCATGCACATCATCTCGATAGGATAGGATTAAGAGATATTCATATTGAGTACAGAATAACCTATTACTACTACTACTACTATTAATAACTATTACTGTATGTTCCCTTTTTTTAAATGTGCCTTCTGATTTTCCTTTTACATACGGTACAGAATCACCCTCAAATGAACTAGGCTGTCTTGGATGTGCCTGTTGTGCTTTATCTTTAAGGGGGCTATTGCTTTCTGCCTGTTGTGAGGATGAGAGGGAGGTGGTGGGTAACTATTGTGCCATCATGTACAGTAATGATTGTACTTCAACAGAAGTACTGTTCTATATACAGTGGGGGAAATAAGTATGTAATACATCAACAATCTTTTAATTCAACATATTTCCATTTCAGCTATTCACATGAAATCTAGACCAGACATTGGTATTAACTCAATAAAACTACACAGCTATTAATATTCTAATGCATTTTTAAAAAATCTATGTGCAATAAAGTGGAATGACACAGGAAAAAAGTATTGAACAGTAAGAAAAAGCACTAAACCAGCTTATGCCATTATTGAGTTCCTCTACCTGTGCTAATTAGAATCAGCTGTTAGTGCATGTTGGTGGGTAAGTACTTCCACTCTTTGAAAAAGGCTTTTCCCTTCTGAATGCAAGTAAACAAATCATTTGTCACCAAGACCTCCCATGACCTTCGCAACAAGATTGTTGAGCAGCATAGTAATGGCACTGGTTACTGACAGATTTCTAAACTCCTAAATGTTCCTATAAGCACCATTGGGCCTGTTATCTGCAAGTGGAAGGAACATCACTCGACCATCAACTGGCCATGCACAGGAGCTCCTCGCAAGACTTCTGACCTGGCAGTCAGAAAGGTAGTCAGAAGGGTAGCCCAAGAGCCAAGGATCACTCGAGTAGAGCTCCAGTAAGACCTGGAAGCAGCGGGTACAGTTGTCACAAAGAAAACAATAGGCAATGCACTCCACCACGTCTCTATTCATAATCACCCCGGAAGACTCCATTACTGAAGAAAAGGCATGTTGAAACTCGTTTTGAAGTTTGCTACAAAACATTTGGAGAAGCTTGTAGATTACTGGGAGAATGTAGTCTGGTCAGACGACAAAAATATAACTTTCGGCAACAATATCACGCCATGTTTGGAGGAAAATGGCTCTGCTCATGATCCTAAAAATACCATACCTACAGTGAAGTTCGGAGGTGGAAGCATCATGGTATGGGGCGGTTTCTCCTCACATGGTACTGGTGGAATCTATATTCTATTCTTGAGAAGAATCTGTTGCCATCCACCAGGATGATGAGAATGAGATGTGGGTGAATCTTCCAGCAGGACGATCCAAAACATACTGCAAAGGAAACTCTCAATTGGTTCAAGAGGAAGAAAATCGTGAGCTTAGAATGATAAGGTTCTATCTCCGTTTACGGTAGTTCAGAGATATTGAGCGTTTTGTGAGATGGAATCTTCGTATTTTATTAATTACTAACTAAAAAATGTCTACATTTTTTAAAAATAACACCACACACAGGCATTAATAAACACCTAATGAATCCGATTATGTAAAAAACTACATTTTGACCAGAAATTTAGATAGAACCTTATAATTCTAACGTCACAAAATAATGGTGTTGGACTGGCCTAGTCAATCACCAGACTTAAACCAATAGAACATTTGTGGAAGGAACTGAAGATCAAGATTCACCAGCAGGCCCCTTGGAAAGATTTAAAGACTGTCTGTGTTGAAGAATGGGCCAAAATTCCACCTGATCACTGTGAGAGATTAGTTTTTTCATACAGGAAGCGTCTTGAAGCTGTCATTGGAAACAAAGGCTTCTCCACCGAGTATTAAATCAATTTCAGTTAGCATGTTCAATACTTCTTTCCTGTGTCATTCCTCTTTATTGCATATAACGTTTTGGAGTGTTACAATCTCTTGAGCTAATACCAATGTCTGGTCTAAATTTCATGTGAATAGCTACAATGGAAATATGTTGAATTAAAAGCTTGGTGATGTGTTGAATACTTCTTTCCCGCACTGTATCTCTACCAGTCTGCTTTGCTCTAACACGTGCTATCTGTATCTGTTTAACCCCTCCCCCTCCGCATCTCCTCTCTATCTCTCTGTCTCTCTCCTCCCTGCTATTTCACCATCACACACCCTCAATTGTATTTAGGAGAAAGTTGGGCAGCAGGTTAGTGAAGCTTCTATTGTCCCTGTATTGTACTTGTGTATGTGCTCATGATTCGTTTAAACATGTTTGTGTGTGTGTGTGTGTCTGTGTGTCTGTGAGTGTCTGTGCACTTGTGCATGCACTTGTGCGCATGCTTGTGCATGGGTGTGTGGTCCTGTGTTAAAAAAAAGAAAAAACAGTCTGTGTTGTGGCTGTTTAAATCATCTGTGCTTCCATCCATCCATCCATCCATCCATTCATCCATTCATATTCAGACTACCTTGTACTTAGTGCACACAGATACCATATCCTCCTTGTTGCATGTTAGTGTGTCACCCAGAGACATGTCGTGTAGAGGCTCTCTGTGTGTGTGATGATCATCCGTGAGCCTGTGTCTCCAATGTGTCTCTACAGAGAAGGAGACTGGTGGCTGGCACGCTCACTGACCACTGGAGAGAGCGGATACATCCCCAGCAATTATGTGGCTCCCTCCGACTCCATCCAAGCAGAAGAGTAAATCCCTCCTATTATCTCTCTCTCTCTCTCTCTCTCTCTCTCTCTCTCTCTCTCTCTCTCTCTCTCTCTCTCTCTCTCTTTCTCTCTCTCTCTTTCATCATGAATTGAAAATGAAACTGACTGAATTTCTTTTTTCTTTTTTTTAACTCTACAGCAACCTCCTTTGTCTCTCTTTCTCATTATTTCTTTGTCCCTTTGTCTTTCTTTCTCTCTCACTCTCTCTCTCTCTCTTTCTCTCTACACCTTGAAGGCATACACATTCATACTGTGCAAGCTAACACATGCACATGCATGACACAAGCTAACCGTTATAATGATTCCGTTTCTCACCCTTGTCTTACCAGTCATCTCAGATTGACTATGGCGTCCAGGTAAGGGGCAGTAACTGGAATGCAATACATTTTGAATGGGGCATGCAGAGAAGGAAGGAGAATTCAAGTCACTTATTTACAGAGACCAGCACGGACAGCTCACTCTCTCTCATGCACGCATGCCTGTTTCCCCTCTCAAACTGGTCCCTGTGTCCCGTGCTCTGTCCCCTTCCCTAGGTGGTACTTTGGGAAGATCACACGTCGCGACTCGGAGAGGATGCTCTTGAGCTTGGAGAACAGGAGAGGGACGTTCCTCGTCAGAGAGAGCGAGACCACCAAAGGTGAGTGACGCGGCATCTCCGCAGGAAACGCATCACACCGGACCTCTTCCATTCACCATCACACATCTGAATCTGACCAATGGGCATCGTACATTTCCTGCTGATGAAGCTGCATTGTATTATGATTGTTTTTACTTGAGTGAAATATCTCCTTTGCGACCTAGAAAAACTCTCATATGTCCCTACCGCTGAGACAAATTACGTAATCAGAGTTTAGCTATGAAGTAAGTGAGCGAAACATCTTTAATTAGAATCCACAAAAAAAAGAAAAAAAATGTGGTTTAGTCAGGACATGATTCCTGGCAGTGTGAGTGTGGGGCCCTGCTGTGCTGTTTGTCAGATGAATGTGTGTCTGGGTAGAGAGCAGCAGCAGGGCAGATGGGGAAAAGGGTAGCTGTGACGCCTGTGGGACTAAACCGGAGGACGGAGAGAGGCCTCTGATAGGCAGCTGCTGCTCCTGCTGCTGCTGTCGTGACGCTACTGCTGCCGCGTGCGTGACGGTACTGCTGACGGTAATGTCACGGTCCCCATGGGCTGTGTGTGTGTGGGTGTGTGTACGCTGTGTAAACCGTGTGTGGATATAGAGGGAGGGAGGGAGGGAGGGAGGAGGCAGGGGTTTGCTGCAGGCCGGGCAGGGAGTAGAGAGGGAGCAGTGGGGAGGCCTCGGGTGAGTGAGCCAGACAGAAGTAGGTCAGTGTGGGCCCGGGACTGTACAACCACGGGCCATATCGGCCAGTTCAAACACATAAGGAGGAGAGGGGCCATCGCCCAGGGTGTTCGCAGAGCATCAATCACTGGACTGATGCTGCCCTCTGGTGGTAGAATAAAATATCTCGTTTGTCTGTGTCTATTTCCAAGTGGGTCCTCAGCTGACCCCTTCTCTTCCCGCCAGAAATGTGAACACAACAAGGACTCTAATCCGTATATTTATTTCAAACTATGGCAAAGCAATATTCTGATGCCAAGGTTAACACACAGTAGTACCTTTCTTTTCTAATTATGGCTTCTCATGCCGTTCTCTCCAGGTGCCTACTGTCTGTCTGTGTTGGATTATGATAACACCAAAGGACTGAATGTCAAACACTACAAGATCAGGAAGCTGGACAGTGGAGGCTTCTACATCACGTCACGTACTCAGTTTACCAACCTACAGCAGCTGGTCACCCACTACCGCAGTGAGTCTCCCGACACACACACACACACACAGACACACACACACACTACTCTATCAATGACACATACACATACACACACACAATGACACATACACAATGACACATACACACACAGGCATTAACGTGCACCAATGTAAACATCAGTGAAAAGGCACAGAACTGACATTACTAAACAAGCCACCCCCCCCCCCCCCTCTCTCAGAGCACGCTGATGGCCTGTGCCACTGTCTGACGGAGGTGTGTCCCGTGCTGAAGCCCCAGACCCAGGGTCTGGCCCGCGACGCCTGGGAGATCCCCAGAGATTCCCTCAAACTGGACCTCAAACTGGGGCAGGGCTGCTTTGGGGAGGTCTGGATGGGTAAGCCAAAGCCTCACTGGTTAGTCGTGGCATGACAACATTTTGGAACAGCTGATAACGAACGGCAGATTGAAATTCTGTACCTCATCAGGGACAGTACGTGAGCAGGAGGTTGATGATGGTTAAAATGTGTTGTTTCTATAGCAACGGTTTGTTGAGTGACCCCTGTGTGTGTCCAGGCACATGGAACGGTACGACGCGGGTGGCAATCAAGACGTTGAAGACAGGGACCATGTCCCCCGAGGCCTTCCTCATGGAGGCCCAGGTCATGAAGAAGCTCAGACACGAGAAGCTGGTGCAGCTGTACGCCGTGGTGTCTGAGGAGCCCATCTACATCGTCACAGAGTACATGGGCCAAGGTAAACACACCCCAACACACACACACACATTACTTTTTTTTGTTGTTGTTGTTGGCACCAAATAGCTGTTTTAGAAACTTCCCATCACCTTTGACCTCAGTCATTGATTTCCCCCCGCCTCCACAGGCAGCTTACTGGACTTCCTGAAGGGAGACATGGGCAAAATGCTCCGCCTTCCTCAGCTGGTGGACATGGCCTCGCAGGTCAGTCTAGCGTGCACAAACACACGCCAGTCACCCAGTCAAACAAATCAACGAATTCATCTTCAAAACCTTTATTGTTTCTTCGGATAAAATGGCTTTGGCTTCATACGGCTCAGTAACAGAAACAATACACATTACCTCAGACACAATACGGACACATGTATCTCAGCGTTCACTGAAAGATTCAGGTAGCCATAACGCCATGTTTCCCCCCCTCTGCCTCAGATTGCCTCAGGGATGGCCTATGTAGAGAGGATGAACTACGTACACAGAGACCTCAGGGCAGCTAACATCCTGGTGGGAGACAACCTGGTGTGTAAAGTCGCCGACTTTGGTCTGGCCCGCCTTATAGAGGACAACGAGTACACTGCCAGGCAGGGTAAGACCACTAGGGGTCACTGGTTCGCTATATGTCTCGCCTGTCATCTCTCTTTCTCTCTCTGTTCTCAATCTCACTTGCCATCTTTTTCTCTCTTTTCTCTAGCATTCTCAGGTTTTCTCACCACAGCTGGTTCGTTCTATTCTAATGTGTGTTTTTCTGATTGCAGGCGCAAAGTTCCCCATCAAGTGGACGGCCCCTGAGGCTGCTCTCTATGGCCGTTTCACCATCAAGTCTGACGTCTGGTCGTTTGGGGTCTTGCTGACCGAACTGGCCACCAAAGGCAGAGTCCCCTACCCAGGTACCAAGATTCTCTCACGAAGAGTGGAAGAAAAAAAACACACAGACTGTGAAAACTGCCATATAATAGTGCTGTCGTTGATTCTTAATGAAAAGATAACCTAGCAACGCACAATGACGCTGAATAAAAAGATCACCTACTCTATGTGAGAGCCGGCTCCTGTGCCTGTATGACTTGACCTTCTCCTCTTTCGTAGGCATGGTGAACCGGGAGGTGCTGGACCAAGTGGAGCGAGGTTACAGGATGCCCTGCCCAGCCGAGTGCCCAGAGTCGCTCCACGACCTGATGCTGACGTGCTGGAGGAAGGACGCGGAGGAGAGGCCCACCTTCGAGTACCTCCAGGGCTTCCTGGAAGACTACTTCACCTCCACAGAGCCCCAGTATCAGCCCGGAGAGAATCTGTAGCGGTTCCAGCCACAATTGCTCTGGTTACAACTACACTGACCTCCACTCACCTATCTGGCACTGGGCTGGCACTGCCAACAGGACATCCAACGTCCCAACCACACATACCTGCTCCTGATTATTAGCTGTTGTTTTTATGTCATGTTATACTGATTGATACTGAATTATTTCAGATTTTTCTCATTTGAAAGGTCGAAACTATTTAACTGATTTATCTTGAGTTTAGTCACATGCTGTTTCTACAATACATATTGTTCTTTCATCCACTTCCGCATCAGTGAATATCCTGTTGGCAGACGATGCAGCTGATGACAAAGCTCCGGGCCACAATGTTACCCTATGGGCACCGTGGTGAACTTAGCAGAGAGTACTGGGGTTCAGAAGACCATCATTGGACATGAATAGCACCCTACTGTTAGCGCCCCTTCAGGTGTAACTCTTTAAGACACATTCTCTTTGGAGGGCTGAGGAAAAAACGGAATCCACGTACAGTATACCCTTTGAACTAAAATGACATCGTCTTCTTTTCTGTTTTCTTGTGGTATGTTGGACAATGTCTTCCAAAATACATCTACGGGCTGCCTGAGAAGCAGGTCTGAGGGACGTATTTGTCAGGATATATCAAATGACGTAATGTTTTAGATCTTGATTTTGTTATCAAGCCTGGATTAACTGGAATATTTTGGCATTATCAGACCACAGGCATTTCAGGTGAACAATCTTCCTCTGTATTGTGGCCGTTCTTGACTTTGCAATTATGTTACTGACTGCTGTGAGGAGTGTGGAGTTGACACGCGTTGGGGTCTGGACTACAGAGCACACCCCTCAGGTGTGGGTCAAGAAGAAGAGAAATTCTGTTTGTTTATTCATATTTTCTATTTGCGACTTTTCTAGAGAAAAAAAAGGCTACTGATCATACAGTCTCCTCTCAGGACGGGGGCTAGAATCCTGCTGCAATGTTTTGTGCCAATGAAAACTATTTTGTACTCTCTTCTATTGTTTAAAATGTATTTTTATGATTCTGAACTTTTCTTACAATGAAGTTCTAGGAGCAAGCCCTGTAATTCTTCTCCAAGGATGATAATCCACTGTTTTGTGAATCATGCACATGTGTACTGAATACTGTACCTTCCAACCAATCCAATCTCTAGGGAATATGGTTTTTCACATTCAGATTATAATCCAGTGAATGTTTTGCCATGGTTTTTCAGTATGTATGCAGAATAATAACCAGTAGACCTGTTACAGTATATCCATGGAGAGGTGTTGTTAGTGCAGCTGCAATCTCACTTTGGAGATATTTGGAGATTTGTTTTCATGGAATATGATCAGGGCCAGGGGTTTTTCCAGATCACATGACCGGGCTCAGGAAAAACTCTGGGCCCAAAGTTGTTTGAGGATGTAATAGGACAGAGCTTCCTGATGACCAGGGAGGCAGACTGAGAATGCTTTCCTGCTCTCTAATGGGAACCAATTGTAATATCTACTTGGGCAATTCATTGTAAATATCTTCAGTGGTAATATGTTTGTATATATCCTGTTTGTAATTTATTCATATTTTTTTTAAATCCTGTTGGTTTTTCAGTTTTCTGCATTGTTCTGCCATTTGCCGTCATGTTTATGGTACAGTACATCCTATCCTAAAGTTATGGGGATTAAGATCAGTGAAGGAATGTTTTTTCTTCCTTTGTATCAGATAAACTTGGTGTGTCCATCTACATAGAGCTCAGAGGAAGTGGTCTCAGCTAAAAAGCTCAGTCTGGTCATAGAAACTACCCGATGCAGCATCCATGTCAGAATGGGTGACTGCATCATTCGGACTCTGCAATCTGATTACTAGTCTGAGTTTGTATTAGTCCTACATGTTTACATGTTGAAATCTTTTTTGAGGGCATTGGTGGGTAGACGGATGAATGGTTGACCAGTTGTCATCATAGTCAACATCAGAATTAGTTTTGTTCTGGGTTTGTTTTTTTGTTTTTTTATACAGCTAATATAATGTGGAACAGAATGGTGTATAGGACATCAGATTTGTATGAATTAGTCTGAACTCAACATTATGGTAAAACCAACGTCCTGTGGCAATATAAAGATTTCATAAACCACTAGAAATGCATTCATAGACAGACATCCACTCGGAACCAGTACCAAGATGAAGAGCTTGACTAATACTGTATTTGTATATTCTTTGTCCTGTGGACATAGGCCTATATGCCAGGGGGGTTTTCAATCAACGTCGCTAAAGGAAAATCCAGGCTTATTTTGGCAAGTCTCGCGAGGAACTTTAAGTCCCTTAAAGTTCCTTTAGGGACATTGATAGAATACCCCCCAGGACTGGTCCCAACTGTCTCCTTAATCTTCCCTTTTGTATCATCACATTGATAAGCCAAGGAGGGGTGGGTCTCCGTTTGGGTTCTTTGGGTCTTCTTTCTCAGCCTATGCAGTTTTGGGATCTGTGATATTCCTATGTAATCTTTTCTACTGCATTCAATGGAAATTCAGACAATGATTTTCTGTTGTCTAAATCCTACTGTATATTGTTTAAATTCAATTAAAGGACAATGTTGGAATATGTGTACATTGCCAGTTATCAATCTGTCATAATTATGTTGTCATTGGTTAGGATGCACAATTCTGTTTCTAATATTGAGACTAAACGTCCTGCTAATTAGTTAAATACCGTTGGTTTGGGTCTAGGATCAAGAGTCAATGACCAAAAAGGATGACACATGAATCTCACTTCGAGTTTTCACTTTTATTATGAAGGGATGAAGGTGCAATATGCAAGTACTGCTCACCAATGAGACCAATAAACGTTGTTTATTTGAAGGCAGGGGCACTGTGCGCATTGCATACTGTATCCTTGTGCAATTATCTTAACCTGATGTCATAAAAGGCGTTGTAAATCTATATTGCAGCTTTGAAAGAAAAAGATAATAAACACAATCATTTCCTGATAAGAACTGAAGAAGACTACTGCACATAATCGGTAGTCTATTGGGTGATGACAAGAAGAAGAAAAAAGAGTGCAGACGGTGTACAAAACGTGAAGTGTATGGAGGACCAAGTCTGTCAAAATTAACAATAAATATATAGACACATAAATGAATGAATACACATATATACACATATATATGACCAAATAAATGAATGAATACACACAGTATAACGAAATACATTTCTATATTTATTTATTATTTTCCACGTGTGTATTCATTCATTTATTTGTTCATACATTCATTTATGTATCTATATATTTATTGTTAATTTTGACAGACTTGGTCCTCCATAGAAGTGAAGCATTGTTGCAGATTTGCCAGAAACTCCCGGAAGCGAAGAGCGCTCCCCTCATTCAGGCAGGCGTGCTGCTGGATCCAGGTGAGCACATGAACTCAACCTTTCGGGAATTGCATTCGACTCGGTAAACAAAAGAGTAGCCACTAGCCAGGCTAAAGTCAACAATTCACTCGTTTCGTGAAAACGAACGCTACACAGCGAACAATTCACTGATTTCCTGAAAACGCTCCTTATTTAATTTAAAAGACAAGGGTAAAGTATGACTTTCCTTTCTGAAATGTTGCACGGTAGACACATTAGTGCTGTCTTAAATCGGAGATTGTGTCCAGTGCCTTAAACCACGTATTGACAGATCAATCCAATCAGGATTAAGCTACTTACTAGAAAGCGTCATGGTTATTGTCACAATGATGTATTTTTGATGCCTTTGAAATTAACATTGAAATAAAAAAAAGTGTCACATAGGGCTATGATACAGTACGTGAACTTGAACTTCCAGTGATAATTCAAAGTGTTTTGTCCAGGCAGTATTGCCACAGCACATTCAGCACCCCCCTTTTCCATTGGTTTTCTTCATTTAATCAGCTTCCTATTATAGTATTATGTATGCGTGTAGTTTGACAGTATTGTTTTTAACATCTCACAACAACACATCCCTCTCTCTCTCTCTCTCTCTCTCTGCCTCTCTCTCTCTCTCTGCCTCTCTCTCTCTCTCTGTCTCTCTCTCTCTATCTCGCCTCTCTCTCTCTCTCTCTCTCTCTCTCTCTCTCTCTCTCTCTCTCTCTCTCTCTCTCTCTCTCTCTCTCTCTCTCTCTCTCTCTTGCACTGTACCCGCCCCATTTCTGGTCCCAGCAATTGTGGCTGTTCTGAGAGAGACCCTGCTGCCTGATATACACTGTACTGGCAAACCTATTGTACTACATATGTGACAGGGTAAGTCTTACACTTTATACCACCAGCACCATATTTCACCTGATTTGCTGGTCAAAAGTACAGACATAACTTGTATTTATCAAGCAAACCAGAGTGTTTCCTAAATAATGGTTGTTCCTTCCTCTAGCAAGTTCTGTTGTTAATTATATGAAAAGGTAGTCATGCAGAGACTTGAATTGTGTGTGTGTGTGTGTGTGTGTGTGTGTGTGTGTGTGTGTGTGTGTGCGCACATGAGTGTGTGTGTGTGGGCACATGAGTGTGTGTGTGTGTGTGTGTGTGTGTGTGTGTGTGTGTGTGTGTGTGTGTGTGCGCACATGAGTGTGTGTGTGTGTGCACATGAGTGTGTGTGTGTGTGTGTGTGTGTGTGTGTGTGTGTGTGTGTGTGCGTGCACGCATGCCCACAACCAATGTTTATCTCGTAGCCTACATTGACCTGTGCTATTGTGTGTGTACGTGTGTGCGTGTCTGTGCATGCAGCTTTTTGATCTGAGACAGCTTTTGTCTCAGATCAGATGCTCAGGATGTTGAGCATTTAAAAATAACGCAACTTTCTATTTACAGAAGTCGGTTTCATCACTAGAAGTGCCAAAATGACAACATGCTGAACTAGTTTGTGACAGCTATAGATGGGGCAATGGTGTGAGAAAGAATGAAACATTAGCTTGATGATACAGTATGACATCAGGTCAGGATGCGATGACTTTCTTAAGGGTGACGCTTGGCTCCATTACCAACTATCCACCTGAGAGAGGGACTTTAACCTTGGCTCTGGTTTTCATTGATAATGGTTAAACATTGGACTGAAATCTGCATATAAATGTTAGAGTGTTGGCCTCTACCATGATGGAACCCAATAGCTGTCCTATCAGTATAGGTATAAAAAATTAAAAATGTAATACAGACTGTATAGAGTGCTAGATCTATATTGATATGACAGCTATTAGGTTCCAATCATGTTGCTATGTCTGTGACTGTATTTCTGCTCAAATGCATCTAATGTTTGGGTTGTGGAACTCTTTCCCCCCATGAGTGCCTGTTGTCAGCAGGAAGTGAAGTGTGAACCTCTGTTCCAGGAAATGAACGGCAATTGCCAACCACAGAAGAGACAAACTGTTAAACACATACATTATTAGCATGCTGAGGGTTTACCAGAAGCTTTGTAGCCACAACGTTTACCAGAGGCTTTGTGGGTGATATTACTGCCACAAAGCTGACTGTGAACTCACCCCAGTGTGTTGTACAGTATTTAGTGACACAAAGTCAGGGCTTTTAAGATCTCTTGACATCACCCCACCCTGAGCAAATGTTGACAAAGTGAATATTTCCAAGCATAGAACATATTCACTTCGTGTTATACTGTGCAGTATGGGGCCAGTGAGGCTAAATCCTCACATTCTCTCAAAGTTCACATTCTCGCAAGGTTAACCAGGCCACCAAGACATTGTTGAAGCGTGGTGTCACCAGCCATAGTTTGAATGGTTGAGATTAAATCCTGCCCAAACCTGTTTATGCAAAATTGATACTACTACAGTACTCGCTCCTTTATGTGTATGGGTAATTGGAGTAAAGGACATTAAAATCTATCTATTGTTAGTCATGTCTACAGAATAGTATGTGCCGTAAACACCAACTGAAACCACTGAGAATCACAAGGTCTAAGGTGTAGGAATTACACATATCCCTGAGGGTACTAGTGGGCGGAATGGTTATAAACATAAGCAAGAGCAGACACGTAGTCTCAAGCCTAGAGGGATCACATGGCTGGTTAGTCAGACACCTTCCAGTTTTAGAGATTTTTTTTTTCTGGAGGGTATTTTCCATTGTGTATCATATGGCTGTCACTGTTAGTCAGGCCACAGGACCACCCTCATATAACACCAAGCTCCAACGGAAAAAGTGCAGTGTTTGATCGTCTTAACTAGCTGTGAGCTCAGTTGTTATTAGGCCTGATGTTCCAACAGTTTTTTTGTCTTCTGCTTTTGTGTTCTACAGTGAAGGTCCAAGGCACTTGCCAAAGGGAGAGGCACTCCATACTCTACCATGGCCAACCAGGACCCTACTAACCCCTCTCATGCATCCTTTGACAATTTTGTCCAAGCCGAGACCTGTAAAGATGTGCAGCGCAACTTCTCTGAGCTCTGTCGCCACCTAGTGGTGGATCCTAAGGACTACCAGAGCTTCTACACCAAGCTGAAGGAGAGGCTCAACTACTGGAAAGCCAAGGCCCTATGGGTGAAGCTGGACAAGCGGGCTGCTCATCCAGACTACCAGCAAGGCAAAGCTTGTGCCAAAAACAAGGTCTGTGTTTCCGCTCATAGTGATCAGGAAGATCCCAATCTTTTCACGATGACTGATGAGCTTAATCTCTCTTTCCTCCTTCTTGTTCTCTTCCTTCCTCTGTCCTGTTTTTCTCTCACCTACGTGGTTTCTGCTCTCTCTATCTCTCCCCCCCCCCCCTCTCTCCCCTTCCCTCACTCTCTCAGTGCCTGGTGCTGGGTGCAGGGCCATGTGGGTTGAGAACAGCCATAGAGCTGGCTCTGCTGGGGGCTCAGGTGGTGGTGCTGGAGAAGAGGGAGTCGTTCTCCAGGAACAACGTGCTGCATCTCTGGCGCTACACCATCTATGACCTGAAGGGGCTCTCAGCCAAGAAGTTCTATGGCAAGTTCTGCACCGGGGAACTGGATCACATCAGTACGTAGACCACGGCTCTTACTATGTTCATATGTTCATTCTTACTATGAACTATGTTCATACCGTTTTCTTGTTGGATTCATCTTTTCTGTTTGTTCAGCTATTAGTAGACTCTCCTTAGCTTTCGTCACACTTCTCGAGCACAGAGTCATCTACGTTATAGCTGCTGTTAGAGTTAAAGATGTGTTTTTTTGGGGGGGGGTTGCAACACTCCTTGTACAGTGTATGGTATGTATGCATTCTCAGGCATCCGTCAGCTGCAGTTGATCCTGCTGAAGGTGTCTCTTCTCCTGGGGGTGGAGGTGCACACTGGGGTGGAGTTCAGGGGTGTGGTGGAGCCCCAGTCAAAAGGAGACACAGGTACAGTACATATTGAGTCTTCCTGTTTCCTGTCGCTCCATGACCTTTGACCCATGACTTTTGACCCACTCACAATCTGAGTTGGAACCTAGGGGCGGTTTCCCAGACACCCCAAGCCCAATCCTAGACTAAAAAGCATCTTCAGTGAGTCTTTTTGACTCATGTGTCTGTGTATTAGAGCAGTGAAGTCATTCCCTAAAGTTGTGTTCTACCTCTGGTTCCTTCTGTCAGGCTGGATGGCTAGCCTGCTCCCAGAGTCTCACCCTGCTGGGACATTCCAGTTTGATGTCTTCATATCTGCAGGAGGAGGACGCGTTGTCCCTGATGGTGAGGACACTCTTTCACACTAATCTGTAGTTTCTCATACTACTTCACACACCGCAGATATTTTAGACCTGTTATTACCCCCTACTTTTTCCTGACCACATATCCTGACCGAGGAAAAGATTATGGCTCCTAGTCACGTGGTTAAAACAAATTCTGCCAATTCATCATCAACCATGAGTACTGTTGTGAAGGCCCACAGTTTAGAGCCAGTTTAGTTTCCCCAAATCAGCCCTATTTTGCCCTGTTATTTCCTTTATTATTTTCTATACTATTCCTGTACGTTTATGAAGGTGTATGTATTGTTATTGTAATGTTTATGTATATGTTTAATGACGTGGTATATCCGGGGTGTGTCCGTGACCCGGATGCTAGGTTCGGTGGTGTATATATAGGGACGGAAGTGCTCTGTGCGTCAGTGTGACGAGAATCAGAGTGATGAGAGTAACGAGAGAGAGTAACGAGAGAGAAGTAACGAGAAGTCGACCTAAGATGGCGGAGTCAGTAAAACGCACACCGTGCTGAAGCTGAAGACGCCAAGTGATTATTGAGTTCACAACTGTGATAGCCCGTTTAGCTGTGTTCCCGTTAGCCAGCCTTGCCAGCAGCCGGCTGCGAACGTTGGACCAAGCGAGACCCAAGCTGGACAGAGCCGTCGCCTCCACGCGTGGATTGCGACCGACCGCTGACTCCACCGGAGCGACCGTGGACCACCGGACCTGAGCCATTAGCACCTCGTTGTGGACTTCGAAGAAGCCCCTTTCCCTTCGAGTTGCTACGTCACCCCCCCCCCTTCGTCTGCTGCCTTACTCAAAGCACATGCGAGCTCCAACCAGGCCTCAACGAGCTCATTCTCAGTCCGGGACTTTAAGCCTTTTCCAGGCCAGGTACTGTGAGTGAGTGAGTGAGTGTGTGTGTGGCCGGCGGGGAGGGAGTATATTTGGGAGGTATATATATATAATTTGTATAATAAATGTGTTTGTTCATATTGGATACCGTTGCTGTGTGTTTCGTTGTCTGGTAGCTAATGCTAATGCTAATGCTAATGCTAATGCTAATGCTAATGCTAATGCTAACGATATTACTGCTAGTCGAAAGGGTTGCTGGCGCCCCCTGCCTGTATCCTCCTGCACTGCCTATTTAGCTCAGAGTTAGTTAGATAACCAGCCCTTCCTAAATTCTACAGTCCTTTTAGCTACTCCCTGGTTACAATTGGTCCTTCGAGCCGGATAGGTTGTGTAGTGATAGCATGGCTGAGCGCAGCCAACCAGACCAGACAGTTACCCCCCCTTCTCCGCCCCCTGAGCCAGAGCCACGACCACAGAGAGTCCCGCGGTTGCCTCCGAGGTTACAGGAGTATGAGCTTGAGCTCGAAAGCTCACTGAGTGGTAGTGAGGAGCGCACTCCACGGGATACAGTGGTCGGAGAGGCCGAGGTGTCCGCCGGCGCGCGGGTGGCTAGCACCGAGACAGCCATCAAAGAGCACCAGCCTGAGGATGAGATGGCAGAACAGCAGGGTTTTGCCGTAGACACGGAAGAGCAGGAAGGAGAGGCCCGGTCCGACAGCGCCTGCGGGCGGAAGAGGGAGGGCCTCAGCCTTAACGATCTGCCTCCCAGTACGGCGCGCTCGAGACCTAGCTCCTGCCGTTCAGTGGCTTCCTCCCGGTCCAGGGTTTCCGTGGGCAGTTCTGCCTCTGGGGCGGATAGCCTGCACTCCAGAGGGAGTAGTGCCGCGCTGTCAGAATGTATGCGCCAACAGGCCGAGATGGCGTTAGAGCGGGAACGCCTCCAGTTCGAGCGTGAACGCCTCCAGATGGAGGGGGCGGAACGCGCGGCGGAGAGGCAGCGCCAGGAGGCGCTAGAACGTGAACGCTTCCAGATGGACGGGGCGGAACGCGCGGCGGATAGGCAGCGCCAGGAGGCGCTAGAACGTGAACGCTTCCAGATGGAGGGGGCGGAACGCGCGGCGGAGAGGCAGCGCCAGGAGGCGCTAGAACGCGAGCGCCTCCAGATGGAGAGAGAGCAACTGCACGCGGAGACGATGGCGGAAATGATGCAGACCATGCGCGACGTGTGCATCAGCAGAGCTCCGTCGGCCCGTAGCTCCAGAGCATCATCCGCACGGCCCTCTCGAGTGCCGTCTCCTGAACCCCCCGCCGATGGCTCCATGACCCCCGCCATGACTGTCCAACTACAGGCCCAGCTGACCACCTGGAAAGAAGAGGACCAGGGACCCGACCGCTACGCGGCCCAGAGGGAGCCAGCGTCGCTGCCCGGGAGGGGAGCCATTCCCCAAGAGCGTAGCACACCCCTAGGTCCTCCAGTGAACCAAGAGGCATGCAGGCCGGACACCCAGACCGTCACTCCAGCCCCGATCATCCACTACAGGATGTTTCCCCAGGTGGAGGGACCCAAGTTCCCCTTCTTCAAGGACGAGGACAGGAGCCAGTATGTGGAACTACGCATCTGCCTAGACACGCTCTTGGACGACTCCTGCTCAGAGTCCTACAAATATGCGATTCTCCTTCAGCATGTGAGGAACCCCAGAGCCCACAACATGGTTCTGGCCCATGCCTCCGCACCGACACCTTACACCAGAGCGCTCGCCGACTTGGATGCCCGCTACGGTCGTCCCTGGAACCACGCCCTTGCTGAACTGCAAGCCCTCGAACAGCAGGCCCCCATCAAGGATGAACGGGCGCTAGATGACTTCGCGCTCCGCGTGCACACCTTGGTTGGAATGCTGAAGACGCAGGGCCCAGCTGGCGCCAGCGAGATCAACAGCACCTCCAACGTAGAGCGGCTGCTCCGCAAGATCCCACGCTTCCGGCAGGAGAGGTTCCGGCGACAGCAGCGCGTTCGTAACCCCGGGAAGTTGGGTCTGAGCATGGCTGCCTTCGCGGAGTTCCTACTGGAGGAAGTGCATGACACCAACGTAGACGCCATGGGTTACGCTGAGCCGAAGAAGGAGAGGGAGAAGGGAGACCGCTGGGACGGGCCGAGCTCGAACAGAGGACGCCCAGTAGGAGTGCTGCACACGGAGGAGGAGCCTCGGAGAGAGAGGAAAGCCCGACCTGAGGGAAAGGATTCCTCTCAACCCCCTCAAAAGGGACGGAGAGGTCCACCGCCATGTCCGTACTGCACCAGCGAGCACTGGTTCAATGAGTGCAGTGACTTCAACAACCTGAGTACCGAGGCCAAGCAGAGGTGGCTCGAGGAGAACAAGAGGTGCTGGAACTGTGGGCGCGACCATCTGGCTAAGAACTGCACCTTGAGGAGAAAGTGCAACCGCTGTGAGGAGGTCCACCTCAACATCCTACATGAGGTCTCCCTCGCCAGGTCCACGGAGGGCACCAGAAGCCCTAGGTCCGGTAGCGCACCGGAAGAGGCAACACCTGTCTACTACCTAGACCCAGCCCGGAGCAGCGGCTCCAAGGTCCTACTGAAGGTGGTGAAGGTCCGACTTCACCACAACAACGCTGTGTACGACACGTACGCCGTTCTAGACGACGGGTCGGAACGGACCATCCTTCTCCAGGAGGCAGTGCGCCAGTTGGGGCTCCAAGGGACTGAGGAGAAGCTGACTCTGCGCACGATACGTCGCGACCTTAAAGAGGTCACCGGGGCGAGGATCAACTTCTCTATCTCCCCGGCGGGGCGGCCGTCGGACAGATATCGGCTTAAGAATGTCTTCACCGCAGACCAGCTAGCGCTCTCCCGCTACGACTACCCCCTGGAGAGATTACGCGCAAGATATTCCCACCTACGGCGAGTAGACCTACATCCGATAGAAGGAGCGGAGCCAACCCTTCTCATCGGCTCGGACAACGCTGCACTGATCGTGTCGCTCCGTCCTCCGCTGAGAGGACCACGAGGCTGCCCGATGGCTGTTAAGACTGCGCTTGGGTGGGCCCTCCAAGGCGCTACCGAGTGGAGAGATAGAAACGGGAGAGCTACGTCATCCCTCCATGTCCGAACCGAAGAAGTGCAGACCATCAACTGCCTTCACACCAGGGTGGACTCCATGAATGCGGCGCTACGGGATAACGTCCAGAAACCCGAGGGAGAGGGGAACAGCTTTGATTCCCTGCAGAAGGAATTCCAGGAGGTCCTCGATGAGCTGGTCGGAGAGAAGAGCCTGGATAAGTTCAGGGTTGAATATGAGAAGCTGACTAGTGCCCTGTTGAAGTCCCACGTGAGTGAGAAGCGGCTGATGACAAGATGCAGAGAGCTGAATGCGGAGACAGTGACCAACTCAGTGAAGGTTGCCACTGCACTAAAGCTATCCCAGGAAGACCAGACTACTATCACGTCTCTGGAGAAGGAAGTGAAGCAGCTGCACACGGAGCTGGACGCCAAGCAGTCGGACATCAAAGTGCTGAACCAGCCGGGCCAACGAAGCAGAGAGGAGCAGCAGAGGCTGGAGCAGCAGCTGCGGGAGCAGAAGATCAACCATGAGAGAACCACAAAGGAGCTGGAGCAGCTGCAAGTCAGAAACACCAAACTCCAGCAGGAGAACGAGCACAACGCCTTGAGTATGGAGCAACAGTCCCTGGACAATCAGCAAAGGGCATCTGACCTCAGGATTAAAGAGGAGGAGGTGAATCAGATGCGTCAGGAGATTGCCAAGCAAACGAAGTTGAGAGAGGCCACCCAGAGGAAGTTCCGACCTATGGAGGATCAGAAGTTGGATGTGGAGCAGCAAAGGGACATGCTGAAAACCCAGATAGCTGGGCTGGAGAGAGAATTGGAGTCTTCCAGAAAGCAGATGGAGATTGACAAAAAAGTCAGGCAGAAGTGGACGAGGGAGAGAGACAACTTGTCCGAAGGTGCCGTGGTACTGGTGATCGACCAGTCCCTTCCACGCGCCGCCTGGCAGACAGGCAGAGTGACCAAGGTCCTGCCGGGTCCGGATGGAAGGGTGCGGACGGCCATCGTGGACGTTGGTGGTCGCACTTACACCCGACCTGTGGCACGCCTGATTAAGCTCCCTCAAATTACGAAGGACACTATCACCTCCTACCTCACGCTGCTAGAGCAGCCTAGCCAGTGTGCCTTCCCTAGTTAACTGAAACCGAGGGTTTCATGGGGCGGCTGTTGTGAAGGCCCACAGTTTAGAGCCAGTTTAGTTTCCCCAAATCAGCCCTATTTTGCCCTGTTATTTCCTTTATTATTTTCTATACTATTCCTGTACGTTTATGAAGGTGTATGTATTGTTATTGTAATGTTTATGTATATGTTTAATGACGTGGTATATCCGGGGTGTGTCCGTGACCCGGATGCTAGGTTCGGTGGTGTATATATAGGGACGGAAGTGCTCTGTGCGTCAGTGTGACGAGAATCAGAGTGATGAGAGTAACGAGAGAGAGTAACGAGAGAGAAGTAACGAGAAGTCGACCTAAGATGGCGGAGTCAGTAAAACGCACACCGTGCTGAAGCTGAAGACGCCAAGTGATTATTGAGTTCACAACTGTGATAGCCCGTTTAGCTGTGTTCCCGTTAGCCAGCCTTGCCAGCAGCCGGCTGCGAACGTTGGACCAAGCGAGACCCAAGCTGGACAGAGCCGTCGCCTCCACGCGTGGATTGCGACCGACCGCTGACTCCACCGGAGCGACCGTGGACCACCGGACCTGAGCCATTAGCACCTCGTTGTGGACTTCGAAGAAGCCCCTTTCCCTTCGAGTTGCTACGTCACCCCCCCCCCTTCGTCTGCTGCCTTACTCAAAGCACATGCGAGCTCCAACCAGGCCTCAACGAGCTCATTCTCAGTCCGGGACTTTAAGCCTTTTCCAGGCCAGGTACTGTGAGTGAGTGAGTGAGTGTGTGTGTGGCCGGCGGGGAGGGAGTATATTTGGGAGGTATATATATATAATTTGTATAATAAATGTGTTTGTTCATATTGGATACCGTTGCTGTGTGTTTCGTTGTCTGGTAGCTAATGCTAATGCTAATGCTAATGCTAATGCTAATGCTAATGCTAATGCTAATGCTAACGATATTACTGCTAGTCGAAAGGGTTGCTGGCGCCCCCTGCCTGTATCCTCCTGCACTGCCTATTTAGCTCAGAGTTAGTTAGATAACCAGCCCTTCCTAAATTCTACAGTCCTTTTAGCTACTCCCTGGTTACAAGTACTGTATTCGGTTTTACCACAGCACTGTTGCACCTCGGCTGAAGCCAAGACCAGAATATGCCTGAAAACCTGGATGCCTATTTCTCTCCTCCTCCCCAGGCTTCAAGAGGAAGGAGCTGAGAGGGAAGCTGGCCATCGGCATCACTGCCAACTTCATCAACGGACGCACGGCCGCAGAGGCCCAGGTGGCAGAGATCAGCGGCGTGGCCCGCATCTACAACCAGAAGTTCTTCCAGGACCTGCTCACTGAGACAGGTACTGTAGGATGGGTCACCTCACACCTGCTCACTGAGACAGGTACTGTAGGATGGGTCACCTCACACCTGCTCACTGAGGTAGGCCCTGAACACGCACACATGCACACATGCACACAGACACACAGACACACAGACACGCAGACACGCAGACACACAGACACACAGACAGACACACACACACACACACACACACAGACTGGGTATGGTGAAAGAATGGAAGGATCAACAGAGCTGTCTTTTAATCTGTGTCCCTCTGATTCTCTTTGTCAATTTCCTGTGATGATATCAACTGTGGTGTAATTCATCTATTTTTCATCCCCTGTTCTCCAGGGTTGTTGCTCACTGGCATCCTGCCACGTTATCCTTTCTCTAACTCACTAATGCTCTGCTTTGCCCCTCTCTCTCTACCCATTAATCTCTCTCTCTCTCTCTCTCCATCCATCCATCTCCTGCTCCAGGTATTGATCTGGAGAACATTGTCTACTATAAAGATGACACCCATTACTTTGTCATGACTGCCAAGAAGAACAGCCTGTTGAAAAAGGGAGTGATTAAACAGGTGAGAACAACACATCCGTTTGCAAAGGAATCAGTATTCTGTCATTCCAACGAAGGTAGATGGATGGTAAATGGTAAATGGACTGCACTTATATAGCGCCTTTTTTGCTGCTCTAAAGCTGCTCCAAAGCCCTTTACAACGGCCTCTCATTCACCCATTCACACACACATTCACACACCAATGGCGGCAAGCTGCCATGCAAGGCGCCGGCCCACTCACTGGGAGCAATTTTGGGGTTCAGTGTCTTGCCCAAGGACACTTCGACATGTGGCCAGCTGGGGCTCGAACCGCCGATCTGCCAACCTTGTGATCATTAGACGGCGACTCTACCTCCTGCTTGTCTGCTAGGATTGGGGATTGAGGAGCAGACTGATTATGTGGGAGGTATCTGACTACTTTTATGCCTACAGTGTAGTCTTACCCCAGTCTAGTCGCAGTGTCCTGATTTCTCCCATTGTTCAACAGCAGAGCAAGCAGAGTGAATGTGAGACTACGGAGTCTGGCAACATGAGACAAACCCCAATCTAACCTGCATTTCAATCTGTCACTCATCTCTGCCTGCTCTCGCAGAGACTCTCTTCCCTGCAGTAAGGGGCTTAGCCTCTAGTGACCCCAATTTGTGGAACGATGCCTGTGCAGGACAGATACTCTTCAGCCACATGATCTGTGGACCCTGTTCACTCCTTCCCTCCCTCCCTCCCTCCCTCTTTCATTGAAAATCCCCTTAAGGCTTCTCAGTAGCACCATTAACAGGTAATAGAGGACAGAGCACACTGCAACTCTAGGAGGATTGATTAAACTCCATAATCGTGTGTTGTGCACAAAGATTAGAGCACATGAGGGGGGTGGGGGGGTTGTTGTCAAAATAGAGGCTTTCATTAAACCGAAAGTTCGGATGGAATAATTTCAAAAGGTGCTCTGCTGAGTAACTGCTTGGCTTCCTGTATTGCACTAAGCTGATGCCACTTGGTATACTTTCATATGAGAGGTGGGTCATCTTCACCTCGACCTCACATCGAGAGTAGGTGGATTAATTGTGTGTGTATTATTACAAGCTTCATAATTGGAGCAGCAGACATAGAGCAGACACCACCTTATTCTTTAATCCCCACCATGTTTCCCCTCTGTCACCAGGACTACAGTGATGCAGAGCAGCTATTGGCCCGGGCCAACGTGGACCAGGAAGCCCTGTTGCGCTACGCCCACGATGCTGCCCACTTCTCCACGGGCCACAAGCTGCTTAACATGGAGTTTGCCAGCAACCACGCTGGACGGCCGGACGTGGCTATGTTTGACTTCACCTCCATGCACCGAGCAGAGAACGCCTCTCTGGTGAGGGAGAGGAAGGGCAAGAAGCTGCTAATGGGGCTGGTAGGAGACTGCCTGGTGGAGGTAGGTGTCATCAATATTCAGTACTGTAGTTCCCATATTCTCAATCATGACACACACAAACACACACACACACACACACACACACACACACACACACACACACAATTGAAAGTTTCCAAAGAAAGTGAAGTTCACGTTTGTGTGTGTGCGTGTGTGTGTGTGTGTGCGTGTGTGTGCGTGTGTGTGTGTGTGCGTGTGTGTGTGTGTGTGTGTGTGTGTGTGCGTGTCCGTGTCCGTTCACAGCCATTTTGGCCTTTAGGAACAGGCATCGCCCGTGGGTTTTTGGCATCCTTTGACACAGCGTGGATGGTAAGGAGCTGGGGTCTGGGTAAATCCCACCTGGAGGTCCTGGCTGAACGGTGAGTAAACTGTAGATATAGTAAAACTCATAAACACCACTATACACACACACCCATTCGCTGCATTACAAGTGAGATATGGCGTATAAATAAAAAACTGCTGTCATCCAATAACATCCGAATCCTCTGTTCCTTGGTTTCTAGACTAGTCTCTAAAATGTTCTTTCCTTGTGAATAATATACAGGGAAAGCATCTACCAGCTGCTGTCACAGACCACCCCAGAGAATACCAGCAAGAACTACAGCGCCTTCAGCATCGATCCGTCAACGCGCTACAAGCACATCAACCTCTCGTCCATCAAGACAAACCAGGTCAGCATCACACAGTCACCGCCTCCAGCCTGTATGAACGCCAGCAAAGGGAACTGATATTGAGTAGAACTGAAAACACAGTACGAATTAGATCACCTCTCCTTAGCCAATTCAGTCAATACTTGTTATTTCGGTATACATCTGTTGCCAGGAAACTGCTCTGTATATAGAGGGGTGAGGTGGGAAAGTGTTTCTGATATCCCCCCACTAGAGAAATATTGATTGAAAAGGCTTTAGGGAGTTTTCACAAAACTACTGGATCGATTACACTGCATCAAACCCAAAGTGTTTGCCTTGTGAGTAGCAGCAGTACGTATAAAGATTCCTGTGCTGACCTTATTACGAGATGAGTCAGCTCCACCATTGTCTTTGAATCCCTGCATCCCTGACCAAGGTGCAACACCTGTACGATGTTGGAGACCAAAATGATTCCATCCGACCCACAAAGAAGCAGAAAAGCCGCTGGTCTCACCTGCGCCAAGGTACGCTTCTCTACTCTCTACTATCATATCAGATGATGATATCTCTACCTATAATGATATCAAGTGAGCGCATGTACAGCACGTTAAGTCGTCGACCTGTCTCATGGCCGACTGCTATGTTTGATGCTTGATGCTCCAGATTCGATTGGTGGTTTCGAGGAGCTGTTGAAGTGGTGCCAGAAGCACACGGCAGGGTATGAGAGGGTGAGAGTGAAGGACCTGACCCAGTCATGGAGGTCTGGTCTGGCCCTGTGCGCCCTCATACACCACTTCAGACCTGCTCTCATGTGAGTTAAACGGGTTTGGCTTAGTCGGAGCTAATGTACACCGGCCTATTGAACCAACAATAACAGAATGAATTCATACTGTATGGCTTTTCATTGTCACTAAAGTACATTTCAATTCTACACACAGTACCAAAAAACAATACATTGCCATGGTAACTCAAGTCACCTCGTCCACCATTTTAGCTGATGAAAGGTTTCTTCGGTGAAGTGTTTATCAGGAAGTCCACACAGACAGTGCAGTACTAACTCTTGGTCCTCGTCCACCACAGTGACATGTCCTCCCTGGATGAGTTCAATGCTGTTCACAACAACCAGCTGGCCTTCAGCATCCTGGAAAGAGAACTGGGCATCTCACCTGTCATGTCCGCTAGTGATATGGCCACACGCAGCCAGATAGACAAGTTGTCCATGGTACTCTACCTCACCCAGGTCTACGATGCTTTCTCTAAACAGTTACCGCCTAAAGGTAAGCCTCAGGGCAGTGTTTGTCACCCCAGTTTACTGTCTTAAACATTTCATATTGTGCAAATGACCATGGTATTTCTGTGTAAAGGCATTATTTATTATTTAGTATTAATCAATTTGTGCTAAGCTGTCATCTTGTCAGTATATATCCATTGCAAATGGCTTACTTAACATACTTAGTATTGATTGTAGAGAAATGTGACTATAATGGAAAAGGAATAGGATTTATTTTCTATTGAAATCTGCAGGTTCAATCATAGCCAACGTCTTCTGATTGCTTGAACATGTTCTGGTCCAAAAACTGGACCTATGAGCAGTGTTTATGAAGCTCAGTGTTATCCCATAGACGTCTGTACAGTATTTTGAGTGAAAACAATATAATCTTTTCGGTTGCTTAGACAGTACACAGCTTCAGCATCACCTATTCTCTCAAATTGTCAGGTGTTTTCTACCCCCCAGAAACGTGTTTGGTGTCGATAAGGGATAGTTATTTGCATTGGCCCTTTAAGAGCATTACCCAGAATTCCCCTCGTTTGAGTAGATTGGCTGGGCTGCTCTGCTCTTCTCTGTAAGCCAAGCCAGGCAGCAGGGCAGGGGAAGCAAGCGACGATCAGCCAGGAACTGGCTCATTAGGGCTCGGGTGGGACTACAGTAGCCTCAGCCTCCCCTAAAAGAGATCTATTCCTGCTGTGAAAGGGGGAAGAAGAATCTGTTTCCCTTCTGGAGGTTGCTATTTCAGTCCAATAGTAGGATGGATTGTTTCAGTCTGAATGTGTAGCGTTTGGAGCTTGCTTCAGTGGGTGTGACATGCTCTGCTTGGCTTGTCTGTGGTGTGATGCTGATGCTGTGCTGCTCTGCTAGGGATCCACTGACAGATGCGCATGCAAGAGGGACCTGTCCGTCACAGGGGCGCCTGGCTGTCACCTTATTGGAGTACTGATGGAGTGGGGGGATGGGGCGGGGGGGGTAGAGAGCACAGTAGTTTTCCTGGGGGATTGGCAAGTTGAATTGAATTACATCTACTGAAAGGCTGTGCTGTTGAATGTTGTGTTATTGAAGCAATTATCAAATGCTGTGAAAGTGTCGAGATGCCCTCCGGATGTGTGACGATAGGGGGAGTTGAAGGAAAAGAGGGACATTCTAGTGAGCATTTTATTATAGTATTCAAGAGCTGCTCTGTGGAGACTGTGTTACAGTAGTTAGTTGGTTGTGTGTTGTGTCAGACGAAACTGAAGCTGGTTTGTGTCTGTCTCTCTCTCTCTCTCTCTCTCTCTCTCTCTCTCTCTCTCTCTCTCTCTCTCTCTCTCTCTCTCTCTCTCTCTCTCTCTCTCTCTCTCTCTCTCCTCTCTTCTATCTCTCCTCTCTTCTATCTCTGTGCTGCAGAGTCTCAAAGCCTCCTGACACCATACAAGTCTCTGTCTTTTTCCGGGACCCAGTCGGCTGTGTTCTTCCTCAGCAAGCTGAAACACAACTCATTGCAGAGACGCAAGGTGAGCTCAGACGGGCGACTGCATGTCTCTGACACTATAGTTGACTGTTTACCCTGCCCTGTACTTATCTCTCTGTAAGAATCATTTGTACCCTAGCATGTGCCTGTCGTCTAGAACTGATAGGACGCTGATCACTGATAGGATCTCAAGTTCATCGTAAGGCACAAGAACAATTGACATTGTCATACAGTACTAGACAATCACTCATCATTGATTATGTTCTCTTATTTAGTTTGGTTAAAAGTTATGCACATATAGATTGCTTCATTGTTTTTCCTGCTGGTATGAGATTCACAATTGATTGTGTCCTTAATTGACCTTTTACTAAATAGTATTTTGGCTCAATCGTTGCAAAGATTGATTGCAAACAGTTATGCAAGTCAAGATGATAGTATTCATTTCAAAGTCCTCTGACGCTCAGTTACATAATTGGAGTCATAAACAGATCACATGACCATGTGTTTTTGTTTATACAGGAGAAACTGGAAGCCGAAAGAGGGATGAGGATGGGAGATGAGGAAGATGTGAGTTGTGTCTAATTCTAATTGACTCCCATGAGGAACTAACATGTTGCTGTACTGATGGATGTTTTCAGCAGACATCAGGACAAATCCAAATGTTACCATGAACATTTTTCTACAGTATGCTACATACAGTACATTTAAAATATATCTGCGATTGAATACAGATTATGACTGCTGTCTCTTTTTATGACTGCTGTCTCTCTCTCTCATTCCCCCCAGCCTGTAGCCCCCCTTGTATCCCCTGAGGTGAAGCCTGATCCTGACCCAGACCCTGGCTGCAGCCCTCTCTCAGGCAGCAGCAGCAGCAGCAGCAGCAGTGATCAGTGTTATTTCTGCAGCCAGCGGGTCTATGTGCTGGAGAGGATCAGTACTGAGGGCAAGTTCTTCCACCGTAGCTGCTTCACCTGCCACCAGTGTGGCTCCACCCTCCGACTGGGTGGCTACACATTCAGTTCGCACACAGGTGAGCATTCTAGACCCTACTACGCTATTGGTTCTCCTGTGTCTTTTTTACATTTGTACATTTTTGGCATTTAGCAGACGCCTTATTCCAAAGCGATTTACAATCTCTGCAGATCAATCCTTGTTGAATCTCACTTTAATTTTCCCATGGACATCAATGCATGGTTTAGGTGAAGTTTCTGAATTACATGCAGATCATAAAGTTAGGATTCAGAGCTTGATTTAGTTCCAACATATAATTTTTAATTTAATTTTTAATTTTTGCCATTTAGCAGACGCTTTTATCCAAAGCGACTTACAATTACGAATTACAGGGACATTCCCCCTGGAGTAACTGAGGGCTAAGTGCCTTACCCAAGGGCACACTAGTAGTGGTGTGGTTTCAGGCGGGATTTGAACTCACAACCTTCCGATCCCAAGTCCAACTCACTATCCACTAGACCACCACTACCCATATACTAACATATACTGTGCTGTGCTTCTATTGAGTGGCTATGGCTAACTAGAGTGTTTTCACTTACAGTTTTTTACGGTCGCTAAGTCACAGTGTTCAATACTGAAGCCACAGTTTCACAACTCTTCATACAGTCTGCATTAGTAACACTCATGTTGGCCAATGACTTCATTCATGTCTCAAAATAAGTTCGTTCAACCACACACTGGCAACAATGTTCACTCAGAAGCATACACTGTCATTCATAACATTCTGACTTACAAAACACTAACAACAGGGAGCATTACATAGTTTGAATGATTTTCACAAGAATGAATATTTCATTATAAAAATGGTTTGATTTATAGTAATCATAGACAGAATAGTTGACTGTACAACTGTAAAGTATTAGGCAACAAGAATAAATCAGAAATGCCGCAATTTGCTTCTATCCTTTATCCTATCTTTTGCTTCTATCCTTTATTCTATCTTTTGCTTCTATCCTTTATTCTATGTTTTATCATTTTTTTTCAGTATCTTTGCAGAAAGTAAGTTACGGTACATTTACTTCAAAGTACACTACATTTACTTGTGTAAAATGAAAAGTGAAAAATAAAGTGGAAGATGCAAAGTTCAAATAAAAAAGAAAAACAGAAATTCCAGGGCTACAATACAATAGCAATCACACCAAAAATGTCTCACTCCTGAGTCCTGAGGGTTTTGGTCCACCCTCTGGTCTGCATCTGGTCACATCTAATGTCTTCCCTGGCAATGCATCTAGTCTATTTCATTTCATTGTATATATTCAGCTAATATTTTCTAAACATTTCAATATGATTACTGCAAATAGTGAAAATACCACCTCTCATCCGTTATCAGACTTTGCTGAGGTTCTAGAACTGAAGAGTATCAATAGAGTGCAAAATAACAGCATCTGCACACTCAAACACTGTGCAAAAAAACTGTTTATTGCGAGCTTTCTGTCATATATGATAGGAATATGATTACTGCAAAATTGCACCAAATAATTCAGTTTTGAACGTGTTCTTCAGAGTTTTGAACACAGTATGTTAGCAATGAAAAAATGTGTTGCAAATACATAGTATTTTGCAAGTGGGGGAGTTTGAATGAGAGAAGTGTTATGGATTTTGGAGAACGTAGTCATTGAATGCATTCTGTATGAAAGCAATGCACAAATCACAGAGAAAGAGTCACAGTTTTGTTCACATGGGTTTCTGCTCTGCTGACTGTATGAAGAGTTGTGAAACTGTGGTTTCAGTATTGAACACTGTGACTTAGCGACCGTAAAAAACTGTAAGTCCCAGTGAGCATTTTGAGTGGTTTAAATGCAGGCTGGTACTGTATTTGTTAGGCCTGCATGATTTGCATACAACATATGAATTGTTGGCATACAAGTGGGACATCCCTGGGCATTAGCTACTGTTTTCTTCGAAGTTATTATGAACAAAGGTGCAGCGATTGATCTTTAAACATTTATTATTAATATTATTATTATTTCTGCTCCAACAGCTGTTGTACCTGTAGTATATATTCTCCAAGGCAGGAACTTGCTTTTACCGGGATAAATAGAGCACAGTTTTAATTTATTTATTAGGGATATAAATAATGCATAAAAGTAGCCTTTTAACAGGTTTTGTGGTTCATGCGGAAAAGAGAAAGGGTTGTCGAGCAGCATCCCAACATGTGCTTGATCCAGGTTACAAGCTCAAGCTGTTCTGTTCTCTCCTCGTCCCATCTCTCTCTGATGTACCCTCAGGGAGATTCTACTGTGAGCTGCACTCTGAAGATGTGGAGCTGGAGAATGAGAGAGAACCCCCCTCCGTTCAGGTTGGTCACGGAGCAGACGAGAACACACTCTCTTTGTGTAGCATGATCCAGTGTTTTTCAGTATTCTATTGCATGATCTCATCATGTACCTTCTGTTGCATGATCCAATGTTGTGACTGACTTGCTCATGTGTTTGGAGGTCAATTAAGGACAGCTAGTGGGAACAGTGGGTAGGGCCCAGGACCAGTTCATTTCAAATTGGGCATTAAACCATAACGGTCCTCTTTTATTAATGGGTTTTCTACTCTATAAACATTTGAGAGGCTTCTTTAATGATTATTGATTAGTATTTTTTCTGTTCAGAATATTACAGGAGATCACGAGGAGGAGGAGGAGGAGGAGGAGGAGGAGGAGAATGGAGAGGAAGGCCTCTATGGTGAAGACCACACACGGTGTCCCTCAGATAAGTGTCCCTCTGAACCCCCAAAGTTGGATCATCAGCAGGACCACAGACCTAAACTTAAACCTAAACCTGTGTTGAAGCCCCATGGGCCACCTGCCCCTTCACAACGACCCCTACACTCTGACTCTAAGAGTAGGCCAAAACCTGGTAAGGAGGAGAGGGGTGAGAGCGTCCCCTCAGAGCCCCACCCAGTCCCAGCCCCTCGTGGCTCACACAAGACCACCCCCACCCCCAGCCCTCAGGTCACTCCTGTCCCCAAACCTCGTTCTGTCCACCTTACTCCTAGTGAGCGCTCTTCCTCTCTCCCTGAGACCCCCCACACACCACCGGCCACTCCGGTGAAGAACGGGACCCCCAAGTCAGACCCTGACTCCAGGCCCAAGCAGTACCTCAAGAAGCTCCAGCTCAGCGAAGAGGAGAAGAGCCAGCTGGTCAACCTGAGCTTCAACCACGACTCCGACTCTGAGACCCCCGGCTCTTCCTCCTGCTCCTCTTCCTCGGCCACAGCGGGGGATCCCAGCCCCCCCAATCCCCCCCGTCCGGCAGACGGGCAAGAAGAGGAGGGCTACTGGAGCGGAGGTCCGACACGGGTGCACGAGCGAGAGCACAGGAACCGCCGCTGCTTCAGGAGGAAAGAGGAACCGGTCAGCCAGGGGGGCCAGGCCCAGCAGCACACCAGGGTCCGCTCCAAGTTCTCCCCCTGGAACCTCTCCTCCCCCAGGCTGGGCAGAGACCACCGCTTCAGTGTCCTCAACAGCCACCCAAGTAGAGCAGGTACCTATTGTACAGACCCCTGTCTTGAAAATGTCCATAATGGTTACTGTAAAACTGATTTTTTAATTCTTATTTCTCTATAGAAGTTACTGTAACATACAGCCGCAATGTAGCAGAGGATGGTGCTGATGGGGATGATGATGACGATGAAGAAGATATATTTGAGGGCGATGATGTAGATTTATTTGATGAGAAGGTAAAGTGTGGCATGTCTACAGTATATAGGGCCTGTAAACAATATATGAATGTATCATTGGCCACACACTCTCACACTCTATCTCTCCCTCCCTCCCACCCCCCTCTCTCTCTCTCTCTCTCTCTCTCTCTCTCTTACTCTCTCTCTCCCCCCTGTCTGTCTGTCTGTAGTTCCAGGCCGTCCCCTCAGACCCTGACGATGCTAAGAAGTTGGATCTGATGAAAATGAGGACGTTGGAACGCAGAGCCAAGGTGTCTGAAATGCAGCGTTTCCACCGAGCACAGGTCAGTTCACTGTTCTCAGGTCAGTTATTACAGTTTTTTACGATTGCTAACTCACCAAGTTCAATACTGAAACCACAGTTTCACAACTCTTCATACAGTCTGCATTCGTAACACTCATGTTGGCCAATGACTTCATTCATGTCTCAAAAGAAGCTCGTTCAACCACACACTGTCAACAATGTTCACTCAGAAGCATACACTGTCATTCATAACATTCGGACTTACAAAATACTAACAACAGGGAGCATTACATAGTTTGAATGATTTTCACAAGAATGAATATTTCATTATAAAAATGGTTTGATTTATAGTAATCATAGACAGAATAGTTGACTGTACAACTGTAAAGTATTAGGCAACAAGAATGAATCAGAAATGCCGCAATTTGCTTCTATCCTTTATTCTATCTTTTGTTTCTATCCTTTACGTATTCTATGTTTTATCCTTTTTTTTCAGTATCTTTGCAGAAAGTAAGTTACGGTACATTTACTTCAAAGTACACTACATTTACTTGTGTAAAATGAAAAGTGAAAAATAAAGTGGAAGATGCAAAGTTCAAATAAAAAAGAAAAACAGAAATTCCAGGGCTACAATACAACAGCAATCACACCAAAAATGTCTCACTCCTGAGGGTTTTGGTCCACCCTCTGGTCTGCATCTGGTCACATCTAATGTCTTCCCTGGCAATGCATCTAGTCTATTTCAATTCATTGTATATATTCTGCTAATATTTTCTAAACATTTCAATATGATTACTGCAAATAGTGAAAATACCACCGCTCATCCGTTATCAGACTTTGCTGAGGTTCTGGAACTGAAGAGTATCAATAGAGTGCAAAATAACAGCATCTGCACACTCAAACACTGTGCAAAAAAACAGTTTATTGTGAGCTTTCTGTCATATATGATAGGAATATGATTACTGCAAAATTGCACCAAATAATTCAGTTTTGAATGTGTTCTTCAGAGTTTTGAACACAGTATGTTAGCAATGAAAAAATGTGTTGCAAATACATAGTATTTTGCAAGTGGGGGAGTTTGAATGAGAGAAGTGTTATGGCATTTGGAGAACGTAGTCATTGAATGCATTCTGTATGAAAGCAATGCACAAATCACAGAGAAAGAGTCACAGTTTTGTTCACATGGGTTTCTGCTCTGCTGACTGTATGAAGAGTTGTGAAACTGTGGTTTCAGTATTGAACATGGTGAGTTAGCAATCGTAAAAAACTGTAAAGCCAATATTTGCTCTCCAAGGACCAACAGTCCTGCACTATACATTTACATTTTTGGCATTTAGCAGACACCTTATTCCAAAGCGACTTACAATCAATATACACAAATCTATCTGTTACAAATCAATCAGAGTCAAAGGTTGCACTGTAGTAGGTGAATCTGCTTGACTCAGATCAGCTCAAGTATGGTAAACAATAGAGCCAGTATTGAGGCTTGCTGCTGGTGTTTGACTGACAACACACTTGTGATCTCCAGGCTATCCAGAGGCGTCTAGAGGAGATCGAGGTGACGTTTAAAGAGCTGGAAGACAAGGGTGTGGTGCTGGAGCAGGCTCTTAGAGGAGAGGCAGGTAAGACAACATTGGTGATGAACAACAAAGACACTGGCCTTTCGTTCTCTTACACTCTGATGCTCTGACAAAGCTTTGGCATTTCAAATGAAAACAGTGAAACGTTACTAGCAGACAGTGTCCAGGAACCCTTTTCTCTTGAAAATGTGCTTCCTCCCTCCCCCCCATCAGGCGGCAATGGTTCTCCTGACCTGATTGAGCAGTGGATCCATCTGGTGCACCAGAAGAACGCTGTAGTCTCTGAGGAGTCGGACCTCATGGTGGCGTGAGTGTCGTTCTATGTTGTCATGGTGATGTGAAGATATAGATGATGATAGAAGTATTCGTTCTATGTAACCTCATTGAGACCAGACCTTTCAAACAGCCTGGTGAAATCCAGAAAGTAGCTACAACGAGGTGGAAACTTGTTTAAAACGAGTGAAGCCTCATGACATGTTAAACCAATCGAAATACTTTGCTTGGCCAGAGATAAAAAAAAAATATATATTTTCAATATTGCAGGAAAAGAGAATGCACATAACAACAAGCCACCGCATTTTTTTTTTTTTTTTTTTAAATATAACATTCAATGATATTGCAAGCACATTCTCCCATCACCCCGCCCAGTTCAATCCAAGCTAGACCGACCAATCTAAAATTCTCCAGGCCTCCAACGTGATTTGGAGGTATAGCTACTGTACGTGAGTTCTATGTACCGTAGTCATAGTAATGTGAGTATAGTTCTATTTAGTCTAGTAGCGTGGGTATACTGTAGTTCTTTGTAGACTTGGAAGCACGAGTACAGCTATGGTACTGTCTAGTTAAAAAGACCCTGAGTAGCCAGCAGGGCCAGAGCAGCAGACCTCCACACAGTGTTGTTATTGTGTGTTCTAACCATGCTTCTAATTGGCCCTTTTCCTACATAGTTATTGCTTTGTTTTGTTATGTTGCCTCAGAAGCTGCAGACACATAATAGGGGTTTTCTCACAGCTGCACTACTAGTAACAGCTGCTCCTATCTGGACAGCCCTTTTGGAAGAAAGAATGTAGGCTCCCTGTTTTAGCTTGGTCTTAAAAAAAAAAGATCCTCTTGGTCTCACACAACCACAACATTGCTAACAGTAACTCAGCTGCTGTGTCTGGTCTCCACCCATCAGGTCTAGACAGCTGGAGCTGGAGGATAAACAGAGCATCCTGGAGATGGAGCTCAGGACACACATGGAACTGAGTGGTGCGTACACAAACCCTTTGATGCCACATCAACATTTGAATTTAGGTCATCTGTTTTAATTGGGTGTGTATCTCGTCTGTTTGAACTGTTTGTTTGTTTGTTTGTGTGTGTGTGTGTGTGTGTGTGTGTGTGTGTGTGTGTGTGTGTGCGTGTGTGTGTGCGTGTGCGTGCGTGTGTGTTTTCAGGCTCTGAGAAGACAGCGGAGCAGCAGCAGGAGGAGGATAAGGTCCTGCAGCAGATGATCGACGTGGTGGACATGAGGAACTCTCTGGTGGCCTTCCTGGAGGAGAAGAGACTGAAGGAGATCAGTGATGAGCAACATGCCATCTCACTGATGGAGGCCAAGAGACATGCTACAGCAGGGGCCCAGGTTCACTGGGCATGAGGCCAAAACACACACACACACACACACACACACACTCACACACAAGTGGACAAATAAACACACACATACAGACTGTTGAACTCACACGAAAACGGATTAGGAAAAGGTACTTGCCGCTGACATACCTGTAATCATACATTTGCGAAGCCAAAGATATATTGGTGAAGGTATTTCTCCAGGGCCCCAGACTTGATTCTCCTCAAGGGGACATCAGCCACATCAGTGTATCAACTCCCAGGGGAAGAAACTGAACTTGGCCTGAAGACCAGAGGCTTGCAGACTGGATCCATGTACATCTATCCAGCCCTCGCGGCCAAGCCCAGTCCAGCCAAGAGAGTCCAGCTGCAGCACGCTGAGGATGGAGAGAGCTAGCTGTAGCTAGCTGCACTCTTCAACTGCTCTGTGGAACAGCTGGCAAGGCCAAGAAGGTGTACTCATATCAGAGGACCTGAGGACACGTAATTCCAGGTTATTAGATTGGAAAGTGTTGTTTAAATGGATTCATGTTCATTTATTTGTGTAACCTTGGAAGAGTGAGTCTGCTTTGCACACTTGTAACTAAAGTGTATATCGCTTCTATGTTTAGTATTTGTATATTGTACAAATTGTAATAAGATAATTAGACATAATAGGAAATCTGCAAAGTTTATCTAGGCATATGAGATTATTATAATTATTATCATAAATAGTATTAGTAGTCGTAGCAGTAGAAGTATTCTTTTTTCATTTTTTTTTAACTTTCAGTTGTTCATTTTGTGCACTGTTTCCTTGCATGTTTACATTGCTAGTTAATCTCAGGGGTTAACCATGCACTCCTCTAGGGACCAGTGTTGGGTTTGTCACCAATGGCCTTGACTGGCCAGTTCCTCATTGAATACCAATACACTCCTAGAAAGAAATGTCTACCTAGAACCAACAAGGTTTGTTTTGCTTGTCCCTGTAGGTCGGAGAACCCTTTTTGGTTCGAGGTAGAACCTTTTCATTGTGAGTGTGGGGGTGTGGTACTGGATCGTGATGGTGTAAGAATGGAAAGTGACCGGGTACTTTTAAAATTAGCCATCATCTATTTGATATTTGAAAATGTCTATGTGTTGACACAGTATAGCCAAGTTGAAGATCTTATGCAACACTTTAGTTGTGTGGATGAGACCCAGCCTTATATATCCTATGTTCCATGCTGGTATTTTCTCCAGTCAGGACAGTACTCCACAGAATATCTAATAAAGATCATGCACTTTGACCACTTTGGTACTGTATGTTTTGTTACGGTACTATAAGACAAGACTCGTTTTCAGTACAACTTATTATTATTTCTTGCTCTACAGTGTCCTCTAAGCCATATGAACACCAATGCTTTTATTAGAAACTAGTTGTTGAACATACATTTCACTTTGATTATATTAGTCATCACATTCTCATTCATAACATTGAAATGATGTTGTTTTGACTGTTATTCCTATTCCTTGCCACTAGGGAGCATACACACTCTAGATTTAATTGGTTGATGTGATGGATGCCTGAATTTGGTAAGCTAATGGATTCCAATTCAAATGCCATGAATGAAACAAACAAATGAAAAAAACTAATATCCAATATCTAGTTTGCGACTAGACTTCAGTTTCCCAATACCTGCAAGGAGGTAAAAGTCAGTAAGTTTCTTTTTTATCCAGTAAATATTCATGGGTGATAGCTATACATCTTGTTATACAATACAATATTGTGCAGCTCTGTCAGTATATTAGTTCTACCTGGTGGGTGCTAAAGCACACCACTCTCTTATGCCTCTCTTATTAAGCCTGTTCTCACAGGATAGAGTTTAGCACATTATGTCATCCACCAAAGAAGCACTGTGAGGTAAGCTTTATGTGGGCCGGCTCAGCCACATGAACAACCTGCAGGTAAATCAGAGGCTTCACACACTTGACCGAACAGTACAGCACTAGCTCAGATATTGTTTTTTTTACATTGTCCTTTCCGGTACCGTTTCAGCAACTAAAATGAATGCGGAACCAGGCCAGCCCAGTACAGCTTGTCTCGGTTCAGCTCTGTAGTGTAAATCAGGATACCTCTCAGCCTCTCACTCTGCAAGAGTGTCAGTGTCCATGCTACACCCAGGTCTAATGGAAACACAACTTCTATCCATCAGGAGTGTGTGAGATTGCAGTTATGATCATGTGCCAGAACAGAGTTTATAGTAAAACTGGCTCTGCCCCATAGAGGCCTATCAAAGGGGTCAGATAGAATAAAATGTTCAGTTGTTATTATTACAAGCATTTTCCATAAGTGCCTCTGATACATGCAAATGTATGTTAATTTATTAGGCTGAATATAAATGTAATGTGGTGGTCTCCCTTTGATCCCATGGAGGGCAATGAAGGCTTAGAAGTAGAAATGAAAACATATCCACCATATTCATTATACTATAGAAAGGACTATACAGCTATACATCCTCATATTTGTATGCTCTGTTGGCACTGCTCATATCAGTGCTATACTGTATGTCTTACTGATAGGGGACTTAATGTTAGTGTTTTCAGATATATCACAAGCATTGCTGTAATTACATGCACGCATAATAGAATCTGGATCGCAGGTGATGTCAGGGAACAATGTTGTGCATCAATTATGCAATAATGCTGCACCGCAGCACGTCACTCAAATGTACTCCATAGAAAGTCCACTTTCCATCAATATAAAGTAGGGAGTTGTTTTGCCTGATTGTTTTGCATAGTATCTTCACAGGGATCTGTTATACCAAATGCTTCTCCTCTCATGTCTGTCTTGCCTCTTGACACATGGCATTAATACCTCTGACACATGGCATTAATACACCAATACCATTGTGCCAGCCTGATCTCTGGTGCTGTCCAGATTGACCGTTGACATTGGTGCCACTGTTTTTGTCAAATTTGAGTGTTGAGAGTTTTCTGTGAAAGGATGCAGATTGTGGCGTTATTGTGAAGGCATATTAGAGCAAGGAGGCTAGGTTATTATGAGGTAGGGGTAGTGGGGTCTCAGCATAATGCCTCTCTATAGCTTTTCAAACTGAGTAGTTGGATTGTTTTTAATTCAGCTGCATTTCAAACAGCAAATGAAGCTGAAAGCATTCAATATACAGTTGAAGTTGGAAGTTTACATACACCTTAGCCAAATACATTTAATCTCAGTTTTTCCACAATTAGTGACATTTAATCCTAGTAAACGTTCCTTGTCTTAGGTCAGTTAGGATCACTACTTTATTTTAATAATGTGAAATGTCAGAATAATAGTACAGAGAATTTCAGCTTGTATCTTTCATCGCATTCCCATTCGATCAGAAGTTTACATACACATAATTTCTATTTGGTAGCATTGCCTTTAAATTGTTTAACTCGTGTCAAACGTTTCGGGTAGCCTTCCACAAGCTTCCCACAATAACTTGGTGGAATTTGGACCCATTCCTCCTGACAGAACTGGTGTAACTGAGTCAGGTTTGTAGGCCTCCTTGCTCACACACGCTTTTTCAGTTCTGTCCACACATTGTCTATAGGATTGAGGTCACAGGGCTTTGTGATGGCCACTCCAATACCTTGACTTTGTTGTCTTTAAGCCATTTTGCCACAACTTTGGAAGTATGTTTGGGATCATTGTCCATTTGGAAGGCCCATTTGCGACCAAGCATTAACTTCCTGGCTGATGTCTTGAGATGTTGCTTCAATATCCTGCCGTTGACTGAAGACCCATCTCTTCAGGCTACACCTTAACTGTCCTTCCTGAGACAACTATTACCTGCCTCTACTATTTCCCAATAATTTAAAAAAATAGAAAAAGAAAAATAGAAAAATTCCTTCTTCTACCATGGCGACTAGCATAAATTACTTTTTCTTGCTATGACTGGTGGATAGATGATTCACTTACATAGACAAATGTATTTGTTGTAAGTCGCTTTGGATAAATGCGCCTGCTAAATGCCAGAAATGTAAATGTAAAATATTTTCAATATATCCACATACTTTTCCTTCCTCATGATGCCATCTATTTTGTGAATTGCACCAGTCTGTCCTGCAGCAAAGTACCCACACAACATGATGCTGCCTCCCCCTTTTTCCTCCAAACATTTTTCTAGCAACCAACACACCAACAGTTGGAAGACAAGTACAATAGCCAAATAAGATTCAATGCACTGTAGTATACAATATATGCTCCAAAGTTTAAAAGAATGAGGCATATTAATGAATAATAGATTTACACCTATTTTACCTCCATTTGTATTTTTAGTATTCATAATAATATGTAGGCCTATGTACAGTAAATATGATCTATTGGTAACTATTAATATACCATACAATTTCTGAACATTGCAGAGTCAGCTTTCCTAGGCCTTTGTCCTCATTCTACGCCCTTCTACACCCTTCTACACACAGTCTCAGTATCAGTATCAGTAACTATCCTACTGTAATAGTGTTTGACATTGCGTTTCCTTTGTCATTGAATAGTGCTCTGATAGGTGAAAAGATCAGCACCTGATGGAGATTAAATATAAGACATGAAGGAGATATGAAGGAACCATTTCCTTCATACAGATGTATAATCCACTGGGATAAACAACTTGCATCATGTTTCTTGAATTACTGTTGCGCTTGCATTGTGATCTGCTAGTGCTTATGTATATTGTAGGATTAGACATATATAGCATTGATAAGGGTTTTATGACTCATTGTTTTATGACTGAAGTTATTTTTTCTGAGTGGGGCAGTCCCACTCATATTTTTCATTTTATTGACAGATACAGTAGAGATTTAGACAGGAAGGATGGGTGAGAGAGAGAGAGAGAGAGGAGGGATGACATGCAGGATATGTCCCCGGCCGGAATCAAACCGGGGACCCTGCGGATTACATGGTCAACGCTTAACCCGCTACGCCACCTAAGCGCCCCCGACTCATTGTTTGACCGCTACTGTAGTGTCAGTAAATCTGAGATTGTGAGAGATGTAAAGGAAATTAGATTAAATGTTAGAGATTAGATTATGGGTTCCCAGATTATTTGGCAGCCAACTAGCCATCATTGAAATATTGACTACAGTACAATTTAAGACAAATTATATTTTCATTTTGGGCATTTCAATGTTCTAGATTTCACTTATCCAGTTGAGCATTGACTACTATACCATAGGCATCATTTGCAGTGTTATTGCATGCAAACGGTTGTCGACCAAATACTAAACATGAGTTCTTTATTTTGATTTTTTTATATACTTTTGGAGCCCTGAAATAGGGGGAGTTAACCCCTCCCACCCCACCCCCAGCCCCCAGCCCCCTTCTTCACCGTTCCCAATGTTGTAATCTCCGACCTAGCCTATTTATTTTTTTGGCTCCCAAGACAGTAATCTGTCCAGACAGATCTTTTGGCATGAGAGTCAGAACAGAGCTGACCAGACCACTACAGCGCAAAGTCTCCAGGTATGTTACACAAGAACTACTGGCCCCGCCCGGTAAGCCGCTTCTGTTGTCTTATCCTTCTCATGAGAGTCAGTCTTCGGTCTCAGGTTCAAGGCTCACCAGGTAGCTGATGTATGTCTGGTTATATCTCTAAAACAGGTAATTTACGCATGCAGTGTTGTTTATCCTCTATAGGCCTAGTTTGTAGCCTATTCTGCTAAATGGATAGATGATATTCAGCATTCTTCAAAGTCGCTTCAACTCAAACTGTGCTGTGAATATTTTTTTTGCAGTACAGGGCTAAAATAGAAACGTTTCAAATATCACAAATGTTGACAGTTTTTAATCTGATGTGTCAACGAACGAATTGGTCTCGTAGCGCAGGGTGATTTTGCAGTGGATGCTGTTGGATGCTGCAGTGTCCACTTGGTTCTATATCGTTGAGCTCAGCAGACAATAGACAATAATCCATTGGAAGTGCGACGTCCGTCCACAGCTCATGTCTTTGGCTCACAGAACGCCCCGTTGTCTCGCTTTGTCCAACGCCAACGTGTTCTCCCAGTGTTGTCCTTGCCTTGGCCGGAGCTCTTCTTGCGTCCGTAGAGGAAAGACTTGTGGCTTGAGTTGTTATAGACCCGAAGGTAAGGACAACGACCTGCTTTAATTTAAAGACATCTCTTTCAATTCAAAATTCCAAACAAGTGAATTTGAAGTTGACTCAGTCATTCTATCCAGAGAAATGTCTTTAAATGAACGAGAGGTCAACTTGATATGGATTGGACAGTGTGAAGCTATGGTCCCGATAACATGGAATAATTGATTGCCTGTGTCTAACTGTCTAGTTGCCTACTTGTCTATTCATTAGGCACGCAACAACCTATTTATTTGATGGAGATGTGGATATTGCATGTGTTTCAAGCTGCTCTCTTAGATTGATCCTACGACAAAGAGGAAATGATATCTATTGTAGGCTACCTACCTTATAGCCTACTTTAACCTACTGCACACTGCGCCCCTGGATGCTCTCTGCTGCGCGCTGATTCCCCTGCTGAGTTGCGCTTTCTCGCTGCTGTTGGTGCAGAATATCAACGACCATATTGACACCAATAGAGAGGGCTTAGATGAGAATGCCAATGAGAGGAGAATGCCAATGAGATAACGTGACGTTAGAATTATAAGGTTCTATCTCCAAATTTGTCAAAATTTAGTTTTTACATAATCTGATCCATTAGGTGTTTATTAATGCCTGTGTGCTGTTATTTTTAAAATGTTGACATTTTTGAGTTAGTAATTCATAAAATACAAAGGTTCCATCTCACAAAACATAATGGAATGTAAAAACGTTGACGCTCAATATCTCTGAACTGCCCTAAACGGAGATAGAAGCTTATAATTCTAAGCTCACGATAAGGAAACACTAACCCTGATGAGAAGAAGGCTGTGGTAAGAGAGATATTGAGAGGGGAGACCGGACAGGCACACTACACTTGGTGGTACAGTAGGCTGGGCTGGAGGAAGCCTATAAGAGGAATATTTTGGTTAATAAATGTTTTTTAGTTTTTGTATCTAGCTGTCCGCAGACTTGACATACTTTGTAAGGTTTGACATTGAGTCGATACAGCTTCAGTGCAGTTTTCCTTCACTACAGCATCTTTTTCAAACGGCTGATTGATGATTCACTTACTTAATCAAATGTTTTGATTGTGAGTTGCTTTGGAATAAGGCGTCTGCTAAATGTCAAACATGTAAACGTAAATTAAAATGTCCTGTGCAGATAATATGCATGGAACATAATTGTACTGCAGGATATTTAAGTTGAAAAGCTTTTACTTAGCTATTAAAAAGGAATTAGGTTACCATCATGCTCAGGGCACATATTGTTAAATATTGCTAATGCATATTGTTTTCTAATAACTAATTTAAGTCTAGAAATTCAGTCAATTATTTTTTTATAGAGCATTAATTCAATTTCTGGGGTGCAGTCCTGATCTGAGGTTACTGCCCCTACTTTACCAGACACAGGTAAAGAGATCAAGAGTCACTAATCCCTTATACAAGGGAAAAGAGGCCAAGGCAGACCTGCACAGTCTGTACTGCATGTACAGTAGTTCTAATCCTTCTCAATGTGTTTGAGTTGATAGGCTAAGTAGTTCCTAACCAAATTAAGAGCTTTTTTATACCATGAAGCATTGATATCATATAATAATATGTAGAACAACAGATAATGTAGATAATCAGTAGAACAGCAAAGCAGAAAGGCTATACGGTATACATACTATATTGTATCTATTGTATGGCAGGTTTGAGTATTCAGTTTGTTTGTTTGTTTGTTTGTTTGATTGATTTTGCAATAACTGATTTATTGACAAAGATACAGTTGGATTTAATTACACTACATTTAATTTAGAGCACTGCTGTAAACAGCCTGTGGCTTATGTGGCAGTATGCTATAGAAAATAATTCTGAGAGCAGAGGCCTTCTGTGTACTGATCAAGAGTGGCAGTAGCTATGGGCAGGGGTGGGGTCAGCCCACCCAGACATGCGTCTTGCCCCGGTGGTGGCTATGGGCGGTGGTGGGCTCAGCCCACCCAAACGGGCATCTTTCCCACTCGATCAAAAGTCAAAAATAGAATTGTTGATATTCCGGGGCCATGTTTGAATGTTTAGTCTCATATTTACTGTTGGTCAATATACAATGTCTATCGATTTAGCGCTGCCCATAGCCACCTTGCCTTGTACCCCGTCCCCTGGCGTACCGTGCCCACCCATCGGTGTTGGTTCTGGCATCGGGCATCAGGCGCCGGGCCTGGTACTGATGATGACAACAGCACTGTCCTTCATATCTAGTTTCTCATGACTCATGTGAAATATTATAATCCAAGAGGACATTCTGTACACTGGGTATACAGAGGATTATTATCGATTTTTGCAATAACCTGCAATTTATTAGTTTATGTGTTTATAGTGCATGTAAATAGACGACATTCATCTTATATGAGATAGAGATATAGTGTCTGAATACCAGTATTTATGAATGGCATTTTTCCTCCTCTGTCACAGAAATCCCTGCTCAAACAGACATGGGTCGCAAGGAAACTAGTGACATTGAATGGAAGAAGAACACTAGCAACATCCATGATGTGTTCGACATCATGGAGGTGCTCGGATCGTAAGTACAGCCCACCCCACCTACTTTAGAAAAGGACCATGATCAAAACCTCATTACTAAGGCCTGATGTTTTTCTTGGTCAGGTGACATGGTCAAACTCTGGGCCCTATTAATTAGAGCAGGCTCTAAGTGACACTATGCCTCCTGCATGCTAACCAGTTTGGCAAAGAAATAGTAATTGCTGAACTATGTGACAAGGTCTGGTGAAAAGGTCCACATGTCGGCAATTCTCAAGTCGCGCAAAAAACCTGTCTTTTCTTTCTTCTTTTTTTTAAATGTGTTTTACTTTTTTTGCATAGTACAAAAGATTAAGTGTTGAAGTACCCACTTGATATAACAAACAACAGTTTTAGGATCACTAAATACTTTGAATTGTATCGTCTGCCGTGTGTTACTGGGTAAGTGTTACATGGCTTGTAAATAAACATACATTTTAGGATGTGTTCAAAAGCAAGGACTGTGTGATCATCTAATTATGTGTAGTTATATGTTTTTAGCATGTTGATGTTCTATCAGCATGTTGTGATGTGCTAAACATGCTGTTACATGTTCATAGCAATGTTCCTTTTTACCTGTTAGCTACTGGCAGCTGTTTTGCGGGTGTTTTGATTCAGAGCGAGTTTCTCTGATTTGGTTTGAGGTGTACCAACATTCAAATAAGCATATCTTCTTCAACTATTTTCTGATTTCAATGTATGACACATCATTTGAAAGCTTACAATTTGCACCTTCGGGAAACTTTTTTTTAAATGACCTTGCTCTACTTGAGGATTTTTTCACCAAATCCTGTCACATATACATCACAGAAAGGAGCTACAAAAGGAAGTGGTTTTCCTATTGGAAACCTTTGTTTTGAGATGCAACGGTGACCTCATTGGAGACCCTCAAGACTGTAGCAGAGGTGCAGGACAGATCATAGGTTTGATTGGATTGACATGTGACCTACGGTACTTTACCTGTGTCGTGTAGGCCAGTCACTCTGGGAGCGCTGCTAGAACAGCCAAAAAGGAAGTTCTTAAATGGGATTCTGTTGTCCCAGTTCAACAAATGGTTTATCATACAAAGTTGTGTTTGTCCTATTTGTCTTGACTTTGACCAAAAATGTGTGATGGTCTTTTCCTGTTCTTTTATGAAATCAAATGAACACCATAATGATTGAGATATTGATGATTGATATATTGAACATTGATATTGAGATATTGAATATGCCTGCAACACAATATACTGTGACACTGTGCAATGACTTAGCACTTTAAACTGCCCTAATTTCTGTGGGTCAGAGGAGAGTAGGTAATCCAATGGGGAGAACAGTACCTGAACATGTCTTAGCTAGCGGGAACAGGATGTGGAGTGAGCGGCGGATAACGGTTGTGGAGGTTAATACTGCTGCAGGCAGGGGAGGCTGATCTCACTACAGCTTGGGAACAAAGACATGGCTGGAATGACCATTGCATGTGTGGACACCATTTATGAGGGCAGGATAGGGCTTTTTGACTAATGGCGTTTTTCCATCAGCAGCCCAGCACAGGTCGGGTCGGGTCAGGTCGGGTCACTTTAGCCCGCTTTTGATCAGTTCTGGTTTTCCATTATACACAAACCGACCCGGACTAGTAGGAGGAGTAGACGATAGTAGGCGGAGTTACGCGTCATAACAGCTCTTGTTGTAGGAGGGTAATTGTGTGTGAGTGTTGAGTCTGCCTTTTGTGGAATGCTGACGTTAAAGCCACAAAGAATGAATTGACAAGACTAATAGCAGAGAGTAGACCTTGACTTATTCCTGCATTATTGGGCTGTGGTGAAGACATAACACATATTTCATCAAATGAATGTATAGAATATAGAATGCACTGCAATTGTGGGTGACATCTGAAATTACATCACATGGAGAGGATGAAAAATGTGCTGGCATTAGGTTCATACAGCTAAAATAGTGTATGTATTTCGAACATATTTGAAAACTGTCTCTTCTCATAGGACTCTATAGAGATTGTTTGGGTAATGGCAGTTAGGTTGGTTGTGGTCGAGTCAGATGGAGAGCAGACTGACAGTGGTAATCTGTCTCTCAGACTGGAACAAGGATCATTGAGCAGGAGGAACAACTAAAGGGATGGAGAGAGCTTTGCAAGGGGATCATTATACAGCGGAGGCTGATGAAGGCTGTAGAAATCGCAGGACAAGCTTATTGTAATTTATGGAATGGAATAAGGAATGGTATCAAACACATTTCTACCTCCACCAGCCTCCACTGGTGTATACACAACAACTTTTTCCTCTTGTTTTATTCCGTCGTTAATTTAATTAGGTATGCTGAGTGGTTCCTACAGAAGACTACAGTATATGTAGGTATCATCATCAGGACTAGAGCACTTCCAAGTCTCTAGTGTGCTATTTGGACCCTCCCCTTCCTCTGTTCCATGATTAAAGATAGAGGTTAACAGTAGGTTACCTCTATCTAACAGTCAGGGTGCAATCCATTTTAGAGATTTACCCTACAGGGCCTCATCAACAAAAAACAAAACAACATGCTGTTTCCTGGTGATGCCTAATAGGTATTCAGTGTCTAGAGACGTGGTTATACTCCTCTCTCCAGTGGTCCTACAAGATATCACCCTTATGTTTATCCCAGAATTTAATTCTTATCAAGATATTGGAAAATATAGATTTTGTTTCCTCGGTAGTTAGTTTGTTGTGCCTCAACCTGCAAATGAGGAGAATGAAAAGTTCCCCAAATATCTAACCTTGCATTCAGTTTCATCCTGATTGATGCTGTTTGATGGTTAATCTCACCCCTGAGATTCATGAAGAACATCAGGGGATGCTCTCTGTTTTAGCTGCTGTGGTACAGTAAACATGGAGATGACAGTTCGTCTGAAAGACCCATGTACCGTAGTACTGTTGTGTGGGCTGGGACCTGCATGTTGACACTATGTGCCTGTCTCAGTGAAACAGTGTGGGACATAGCTGTCAGAGCATTGCCTGCACGCTGCAGGAGTCTCTCTTATCTAAAGCCTACTAACTAATTAGCAAGAATAGAAAACATACACCTTGGCAGTGGGAATTAATTAATTACTTCTTATTTAGTTCACAGTTCAGTTAGTGTTATCCAATAGTTAGGTCTTGGGTTGATATTATTGGGTTTATATTATAGTGGCTTTTGAGGGATTAACTGTTTGCATTTCATTTCCTGAAAGTTTAAGCAATCTTTATTATCAATGCTCTTTACTATCACATGTGTTAAATCATTGACTAAAGTAAACCTTACATGGATCCAACACACCTTTGGTTGTGCTTCAGTAGCACAACCCTACAGATAGGAGGCAGTGTTTAGCCTTGTCTCCTGGCCTGTGGGGTCAGTCTGGGCTGGCTGCTGCACATGCTCAGTTGATGAACTCCACACCTGGAGCCCTCATGGGCGTGCTACAGTGTCCGTCGCTTAAGGGATAAGGTCCCTAATCTGCCAGGCAGGACAGCTATTCCCAGACAATGCTGAAGATAGCATGGGAACAGGACATAAAAATAAGCCCTTCGCTACTGTACATGTGAGCCCTTAAGCCACTAAATCCCCCACTGGAACATCTAAGGAACATCTAATTGGACACTGTTTACAGTTTACCTTCTGTTTTTCTGAAATCACGCACATTTCTTAGAACTGAGATCAAAAGGTGATCATTCAACATTTGATCTGTTTAATTGATGTCAATTGATTATCAAAACACTTTGACAGTGAAACAATGATATCCTACTTGACGTTCATAATAACAATACAGTAAATCAACAGTACATTGCACATGTCATGTCAGAGATCGCAAAGTGATCGAATATCACATGACAATATAATAATAATAATAATAATAATAATATGACTACTACTACTACTAATACTACTACTACTACTACTACTACTACTACTACTACTACTACTACTACTACTACTACTACTAATAATAATAATAATAATAATAATAGTAATAATATTAATAGACTTTATTTAAAAGCACCTTTGTCAAACTCAAGGACACTGTACAGAAAGCAAAGAGAAGCAGGACAAACAAAAACAGAATAAAGATACATATTCACTCAAAATAGGACCAAATGCAATATAAGATTAAGCCACTATTATGATAACAACAACAACCATGAGATTGTGACTCAGTGTGTGAGGGATCTCACAGGAAACAACGTAATGAAACATGAGAGGCCCTCTCCTAAATAGGAAAAAGAGACCGCTATGCTTTCAGTGAGAAGCATGTTGACTTGTATACAGTAATTAGCCTACTCTATAATTGTCCTAAACCATTTGGGTATGTGTTTGCTTATGTTTGTTAATCTAGGGGGGCATTCTCAGAGGTGTTCATGGTGAAAGAGAGGAAGACTGGGAAGATGTTTGCCATGAAGTGTGTGAAGAAGAAACAGACCAGGGATCTCAACCTGGAGAATGAAATTGCTGTGTTAAGAAAGTGAGTTTTGCATTCCTTTTGGCTCCATTTAACTTTAACCCATGTAAATGCATATTGACTCTAAAATTATTTGACATTATATAGTCAACTTTCATGATAACAACTGTCTGTCTTTATTTTCCCAGAATCAAACATGAGAACGTTATTGGGCTGGAGGAGTTCTATGAGAGTCGGACTCATTACTACCTTATCATGCAGCTGTGAGTTTACAATTTTGTGATAACCTTGTTAAGAAACCAAAATGAACATGCATAGTACTGTAATACATATACATACATACATACATACATACATACATACATATGTACATACATACATACATACATACAGTACATACATACATACATATGTACATACATACATACAAGCTGGTCAAAGAGCAGGTCTGTGACTCTATCACCTGATCTGGACCTCCACCAATTTGCCAATCGGCAATACAGATCCACTGATGGCGCCATTGCCACTGCTCTCCACACCACCCTCACCCACCTGGACTCCTATGTGAGGATGCTGTTCGTAGACTACAGTTCAGCATTCAACACCATTGTCCCCTCCAGGCTTCGACACCACGCTCAGACACCTAGGCCTATACCTGGCCTATGCAACTGGATCTTGGACTCCCCTCCTCTACTCCCTGTACACCCACGACTGCGTGGCCACACACAGCTCCACCTCAGTGATAAAATTCACTGATGACACAACAGTGATTGGCCTGATCACCGACAATGACGAGACGGCCTACAGGAGAGAGGTCGACCGCCTGGCTCAGTACAGCCAAGTAAGCAACCTCTCTCTCAACACTGACAAGACCAAGTAGCTGGTGGTGGACTTGAGGAGGAATGGTCGGGAACAGGACCCCATCACCATCAACGGGTTCCTTGGCGTCCATATCTCTGATGAACTCATCTGGGACGTGCATACCAAACAGGTAGTGAAAAAGGCACAGCAGCGCCTCTTTCACCTCAGATGATTAAAGAAGTTTGGAATGGTGTCGAAGACCCTGCGGGCCTTTCACAGAGGCACTACCGAGAGTATATTGACTGGGGGTATCACTGCCTGGCATGGCAACTGCACTGCCCTCAACCACAGAGCACTACAGAGGGTGGTACGGACAGCCGAGTCCATCACCGGATGTAAGCTTCCCTCCATCCAGGATATACAGTATATGACAAATGGTGTGTCAGCAAAGCCTGGGGGATCATCAAAGATCCCAGCCAACCCAACCACAGCCTGTTTGAACCAATGCCGTCCAAGAGGCGAGGCCTCTTCCGGAGCCTCAGGGGCCAGGGCCAAAACTCAGAGGCTAACAAACAGCTACTTCCCCCAGGCGATCAGGCTCTTGAACAAGCCCACTATAGACAATTGACTATCTTCCCCTAGCTCACCCCATGTACATGGACTACAGTACCGGCGCCCCCCTCCCCTCTCTGGAAGAGCTGTACAACACACGCTGCCTCAGGAAGGCCTCCAAGATCTCCAGAGACCCATCCCACCCTGGGTACGAACACTTTGCTCGGCTGCCCTCGAACAGGCGGTTCAGGACCATGTTCGCAAGGACAAACAGACTGAAGCTCAGCTTCTACCCCAGGGCCATTCAGGCCCTGAACACAGCAAAGACCTAGGTTCTAGGCCCTGGACAATCTAGACAAATTGATGGCAGCTACTAGATTGAAATCAAGTGTAATACTGAAACACAACTGTGTACATTTCAAACCTGCAAACTGCGACACTTTAAATGAATGTGCAATAACACTATGTGCAATATGACAACCCTAGGGTACATAAGGTTCAGAGAATAGGAAATGTTAGAATAGGTATAGCATAGCATAGAGTACAGCACAGTGTTTTATTTGTATAGTATAGTATAGTGGATAGTGTACATAGCCTTTATTTATGTAAACCAGCTCTTTTCCCTTCTTGTTTTTAGTTTTTTTTTTCCTACACCAGGGGTGACCAAATTTCGTTGTTTGGTACCTGTACTATATCAATGACAATAAAGACCATTCATTCATTCATTCAGTAACCTTAAGCTCAATGCCACTTTACTACTGAACTCTCTACTATCACTAGTGGCACCACCTGTGTAACCTATCTTGTCTTACCTGCGCTATTGCCACCTTATTTTGTACTTACTTACTCTGTTACACACCAATTCATTTTATGGCACTTTATTCGATACAGTATAAGGGTACATATCGGTTTGAAGCCTTTGATTGATGTTTCCCCCTTCCTTGTCGCTGCAGAGTTGTGGGGGGTGAGTTGTTTGACCGTATCCTGGACCGTGGGGTGTACTCTGAGAAGGACGCCAGCAGGGTGATCCACCAGGTGCTGCAGGCTGTCGGCTACCTGCATGAGAATGGCATAGTGCACCGTGACCTGAAGGTACAGATTAATGAACACACACAGCCACACACACACACACACACACACACACACACACACACACACACACACACACACACACACACAGCTCTAGACTCTTTTACTTTGGATCCCTCACTTCGGATCTCTAGACTCTTTCTGCATTCTCAAATACACCTCATGTGTTCAGTTGAAGTGAAACACGGGTCATTGAGGAGATCATTGTGTGAACACATTTGCTCCTGCACTTGTCTCTGCACAGCCTGAGAACCTGCTGTACTTCAGCCAGGACGAGAACTCAAAGATCATGATCAGTGACTTTGGCCTGTCCAAGATAGAGGACAACGGGATCATGTCCACTGCCTGTGGAACTCCAGGATATGTGGGTAAGGAAACATGGCTGACCTTCTGAACAATTTACTGCATGGGGGTCTGACACTGGGTCAAAGACAGAAGCACATAGGGGAGCTGAGGCAACACATACATGACACAGCAAACTCAAACCAAAGCCATAGACTAACAATTGGTCAAATAGTAGTAGTTGAATTACAGTAAATTGATTGTACTTACACTAATGTTTCCTAACCCCTCAGCCCCTGAGGTTTTGGCTCAGAAACCCTACAGCAAGGCAGTGGACTGCTGGTCTATTGGAGTCATCACCTATATCCTGTGAGTATTGCTCTTGTTGGTTATCATTACATCATCATTATACATAGTCTATGTGCGTGTAGACATATACAGTACAGATGCGAAGATAAAGTATGTCAGCCCAAGCAGTAGTGTGTGTTGGGTCTCCAAGCTTGTAAATCCTATCAAGGGTTATCTTTAACAGTGTAGAGTCATAGAATTTGTTTGAGAAAGACTAGTGTGAGGTCTCGTCATTCTCACTGGTACTGTGCAACTACCTGAATTTGAATTGTTGTAGCGGTAGAGTTAGAGCACCATCTAGTGGACACACACAACCAGTCAACACACACCACACACACACACACACACACACACACACACACACACACGTCAATAATAAATAGTTCAGACTTATTAGAGATTAGACTAATCTCAATCTATCCTATTCTTTAGGCTCTGTGGATATCCCCCTTTCTACGAGGAGAACGAGACCCGGCTCTTCTCTAAGATCATGAAGGCGCAGTATGAGTTTGACTCTCCCTTCTGGGATGACATCTCTGAATCTGGTGAGCCTGCTGCCTCTGGTCTCCCTATGCCCCTTCACCTCTTCCCTCTGACATCTCATTGACCCTGCCTCAGCTACTGTAGGAGGATGAGGAATTACTTTACCAGTCTTGCCCTAGTCTGGTCCCTGATATGTACAGTGTGTGCTTTATCCAACAAACTCTGACTGTATGACTTACTGTATCATAATGATCATAGGAGTTGGCTAAATCAAATACAAACCCAGGACCAGGCTGGAGCAGCTCTACTCGTCCTTATAAGCAGGGTCCTGACCTGTATTCTGTTTCTCTGTTTCATGTTTTTGTACAGCCAAAGACTTCATCCGCAACATGATGCAGAAGAACCCCAATATGCGCTATACACCAGAGCAGGCTCTCAGGCATCCCTGGTGAGTGTCCCATTTAACAGTCCTCATCTGCTTTTCTCTAACGTCTATTCAACGTATAGTATATTTGGTGTTATTGTCACTAAGGTGAATTGTTTTGAGGCATTCATGTCACTCCATAAAAATCTAATCCTAAACAAACATGCTCTGTCATCATAACCAAACATGTACATTGATTACAAGTTTTCTTTAATATTCCCCCTGTGTCTCCATCAGGATCATCGGAAAGACAGCGAGGAGCCAGGACATCTACTACTCCGTAAGCGAACAGATCCAGAAGAACTTTGCCAAGTCTAAGTGGAAGGTGAGTCAAACTTGCCGACCCCTAATCCCATTGATATCCTGTGGTTTAATTCTTAATTGTTTGATTGCCAATGTTGATCTTTTTCCTGATTAAGCACCATCAAATAGACATTTGTTTTGCAATCAAGGTCACTGATTACTGATAAAGTGCTCTTATTGTTAAGATGTTGGCCTACATGTCAAAATCAATTGTGTTTCAACCTCCATGATCAGAAGGAGGCCCAAATATGAAACACAATGAGACATTGGCACCGTTTGGTTAAATACATTGTAGGAATGATTTCACTGCTGCACACTGCTCCCCTAGCTAATTCATCATCTTTTTCATAATTCTGAAACCACAATATGAATTCATTATGTCTTATGAAGTGTTAATAACTGTGTGTTCCAGCAAGCCTTCAATGCCACCATGGCCATCAACCACATGCGGAAGCTGCAGCTGGCCAACTCTGAGCCGGTAGTGATGCAGGCCGCGGTTCCAGACATCAAGGTCATCGACACGTCCTCCCCGACCCTGACCGACAAGAATCTGGACCCAGACAGACTGGAACCTAACGGGAACAGCATTCCAGGGATCCTCATACCCAACGAATACACCAACGAGCTCAAGATCAACTACCACCCGCTGAGGCTCAGCCAAAGCGAGCCGACCCACACCCCAAGCATGGCAGAGCAGGGCAAGCACGCCTATCACTCAGAACCTGCCAACCTGAATGGGTACACACTCAAATCAAACGTTGATTTAGCACAATTTGTACAAAAGCAATACAATGCATTTTACAATAAATCAAACCTGAAAAACAGGAATATAGATAACTAAAAGACTTCTAGCCATCCTGTGCATCACTAACGGATGACTGTTTCTCCCCATGTGTCAGGTATGGCATGACTCGTGGTTCCAACCGCAGTGGCCAGGCTCTGCAGACTGGAGTCTGTTCTGTCATGTGAGGAAGCATGGAGCTTATGTGGCAGGAAGAACCATTTTACTAGGTATAGTAGGCTATGCTTTGAACTATTACATAAAGTAAGACTCACTACTTATATGTATTGCATGTATGTCTGTTGTTCTAGTATTACACAGCCCCAAAGGTGAAGTTTCTAAGTGTGTATGTCTCTCCTCTGTAGGCCAGTCCCAGATTGCTGACTGACATACAGTACGGTTGATTGGTTGGTGTGGGTTAGCCTCCATGGTACTGAGATTGGCATGTGGATCCTCAGGATGGCCTGTGTGGCCAAAAGATCCAGAACACGCTGGAATTCTGAAGAGTGCCTAGAAATCTCCCAGAGCAGAAACACAACCTACAAACACATACAGTACACATACTACAGTATACAAATAGTTACACATTTGCAATACCACAAGGTCTTATGTCCAGTTTCCCAGGGTGGAGGGGCAAAACGGACTGGGTGACACTTGAAATGTGAATGTATATGTACAGTACAGTATGTATTTTACCTTGGAAAAACAATTCTTCATGTTCATGTAATGCCTTGTATTATATAACGTGTGGAAGAAGTTACCATCGGGGAGATTTATTTGTATCACGATACATGATGGTGCAATAATGTGATGCAATGATGTTGAAAGACTGCTCAGCAAGAATTTTGACTGTCCTTGGTGGTTGTGCTACTCCTAGCAATGCTGTCATAACCATGAGCAAGACTTGGTGTGTGATGTTTAAACAACCATTATTTGATCACATGTATGTATGAATGTAATACACATTATATAGGTATATTCCATACTTTATAATGTAATCCTATGATGCTAAAGATGATAACTGTAAACCTGTCCCCTGTTCTGTGTGTCGCTTGTTACTGTCAATCCCTTGTGTTTTCTGTCTGTTTTATTTCTCTATTAAATCACTTTTGTAAAAAGATACCGTACAGAAATGTATAAAGTGTAAAGGAACTATGAAGGAAGTAAGCAGTATAAATAGTGTTCTCTGCTCACGTATGATTCATTTACAAGTGTAAATACAGTACATAACTATTAATGACTTGCCAACTAACGCTCACTACTACTAATGTGTGAGATGTCCATTGTAAATAACATTTATCGCTGTGCGTAAGAGATTATAATAACAGTAATATTACTCTATGTATGATGTTCCACCTTTACAAAAAGGAGGTGGTAAGAAGTTGCTCTTGTCTCAAGCTCAGCAGAGCTTTGAGTCTGTATTTATTTTGTATATCATTTGTCTGTTTCATCATAAATAAAACCTGTGTATACAGTTACTGGGTCATTTCTTTTGGTTTGTTTCCTCTCTCTCTGTCTCTGTCTCTCTCTCTCTCTCTCTCTGAGTGGGTTAGATGACACATCGTCACAGTAAGGTCAGACAATCACCTACAAGACAGAAGATAACAGGGGGCCTATTAGGAGGAGCCAGATTAAATGGTTTAGCCTGCTTACTTTTGTAGATAATAACTCTCTTTACTTTATACTTCACAGCTCATGAAGTTCCACATCCTTATTGTGAAATCAACAAAACCGTGGACAGCATTTTAGAATAACTAGAATAACTCTTGAATATGCATTGATAACATCAATGATGTGTTGACATGCGACTAATCAATGGGTTCTCCAACATTGCTACCTCTACAGGGGCTGAACTCGACTGGACCAGCAGCCACAGGCCTTATACCATTTTTTATCAATATATGTGTGATCTCTCACAGCTTCAGATTATGTGAACTTCCCATGCTCTGTAGAAGTAACTCTTGTTCAATGTGACTACATTTGCCCTTTCCTCCCCTTGAGATTTGGATGAAAAGGTCTTAAGAGTCATTGCTACAGTAAATGCAGAGTGTTAGCTCTCTTACCCACCCCCAATTTCTCCTAACCACAAGATAGTTGACTTGAAGTAAATCTTGTGCAGACAAGACTGCCCATTCAGGCAAAAGAGCGTGGCCCAGTATCCAGAAATATGGGCCAAAGGTCCCCAAACAGTTTCACAGTTTCCTGATAGTCCCAAACACCACTGTCCAGTCATTGCTTATACAGGGACAGGGAGTCTGTTCTCCCTTCATACGTAATGACTGTCCTGACAACATAATTACTGTCTGATTACTCATCGTCACTTTTAGGATGTCCTGTACCATGAGCTGGAACCAAACAAAACAGGGGGAAAGGTTGAGCCTGATTTTACATAATATGATTCAGAAAATCCATGACATGTAGACTTGTTTAGCCTTCCTTGATGACATTCATGTGTGACTAGTGTTTACTTTTCATATTTATTCATGACTAAATGATTGAAGGGTATCAACAGAAGAGTGGAAGACCTGTTCTTTTTCATTTTCTCATTTACTGTAACCCGTATTCATCCAGACAGTCCCATTGAGGTCAGACCCATTGAGGTCAGATCTATTTTGCTAGTGTAAACTGACCTGACCTTGGTCTGCACGCGACATACCCTTCACTTGTGATATTGCCTTTTTGTCATTTCTCCAATTGAAAAGACACATGGCTCTCTAAGACAGGGATCAGACTATTTCACAAGCCAGACGACGGCCTTTTCTTGTGGTGAACCAGATCAAAGGGCACAGGGCTTCACACACATCCAACAACACAACCACACACCACCGGGTCAAAACACATCTACTGTTTGAGGGCATATGGTAGGGCACCTGAGGATATGGACATTGGGACTTAAACCAACCTTTGATATGGAATTAACCATGTTCCATGGAACACAGGAACCCTACAAAGCAAGTTCAACCAATAAAGGGGCTGAGATTTAACAATGAGGCTATGATTGGACACACATCAACCTCTCCTGATGTTGATCGATGTACAACAACAAGACACTGGACACAAACCAACCACTCATGATGGTCAATGTTCAGCAGCATGTGTAGTGTTAGTCTGGGCCCTCTTTATCTTCATTCTTCGCTTGGTGGTGCTGTCAGTCACTGAATTCCAAAGTACATTTGACATGTTGGAAATGCTTTTTCAGGAAAACCAATAGCTACTGTTGGTGGTATTTGTCTTTGTGTTTCATCATTAATGATATAATCTGTTCTCCCTTCATACGTAATGACTGTCCTGACAACATAATTACTGTCTGATTACTCATCGTCACTTTTAGGATGTAGGGGGGGGGGGGTTTGTTGTTTAAAGTGGCAAAATGGCGTTTTCGCCTTTGAGATAAAGTTTTTCATTGTACAGTAATAATACTATATAACTCTCACCAGATAGTGGCTGATGACTGCTGTGTTAGGACTGCAGTATAGCATTTAAGTACTACTATACTTATTAACTTGTCCAGGCAGCCAGGCCAACACATCTCTGTTTCATGACCCAAACAGAAGATAACTCACGTGATATCACTTGCACAATGTCTCTTGCCATGAGATATTGCCATAGACTTGCAGCAGGGAATGCCAATGCCCTTTTCTCTACTGCCTTTATAAGGCCCTGGGGAAATTCCCATTTATCCGTGCATCATAGAGAAGGCTGACTGCCTCACAACCTCCTCCACCACTGAACTTGGTACAAACAAACAACTTCATGAATATTAATCATTTGCAACTTTGTGGGTGTTGACATGGAACCAATTGTGTTTAAATTCCAGAAACTGTCACTGCCTCTTTGCTTGTGAATGCTTGATTGAGCCGAACAGGTCCCTACATGTAAGTACTGACCTCCTACTACTTTCAACACTTTTCTTGTGTATACACCACAAAGTGTTTCGATTTGGTAACATACTGTATATAGTCATCGCTTCAACGCTTCAGTATTCTCAGTGTTAGCCTATATCTTATGCAATTGCAATATAATAAAGTCATATAAGTTGTTGATAATTAATTTCAAATGCAATTTTAACCACAGTTTACAATAATTATAGCCAATAATTAGTGCTTTTGGTTCCCCCTCCACAGACTCGACAATGGAGACTATGTCTGAGATCATTCCATTCGCCAAGGAGATGTTGAACCAGAAGCCCAGTCGGGGCATGGTGAAGATGTACCTGCTGGGTACCACCCTGGCATTCTTCGGAGTGGTTGGTGTGCTGGTGGAAACCGTCTGCCTGCCATTCTCTGACCAGGAGCCCTTTGAGGCCATAGTCACCGAGCTAATCACAGAGAAGAAGAAGAAGCAGATGCTGGAGCCAGAGAAGACCAATGAGAAGCCAGATGTTGTGGTGGAGGAGGTTATGCAAACAGAGATTAAGGCCGAAGCTAAGCAAGTGCTGGCAGTTGGTCAGAGGAGCATGGCCAACAGGTCACATGCCTCTTGAAGATGCTCTCATCCCCCCACGTTGATTAACTCTATACACACTTTTCTCCTGAAAAGAAAACACTTAAAATTCAAAAAGATTTGAAAGAAAAAAAAGGAGAAACATCACCCACACAAAGAGGAAATTGGACTTATTAGGCTGATTTGATAATGATAGATTTGGTCAAATGTATAGGGGTCCTTGACTGATTGGGAGAGAGGATGAAAGGATGATGATGAAGGGATGAAGAGGAGTGTATGAGGAGGAGTGAATGGACTGGCACAACTGCAGGCTACAGTGATGACTGGCTGCTGGGCAGCAGATGCTCTGTGACAAATTCTGTGACTAAAAAAAGGCCTAATAAACCTATTTTTATGGTGTTTTGTGGGTCATGTTGGTCTTGTGGGTCATGTGCGTCATCTCTAACAACATGTTGAAGAACTGGATCAGGTGTTATACACACAGAAGTAGATTTAAAATGAATAAAGCCTACACCTTTCACATTTGCAATATTAGTGATGTCAATACAATACACCTGTTAGAGAATACACGTATTATTTTATTTATTTATTCTCTTTTATTTTTCCTCTGGACCTCTCAGCGGGCATGATATGGAGAGGCGTGCTTTTTTCCATGAACATGTTGAACATTTATACAACTAATCATCAAACATACAAAAGGTCCAGCAGATGTTGGTGTTTGATATGTTCATTAATCAATTCTGTCCATTATACAGATCAACTCACTAAATCATACCTGATCATCTGTGTTCCAAAATTACATTATCGTAACAACAACAAATGACCGCTCAGTGGTCAGTAAACACTTTAATTCACATTCACAATCATTCCTAAAAAAAACATAGGCTTACACCATTAAAAAAAGTATCTGAATTCAGTCAGTCTGAAAAGGGAGTGTAGTGACATTGTGTATGCAGTAGGCGGCGATACTGAACAAGAAGCTAGGAACCACACTAGAAAACACGTGTGAAGAAGATCATCCGGTTGACAAGACGGAAATTACGTTTTGCCTGTTTTTTTGCGCTATGTAGCATGCTAACAGCATCCCAGCTAAAGTATTCATTGTATTCGATATCATACGGGAATTGGGTGTACATTTGTGAAATAGCTGTATCTCAGCGCACAGAAACAGCCTCCTGTCCTGATGGCAGATCCCGCGGTGGTGGCTGGAGGGTCGCTCGGCGGCGCAGGGGTAAACAACGTTACTGTTTCATCTAGCTAGGGGGCTAGCGTTGACGCTCATCTAAAGATAGTATTAAGATCTAAAGGTGTATTAATGTTTGCCTTTTCAAGGGGGGGTGAGACATCTAGGATTTATTCGAGCTAGTCCTAGTAGGCTATCTAGATAGTTCATAGCTGGCTTGTAACTAAGTAGCCATCTGACGAGTCTGCTACGTTCAACAACCTGTCTTCCCTGGTCGTCCCAGTCACATCAACCTGGGCTGTGTCTGTTTGTTTACACAGGGTATCCGCGGTGTCTTGAAAAGTATTACAAGTTGATAAATCAATTTTGGGAAAATCAAGACTATTAAAAAGTCTTATCACGATTTTATGAGGTCTTGAATTGTGTAGGTATTTTTCAGAATTAGACTCTGTCCAAAGAGTTTGAGTCCTAAAAACTTTTAGAAAAAGTTTGTGATTTTTTTTTTTTTTTTTTTTTTTTTTTTACTAAGATGAACCGGAACATTCTGTTGTATGATAGTGGTCTAGTCTGTTGCAAACTAAAACTGTTAAGTTAAAGGTGTCACTGATGTAAACGGTTACAGCTCCAAGTGGCGGTGAGGTCTGGAAAAATATTGACAAGGTCTTTAAAAAGTCTTAGAAAGGTATTGAAATTAACCTCCAGATTCCTGTATATACCCTGTTACAGCGTTCAGGGTTCAGTGGCAAGACCACCTCCAGCCCCGCGGAGAACTACCACCTGGCCCGGCGTCGCACCCTCCAGGTGGTGGTCAGCTCCCTGCTGACGGAGTGTGGCTTCGAGAGCGCAGAGAAGGCCGCCGTGGAGTCACTCACCGAAATGATACAGAGTTGTATGTCACAATCGTGTTATGATCAAGTCAGTGAACGTGCCCCGTGTATGCATGATGTGTTTGTGAGCAAACGAATAACCACGAGGTTAGCTTTGAATGTGTAGCAAACAGTAAGACAGACAGTGATTGCATTAACAACACGTGATCTTGCATCCTTGTCTGCACTCTTTCAGATATCTCAGAAGTAGGACGCTGTGCCAAAGCTTACTGTGAACACACAGCCAGAAGCATCCCTACCCTGTCCGATGCTGTTGTTACTCTCATTGAAATGGGTGAGTGATGTGTGAAATCGGTGTTTGTGTGTTGAGACTGGGAGCAGCTTTGAACCTCCGATTACACTTATTGTTAACTGTTGTCTTACCGCCACAGGTTTCAATGTGGACACTCTGCCATTGTATGCCAAGAGATCGCAGAGGATGGTTATAACTGCCCGTGAGTATGGCTTTGCTTAAGCAAAGTATTCATTTTTAGCAGTTATTAATTTATAATAGGCTATAATATCACCATAGGCAATGTAGGCTAGAGATCACTATTGACCAAGATTTTTATGGTTTCTCAGTGTGTAGGCTAATTGAGCATGTAGGTCAGTGATCACTCTGTTTGTATATTTCAGCTCCAGTGACAAATCCTCCTGTGATCCCTAAGGCTTTGATCGCTGGACAGAAGCGCACACATCCCTCTCACATCCCAAGCCACTTCCCTGAGTTCCCAGACCCTCATACATACATCAAAACCCCGGTGAGTCAATCAACACTTCCTGTTTTGTTTTCATTTCAGTTAAACACCTTTAGGTAGTCCAGTTAAAATATTTCCCAGATGAACATGCATGCTTAGTATTTTCTCTCTCTCTTTCTCTCTCTCTCTCTCTCTCTTTCTCTCTCTCTTTCTCTCTCTCTGTCTCTTGCTCTCTTCCTCTTCCTCTGCATAGACGTTTCGGGAGCCCGTGTCAGATTACCAGGTGGTGAGAGAGAAGGCGGCCTCTCAGAGGAGAGATGTGGAGCGAGCGCTCACGCGCTTCATGGCCAAGACCGGGGAGACACAGAGTCTCTTCAAAGATGACGTCACTGCCTTCCCATGTGAGTGCTCATTGTTATTAGCAAGAGAGATTCTCATTCATATTGTTGCTCTACTTTTATTTAGTTTTTCAATTTTGACACACGTAGTATGACTAATATACCTAAGCATATGGCCTGAGCATAGATAACTTTTTCCTGCTATGACTAGTGTATAGATGATTCACTCATCTATTAGTCAAATGATTCACTCATTAGTCAAATTTATTTTTTATTGTAAGTCGCTTTGAATAAAGGTGTCTGCTAAATGGCAAAAATATAATCTTGTATCTCACCCTGGTTAGAGAGAGAGAGAGAGAGAGAGAGAGAGAGAGAGAGAGAGAGAGAGAGAGAGAGAGAGAGAGAGAGAGAGAGAGAGAGAGAGAGAGAGAGAGAGAGAGAGAGAGAGAGAGAGAGAGAGAGAGAGAGAGAGAGAGAGAGAGAGAGAGAGAGAGAGAGAGAGAGAGAGAGAGAGAGAGAGAGAGAGAGAGAGAGAGAGAGAGAGAGAGAGAGAGAGAGAGAGAGAGAGAGAGAGAGAGAGAGAGAGAGAGAGAGAGAGAGAGAGAGAGAGTTCATGTGTGCGTACGTACATGTGTTCATGAAAATGGAATCTAATGCCTTTGTGAATGTGTTGTCAGTGATCGCAGCGCGGCCGTGCTCTATTCCATACCTGAGCGCCCTCTTGCCTTCAGAGCTGGAGCTGCAGACCCTGGAGGAGACAGACTCATCGGAACAGGACGACCAGACAGACAGTGAAAACACTCCGGGTAACATTATCAATGTAAGTCATGGCAAAAGCTAGCAATGCTAATACAGTATTATACTGTATATACTATATCTCAAAAGTGAGTACACCCTTTAGATTTTTGCAAATATTCTGTTATATCCTTACAGGGGATAACATTATCCTACTGAAACTTTGATATAACTTAAAGTAGTCAGTGTGCTGCTTGAATAACAGTATAGATTTATTGTCCTTTGAAAATCACTCAGTACACAGCTGTTAATGTCTAAACAGCTGGCAACAAAAGTGAGTACACCCCATAGTGAACATGTCCTAATTGTGCCCAATGATGTTGTTTTCCCGCCCTGGTGTCATGTGACTCGTTAGTGTTAAAAGGATTCAGGTGTAAATGATAAGCAGGGCTGTTAAATTTGGTGTTTTGGGCACAATTCTCTCTGAATGCTGGACAACATGGCACCTCATGGCAAGGAACTCTCTGAGCGGCTGAAAAATGATTGCGCTTCACAAAGATGGCCTTGGCTATAAGAAGATTGCCAACACCCTGAAAATGAGTTGCAGCACAGTGGCTAAGATCATACAGCGGTTTTCCAGGACAGGTTCCACTCGGAACAGGCCTCGCCAGGGTCGACCAAAGAAGTTGAGTCCACGTGCTCAGCGTCATATCCAGAGGTTGGTTTCCAAAAATAGATGTGCGAGTGCTTCCAGCATTGCTGCAGAGGTTGCAGAAGTGGGATGTCAGCCTGTCAGTGCCCAGACCATACGCCGCACACTGCATCAAATCGGTTTGTATGGTCGTCGCCCCAGACAGAAGCCTCTTCTGAAACCGATGCATAAGAAAGCCCGCAAACAGTTTGCTGAAGACAATGAATCCAAGAACATGAGTTACTGGAACCATGTCCTGTGGTCTGATGAGACCAAAATAAACCTGTTTGGGTCAGATGGTGTCCGGCGTGTGTGGCGGCACCCTGGTGAGGACTACCAAGATAAATGTGTTTTGCCTACAGTCAAGCAATGATGGCAGCATCATGGTCTGGGGCTGCACTTGCCAGCTGTTTAGACATTAACAGCTGTGTACTGAGTAATTTTCAATGGACAATAACTCTATACTGTTATTCAAGCAGCACACTGACTACTTTAAGTTATATCAAAGTTTCATTAAGATAGTGTTATCCCCTGAAAGGATATGACAGAATATTTGCAAAAATCTAAAGGGTGTACTCACTTTTGAGATATACTGTATCTGGGATAATCTTGAGACCATGTGAATGGGATATCTATCTGAGCCACTAGGGGTATTTAACACCAATCAACACAACAGTGCAATATGGTTGTAGAGAATGAGATGGCAAATCTATCTAGGCACTTTTAAACAGGGAGTCAAGCATTCATTGTCAAGACCAAATCTATATTGGATGGTAGAAACAAATCTAGTAATTGACTCCTGGGCTCTCACACAATAAGACCCTTGTTAGACTTGCCTTTTCTCAGCCTAGATTTTAACTTTTAGTTAATTGTCTTTCCTATGTTTCAAAGAATTTCTCAAGAATCATTTGATGTTTCTGTGATGTCGATTGCTTCTACCAAGTGATGTTTCAAAACCACCATCCCTATTGTGTTTCCCTAATTTATGACTCTCTCCAAATTCAGGATGATCCAGGAGCTGATAAAGAGAATTCAGTGCTGCCCCCTGGAGGTGTTGTTCCATCTGTGAAGGCCAGTGAGGAGAACATGATTGACAACCCATACTTGAGGCCGGTCAAGAAACCCAAAGTAAGGAGAAAGAAGTGAGTTACTACACTTGGATACTAATTTGGACTTATCAGCCACGACCAATGGTGAATAGAAGGAGCCAGTCGACCGCTTTGTGCCTCTGAGAATTGGACCTCATAATGTGGAGACCTGGGGCTTAACATACTGCAGGGTCGGCCTGCACCGTACTGCACTTGCTCTGAAGTTTTCTTTTTACATTGTCCTTTTCAGCACTATTACAGCAACTTTGGTGGATGCCTAACCAGACCAGGACAGAGCAGCTTGGTTTGGCTGTGTAGTGGTATTGAGGTACTGGATTTATACTCAACCTGTGGCTGTATTTCATCCATGAGCTGTCTGTGGAACTTATCGCTCTTGCTTCTATTAGAATTGTAGACGATGGCTTCCTTTAAATCAACTGTCAAATTTATACGCAACTGAAGCATTCAACTCATCCTTTTCAAAATGTGTAAGATGTTTTTGTTGTAAAATAAACTGTCAAAATGTAAAAGTGATATTTCTTAATGCCCTAATTAATGTCTGAATGATAATTTGAGTCATTTGAGAATACTGAGCAGGAAATAAATGTTTTTGTTTTGTTTTGAATGTGAAGAGTAGATGTTTCATTTATCTTGTACCTAGATCATGAGAGATGACAGATTAGTGAATACTAGTGAGAAAGTATGAAGACAGTCATAGGAATGACTTATTTCTTTATTGTAAGAGATTCACTTCCAGCAGAATCAGGAGTAGAACAAGCTGAGGTATGCCATCCTGTTCCTCTGCTTCCGGAACTCCTTGTCACAAATGAGCTACACATAAGAGAGATAAAAATAGAACAGTATTACATGCTATGAAGACAATGTTTTACAACAAGACAGTGAATGAAACAGGAAAGGTTACAAACAGGATACATAAACATACCTCAGTCCTCAGTGCTCTCTTCTCTAGCATGGGCAATCTAGTCCAGTCTGGGGAACCAAAGACCATCGGCCAGGACACTTTCCGGCTTCGAGTAGTATCATGAGCATATGCCCCTGGGCTACATCACACAAACTGCTGTCAGTCAATCTATCCTATTTTACTGTCTGTTTTGTTGCATTTGTTTGTTATTCTTTCTTTTTTTCTTTTTTTTCAGCAAGCAATTCAGAGGTCTGCTTTGTGAATAAAATAATATTAACTTTCATAATTAATGCTTCCCTGCTTCACTGACAATTTGGAGAAAGTGAAGCGCTTCCATACTCACCCTGGGTTTGAGTCAGCTGTAACAGGTTTGGTCCTGAACCGAAGTGTGGTGGAGCTGAAGGGCACGCTTCCAGGGGGGTAGACTTTGGACCAGGTTTGGTCCTGTTGATACTTCTGTGGTGAAGGAGTGATTGTCTTGGTGGTGGAAAAGCATTTAACAGAGTGTGAAAGACTGAACACTTAGCAGGGTAGCAATGTTGTGTTGTAAATGTATTTATTAGGATAAACCCCTTGAAATGTATCATCAATGTATTGTTCTTGTGAATAAAAAAAAGTGATCAATTTGTAAAGTATAAATAGATTGATCATTGATATGACCATTGGCTTTTTGTACATTGCATAACAATAATAATTGTTAACAATGACATTGTTGTGATGTGGTACTGACATCACTGCAGGATGGCTTCCTCAGGGTCCAACAGGCTTTCCCCACTCTGAACCTCTTGCTAAACACCAACAAGACTTAAGTCATGTGGTTTGGTAGAAAGGGTTCTGTGTCCCCTCCAGCCTGGGTTATCACCACCGAGCGATTGGCAAAGACTTGGCTTCTTGTACAGAAATCATTCCTCCTTCACTCCTTCTTGCCAAACTAACACTAGTTCAAATGACCATCCTACCCATGTTTGACTATGGTCATGTCATATATAGGTTGGAATGCAAGGGTGCACTTTATGTTATTTACCACTTAGCCATCAGGTTTGCCACAAATGCCCCTTTCAAAACACACCACTGCACTCTATATTCTTCTGTCAACTGGCCATCCTTACACACCCGTCAAAATAGCCATTATATGGACTTAAATGTTTAGATGTTTAGTCTGGATTGTTTGAGTTAATACCAAAGTCTGGTGCAAATTTAACTTGAATAGGCTCAATGAAATGGATTGGATTTACTGGACAATACGTATTTCCCCCACTGTATATTATACATATTATGTTCTGCTCTATTGCTGCTGCTGTTTTTTCCTGCTTGTTGCTTGCAGCTTGTGTCGCTACTGGATTCTGTGTAGTAATTGCTCACTCGTGTTTATTTGCTAAATTGCCTATTATTTGTCATTCATTATTGTGCATGTCCATTATTGGGTGTTGAATAAATCATATCTGTACTTTTAACATGTTTTATTTCCAACTGCTACCCCCTTTTCCCTCAAGAGGTTTTTCTGCCTCTTGCCAGGTCGCCATTGTAAATAAGAATGTGTTCTTAATGACTTGCCTGATTAAATAAAAAATAAAACCATAAACATGATTGTGGCATTGTACAGTAGGCCTACCTGAGCACAGGGCAAAAAGCGTACAGCGGTCCTTGCAGCAAGAGTGTATCCCTTTTTACTCTCGGGTCTCTTTTGAATATCATACAAAATAGTACCGACCTGATGGGGAAAAAATTACCAACATAGATTAGCGCATTATTATACCATTATTGCATAACAGGTCACGTGGATTGCTGGAGTTGAATAGTTACAGAGGTTTATGAAGTGTGCATGGACAGAAGGAGGGAATTTGAGGGATAAGATTTTAAAAATAAAAATAAATAAAAACAAACTCACAAGGTGATTGTCATAGCAGCCAGGGCCGCGGTGAGGCGAGCCCTGCAGTGACAGCTCGTTGCCCAGGCGGTCAGGAGCACAGTGGGTCGGATATAGTTTCCGCTCCTGGCAACTGCCAAAGGCCACACTCCGCAAATGAGCTAGAAAATGCGAACGAAAGAATTTCACATTTGAGCAAATTGTTACTTAGTCAAATAGAAAGAAATTATTCGCAACATACTGTAAATACCGAAAGAAGCAGGTTGACGTTTACCTGCATCCCGCACTGCCATGATGTCCTTGTTTTCCGTAACGATGGCAACGACGTTAGTGCGTTAAATATTTGGAAGGAAACTTCAGGGTGCCATTCTTTTTTTCTTAAGTCAGTGTTACAAGTTGAAACCCAGTTTCATAATTTCATCATATTCATTCATATGTAAATGACACAAACAGGTCAACATTTCTAACTCCCATTTATTCAATTTCATTGGCAATTGTACAACAAGGTTCACTATTGCAGCCATTTCATTTGTAATAATGAGTCTTTGGAGTAGACAACCTTGTGGGAAAAGTGGCAAAAAACCTGATAAATAAAGCGAAAGGGCAGGCACCGTGGTACAGTAGGCCAAACTTTCTCATAATTAATACACACTTCAAGCAGCTTGCATAGCATTGGCATGTACAGAATTAATGTGATCCATTTCACTTCAAATGTGACAATTCATATCCTAACATAGCCTAATTGCACTGAAGACAGAAATGTTTGTCAAGTACAAGTGAAAAAACAACAATTAAATTCCATTTTCCCACAAGACGTTTTAAAAGGCAATATTCAGGACATTGTCACAAGCATGTCTGCAAACATAAACTCTACTTCATATATACAGGTAATTATTTAATTATTAGTAGTCTTTACATTACACAGCTGAGAAACTTACAAACAATGGACCACAAATCAGTCCTGAATCATGCTGCAAATCACATTCATTGAAGTCATGATATTGGCACAAAGGGTTTCTCCCTGTCATGTACATTTGGACTGACTGCCCCTTTGATAGGCACGCATTGACATACACATCATTTAAAGGCACATGCGTTGGCAGATGTGTGGTCTGAAAGGAGATCTACATAAAAAAGGAGTATTTATGTTTTTTTCACACACAGATGAAACATGAAAGGGAATGTACTTTTTCAAAGCAGAAGGGTCACAAATAGAGAAAAGATATCTTAAAGGGGTCATATTATGATCTTTTTCAACAAGTTAATATAGGTCTGGGGTGCAGGTTTTTGGCTGAAAATACCACTCACACATTCCTCTATACCCCTCTGTTCCAGTCCTTTTCACAACAGGCTGTTTTTGTGTCTGTCACTTTAAATCCAAATGAGGTTCTTCTCCCCACATCCCACTCCTGAGGTTAGCTAACGTGCTGTAGTCCTCAAGAGGAGGGGCCAGAGGACCACAGATAGATAGTGGCTGGATGACAGCTAATGGTACCTAGTAGGGATGTGCATAACTAAACATTTTCATGGTCGAATAATCGGTGCGTGGTATGAACGAATAATTTCCAATGCATGCTGACATTCACAAAGGTCACTTAATATCTTAAATGCAAAAAAACTAACTTTAACAGTGAAAAATCTAATTTATTCTGGCATTGATGTGGAGCCACGGTAAAATCATTTTGTTCCACATATCCAGCACTGGACACGATTGTCTTCTATTCTCTTAAAGTGTGCGCAGGGGGAGCTTTTGCAGGACTTGGACATTGTTAGCCTATTCTAACAGAATGCACAATGTAAACTAACTAACTTACACAATGTGAAGTCGAATGACGTCAGACTCTCGCCCTGTTCCACACTCAATAGTGTTACTGAACTATATTCTTATTTATGCTTGTGTATATTGTTTTTCTGTGCATATTAATAAGTAAAATGGGGAAAAAATGTTTAACGCTCCAAATGTTAGAAATCGGCTTTGAACCTGTTGAACGAATAATCGATTATTCTGACCCATCCCTACTACCTAGTTAGCTAACCCAGTTTACTTGTATTGCCTATTTGTAAGAGCAGAACAAAGGAAACAAATGACAAAACGGTGCTAAATCGATAGACATATTATATACACCTACAGTAAATACATTAAATATTCAAACACTCCCCCGGAATATCAACAACTCCGAAAAAAAGACGTTTGATATTCATTCTGCCCTTCCATTTTGATTTCTTTCTAATAGGACCCTTATAATCTACGAGTGATGCTACATGTAATTATACATTCAACTGTTTACTGGATCTCAGCCAATACATTGTTGTGCATTTTCCTTGTCAATTTTAGAATGGCCACTACTGCAATAGTTGTTGCCTGCTGAAGGGAAAGCCATCGAAAAAGAGATAGGCATGTTTCATGAAAACAACTAGAAGCACTGAAAAAGTGAGTTTTTCATAAAAACTAAAGATCTAAAAAGATCTTTAAAGATGAAAGCACTGACCAGCAAGAAAGGGACAAAGGACTAAATCAACTGACATGATTACATTTTCTGAAGAACCGAGCATTATAAGTTAGAGGAGGGTGTGTCTTAGCTCCATTACTCATGGTAGGCACTGAGACAGTTGGTTGGTGTGTGTGGGGTGTGTGTGTGTGTGTGTGTGTGTGTGTGTGTGTGTGTGTGTGTGTGTGTGTGTTAATCCGACTGGGTCACAGAGAGGGAGGGGCCTTTAGGGTCATCAAAGCGGTCCATGGTGTGTACCTGCATGATCATGTGCAGTCCATAGGTGAGGATCAGCAGCATTAACAGTGAAGTTATCAGGCCCATCCAGATCCCAGGGGTGAAGAAGCCTGCACAGTCATTGGCGTACGAGAAGTTTGTCCCGTTCACTATACCAAAGCCTTGGATCTGGAAGAGAAAAAAAATTACAGTAATAACTTTATAGAGCTTTCTTTCCCCTCACTAGATACTAATGCTCTATGGATAGCTGTCATGTTGCAGGGCAGATGGATGGGGGTATTTGTACAGTACCTGGAAGTCGTTGAAGTTGAGTCTCCATAGGGAACTATTGGTGGGCGGGGACGTGGTAGGAGCGCGGTTCACCAATAGTGGATAACGGAAGCTATTGACAGACTGGCAGTGGAAGGAGTAGATTGCAGGGGCATAGATGCCACGACTGCCATTGAAGATGGCCGTTTCGTTATTGAATTGCAGCTCGACAGTGTCCAGGGTGAACCAATTTCTTGCAGACACTGGATAGAACCGCTGACTCATGGCAAAGCTGGAGATTAAAAGAGAGCTATGTCTATGACAGTTCTAATCTAGAATATACTGTAACAAACCAAATCTAACAAATACAAGACACAATTCACAGAGGGAACATTTATGTGTAAATGTTAAGCTATAGTTATCAATCCATCAAACTTTATTTATATAGTATATTTCGTACATTAATGCAATTCAATGTGTTTCACAAAAAGATAAAAACTGTTAAAATATGAAGTAGCCTTAATAGAGGGCAGGAAATGTGTTTTCAAAGGAATTGACTGTCTTTTTTGGTGCATCACCATGACAAAACCTACAATTGTATATTTTCATAACACTTACGTGAGAATGAGGGTTGAGTAACCTGGAACCAAAGACCCATAATTCAGGACAAGCCTAAGAAACACAAGAGGACAGTTATAATCCAATCCAAATCACCCACCATTGCTGTGTAATAGCAATACCAATGTCAGACGTGAACAAGTTGTCAAAACACACTTGGACATGCAATACTTTGACATGGTACTAATCCCTGGTGTAAACACACTATGTATGTATACAAGAAGAAAGTAGCATTTTAAAAACGTAATGCAGAGTAGGTGTCTGCGTAGTCCCCACAGCTCATTGTTTGACGCATTTATTGGACTTGTTAAATTGGCTCGTCAAGTTGCGGGCATATGTCCCAATGGGCAGCAGACTATCTTAGCGCCGCAGCTATGTTTTACACTTTACCGTGAGCTATTGGCATTGCAGAAGGACCCAGCTGTAGACACTGTCGCAGAACTATTGAAGGTCAGGAGGCCAAGGTCGAACCACGGTGACGTGGAAAAGCTGATGTCGAGAGTCTGGGCCCAAAGCATGATGCAAGGATTGCCTTCGGCATTATTGAACATCAAAGGAGGTTTGACGGAATCGGTCACCATAGGTTCCTGCAGCAAGGAACGGCCCTTAGACTGGCCAACCATGGACGTCTCCTCAATCACCTGGGAAACCGAGAGAGAAGAACAGAAAGTACAAGTCTGATGAACAGACAGAAAACTACAAGGCTGAAAATGTATTGATTGACTCAGATTAATTGATTGGATTTATATTATTCTTTTCTAGACACCCAAAGTGAAAATAAGAGCACAGATACATGTTTGGCTGGCTGTTTGTTTTGTTTCAACTATCTTACCCGTGACGGCCTCAGTCCTGTGTAGATTGCAATGTAGGGCACATCTTGGGCTTTCATGACACTAAGAACTTTACCAATGACCTCATCTGAGGAGAAAGAAAAACACGTATCATACTGTTGTGCAACTGAAATAAATGGTTATTGACATAAAAGAAAAAGAGAAATAAGACAAACCCTACCTAAAATGATCATGACTGCATTTCAATAACATGAACGTACCATTGTTACTTAGGACATCCTTACAGGACATGTAAGACCTAAAACCAAATGAAGAAAAAATACAGAAAATAATGTAATTCATTCTATTAATTAAATGGTTAAACAATTGTACCAATTGTATACGATTGCAATAAAAACATCCCAACAATATCCAGCCACAAATAGCAAAATACTACATTTTAAAACAATGGTGCATTACCCAGTAGGATAGGGCAGGTTGAAAACCAACAGGTTGTTGTCAGATGCATTGAGTTGGAGACTGGCCAGTGTGGCTGGGTCTACATGGATTGGCGAGACACCAAGTTTCTCCTGCAACAGAGCTGGGACTGCAATAGAGCCCGGCCATGACAAGGCAGGCAGCACCAACTGTGAGGAGGAGGACTGCAACACAGCCTAAGAGAGAAAAGAAGAAGTCTAAATTAGTTCTCAACTTGAACTTATGTATGAACCCCTTATCATGTCTTGCTCATCCTTGAGGGATGTTTGATTATTTGTACACGTACAAAACATTTAAGTATCAAAACTAGAACTAAGAAGAAGTAGATAGAAAGAACTATCCCTTTGAAATATTAGATTGGAGGTACCTTACCTCTAGGTTGGGAAAGGCACTATCTTGCTTGTTTCCAAACACCCCACCATACATTGTGAAGTCATCCTTGCTCAACTAGGTAGAAAAAGCACATCAAAATATAGACACCCTTTCAACTCATTCTTATTTGTAACTGAAAAAGGTTTACGAGATTCATTTGAAACAATGCAACACAATAAAACTAAAGGCAATGAATCACTCATTGATACAGCACATATTCCAGTGAGCAGCAATGTGCCTGCCAATGTAATTTGGGAAGTTGTAAAGGGGGAAGTCAGGCATATGCTCATTGTCACACCAGGGTGAGAATACCAGAACATCACGAGTGACTGGCTATGGCTGCAGGCAACTCAGTCTTCAGCATTTACATGTCATTATTGACATTATACTGTTCACACTAAGTAGCCACACTTCAAAATGTCTTTCAATTGGTTGAAACAGCAGGTCAGTAGTAAATATGTCAGTAGTAAATATGAAGCAGTGTTTATAAATCTCAAGGATATGATAATCTCAGGTCTTACCTTGTCCTGTAGGAACAGCAGTACATTGTGTGGGCCAGAACCCAAGGCAGAGTTTAGGTAGGAGACCAACTGGTCACTGGACACTATATGACCAGCTGATGGTGACGCCAGGGGTGGCAAGGTGTACCTAAAACGTTTAAAACCCCAATTATTTCTCAGTTCATTAGTAGGTAGTAGCAAGGGGTCGATTCAAACCCATAGTCGTTGACTTATGCCTAAGTTAGAGCACAAACTATTTCAATTTGGGCAGTGGTGCAGCAAGCTATAATAGCCAAATAAAATACATGGGCCGCAAAACCATAAAATACTTGTAATTGTAATTGTATCATACGTAGCAAATCATAAGATTAGATATTACAAATATCTAATAGATAGGTTGGAGACTTGACATATTTAGCATTGGCTAACTAGCTAAGCTACAATACAAGTTATACCAGTTTAGTTGACCAAAACTTAACTTCAAACTATAAAAAGTCAATCTTACCCGCCACTTGACCACAATACAAGTGGTACCTGACTGCTGCAGCAACCAGTTGAGAATATTGTGAATAAAAGAGCAATAAAAGCCATTCTTGAACGCATTTCACCAGATGCCTCGGAGGGTCCTGCCATTTTCGCTTTTCCGCAAAGCCCAAGTCACGTGGGGCAAACCAGCTGACTGTCATGTGCGTCAAATGGTAAACACTTCCTCCTTTGCTTCCACGTCTGCCCTGCCCTGAAGCACAGCATTTATCCAAGGCAAAGCCAAATCAGCCCTTTTGCAAACTGCTGGGCCAAAATCCACCTATCAAAAAGGAAAACAATTATAAGCAGCGTTAATCAAACAAACCTTACGACGAAACAACAACGAAACAACCAGCTGAGCCCCGTTGACAAACAACTTATTGTCAATTGTCTAGAGAAGATACTCATCCATTATATTACTTAAATAATAGTTAATAGTATAAATACTAATAATATAAAAGTAATCCTTGGGGCTAATAGGCTATCAACCTGTGGCGCTCTCCTTGGTCCTGAAACCAGAACCTGATCCCCTTTACGGGGTAAAATTAATGCTAAACCTGGCAGTTGTCCATGGTCCTGATCATGGGCAAGCTAGGGCTATTCCACCCTTTTTCGTTGCGGTTACTGAAAAACCTAGATCGTCCAAGATAGGCTACCTCTATTACAGTTTATGATCAAGCCTGATATCGTGGAATACGAGCATTTTAAAGTGTGCAACGTCTGTGGGCTATAGACCAAGGCTACTAAAATAGTCTTAAACCATGCAATAAAGTTAATGGGCCTGATGTTCCCGTGAATGCACCAACATATGCAAGATGAGAACAAATCAGCTGATGTTACATACATGAGAGGATACACGATAACTTCCACATTCAGCTTTCTCATCTAGCAACGTTGGCGGATGAATACCACTGCGATTGCTGCAATAAAGGATGGGGGGAAAGAAGAAAGTAGAAATGAACATTAGACAATAGGCTTAGCCTTATAAATGTGTAAAAACGTATTGCAAAATCATACGAATAAGCTTAATCACTCTTTAAACTCGACATGTGGTGGGTATAGGCACACACACTGTGTCACTGTTTAATTCCCTTGTGACTGAACTGAAGGTGCTGTGCGTGCAAAGGGAGGGGATGTGCACTATTTTCCGACGCGAATGTATCAATACTGTTTCAGTGTGTTACACGATTAGGGCCATCTTTGGTCGTCCTCGCCGGTGACAGTGTCAGTGTGGACCATATTCCACTTATCAATTATAACAGATTATTTTTTAAATAAATACTCTAAACTCTAAAGGGCATCTAAGGAACATACACTTGTTCAAAGAAAGGGAGTTTATTTGCGTTCGCTCATTCACCGGTTGTCTTTCCTTACCAATCCCTATATTTCATAAGGCAAAAGAGGGCGAGACAGCAGGAGAGGCGGTGATACAACATGGATGAGGAATATGATGTGATCGTGTTGGGCACCGGACTCACAGTAAGTGGTCTTAATAATCTGCTCTCTCAGACGTTTGCTTTGTGTTGAAGAGTTACTTTCTTTCAAATGAATGACATTGGTACGGCTATGTTCATTGTCGCAAACATCCAATCCTAATACCATCGATAGCCTCTTTTTGCATCCCATGACTGACTTTAGAAAAATGTCTTAATAAATGTATGGTCCTTTTATTCCTCATATAGCCCAGGGATAGTGCATCAAACTATTTATTGTACATTTACTTGTATTCGTGCTGTCAATGCATTGTCCATGTACAGTTGGTGTGCAGCATCCTTATAGGCGTAACCCCTGTCTGATGGCAGTGTTCGGTGAATAGGCCTCCTCCGTTCCAAACATTTGCGCAGGCCTGGGAACGGCTTTAAATGAATAGGTGATTCTCTCCGGTACCGTATACCGTATAATGTTTCGTCGAGCCGTTAGCCTACCACCCTATCATTTTCAAGGATCAGGAAACGTGTACCGAACTTCACATTTTGTCCGACAACTACAGCTCTCAAAATGTTTCCGTTAACTTGACATTTTTTTATTTGTCATGCATGTGTGCAGCACTGTGTGTTACTGTTAATATTGTCGAATGGTATACGAATAAAAGGCCTCGTTTTAGGCTACGCTCTCAGTCTGATGAACTTAATTAATGAATTAATAATTATAATAAAAATATATAATTTATTCTCAGACGTCTGAGAGGTATTGGCTCGCGCGTCCACACGCTGTGTCCTGTCCCTCCCTCCTGAACCTCCTTCCCTGCACCCCCTCCTATTTCTCTCTCTCTCTCTCTCTCTCTCTCTCTCTCTCTCTCTCTCTCTCTTCACACAGATAACACTCCTTTCTCTAAATGTTAAATCAAATAAACTAATACTTAAAATTATTTTTCACAGTGAATGTTGAGTTTTTGCCTTTGGTTGTGTTGCTCAGGAATGCATTCTCTCTGGGATCATGTCTGTGAATGGAAAGAAGGTGTTGCACATGGACAGAAACCCTTACTATGGAGGGGAAAGCTCCTCCATCACCCCCTTGGAGGAGGTAAGACCAGGAATGTGGATCTGATGTGGACAAAAAAAAGTGTCATCAATTTATTTGTCAACAAATTCCCTTAGCTCCAGGTTTGGTTTATTGTTTTTGTTTCATTTTCTAAGACTAGTTTTTCTTTAGGCAATGTTTTTTCTCATTCACATACTATATTCTGTCATCCACAGGTTTACAAGCGTTTTGACCTCCCAGATAGCCCTCCTGAGTCTATGGGGCGGGGAAGAGACTGGAACGTGGACCTCATTCCCAAGTTTCTCATGGCCAATGGTCAGTTGTGGTTACATTTTCATTATTTGCATGTAAGAGAAATTGACCAACAGTGTGCATTATGGGATTTACTCACATATACTGAAAAAAATGCAGACCATTAAAGTGTCATTAAGATAAGTATGAATTAGAATGTACATAAGGAGGCCTCAGCAAAGAAATTATAAATGTTAACACTTTGACCCGAAAATATGGTATTGATTAAATATGGCAAACATTTTAAGCAACTCAATGATGACCAGCTTTTATCTCTGTCAACAAAATAAATACAGGTCAGCTTGTCAAGATGCTGTTATACACAGAGGTGACACGATACCTGGACTTCAAAGTAGTGGAAGGTAGTTTTGTGTACAAGGGAGGAAAGATCTACAAGGTGCCATCAACTGAGACTGAGGCACTCGCCTCAAGTAAGTTCAATTATAAACACTGCACTCAGATGTTGCGAATTGTACCAACAGGATGAATTGATTGTGTTGATGTATTGATAGTGATTTTTATTTGTTCAATATCAATTAAGATATGTAGAAAAGTGCAATGATATTGAATGTTTTTCCATCATGTGTAGTAGGCTATTGTATATGAGCCTGAGCCTTTGTCCTTTGTCCTATCCAGATCTGATGGGGATGTTTGAAAAGAGAAGGTTCCGGAAGTTCTTAGTGTTTGTGGCTAACTTTGATGAGAACGACCCCAAGACCTTCGAGGGCGTCGACCCCAAACTGACCACCATGAGGGACGTCTACAAGAAGTTTGACCTTGGTCAGGACGTCATTGACTTCACCGGCCACGCCCTGGCCCTCTACAGGACAGATGAGTAAGAGCAGCAGGGCTCAGCCTCCAGTCTGAAGGGGCTTCCTCTCCTTGTCTCCTGTCCTCATCAGCACTTAAGTTACAACTGTGAGGCTGATGAAGGCAAATAAAACAATAATTTAAGTAATAAACATCTGACATTATTTTTGTAATGCCTGCACAGATGAAGAAGAGGAGGAGACAACGGGAGGAAGATGATTGAAATGCAGCCTAGCTCTTCTGCTTAGTCTTAACCACCTAATCAAGAGGCGATCAAACAACACTCATCATTCCTACTGACCATGCTGTTCTCTCTTCCATTTTAGCTACCTTGATGTGCCCTGTTTGGAGACGATCAATCGCATCAAGCTGTACAGTGAATCCCTGGCACGATATGGGAAGAGCCCCTACCTGTACCCCCTGTATGGTCTGGGGGAGCTGCCTCAGGGGTTCGCTAGGTCTGTGCACGTACAGTATCTGTACCTTATTCAGCTACATAGAGCTCTTCATTCGTGTAGAGAGGATAACATCATTGATAGTTTCTCTCTTGCTCCGTATTAGGTTGAGTGCAATTTATGGAGGAACCTACATGCTCAACAAACCAGTGGAGGAGATCGTGATGGAGAATGGCCATGTGGTTGGAGTCAAGTCTGAGGGGGAGGTAAAATCACGTCTTTTACAATAAACTTAAGTTGACACTATTGATAAGGCATGAATACTTGTATGTACTGTATGTACTGTACATTTAGCATTAGGGCAAATATCTTAATAGATACAGATAAATAATAGATCAAAATCAAACAGTTTATCTATCTATCTGATTATCTGGACCCTCCTCTGACAGGTGGCTCGATGCAAGCAGCTCATCTGTGACCCCAGCTACATCCAGGATCGCGTGCGTAAGGCAGGTCAGGTGATCCGTGTGATCTGCATTCTCAGCCACCCCATCAAGAACACCAACGACGCCAACTCCTGCCAGATCATCATCCCTCAGAACCAAGTCAACCGCAAGTCAGGTGAGTCCCAAGTTCAGATGACTTCCATTTGTCGTCGCTTTGTGATCAGTTTCTTCTCTACAAATATACCAGGTACACACTACAGAGTTTGATTCCCTTTGACTTCATGTAGATATTCTCTTTAGCCATAAACTGACCCATGTTCCACTTTACCGTTCTCTCTTGCACACCCAGACATCTACGTGTGTATGATCTCCTACGCCCACAACGTGGCGGCCCAGGGGAAGTACATCGCCATCGTCAGCACCACGGTGGAGACCAGCGAGCCTGAGGCTGAGATAGAGCCTGCCCTGGAGCTGCTGGAGCCCATCGACCAGAAGTCAGTCACTCCCATGCTCTTGTACTGTTTTGTCACTCTCTCAAAACAATATTGGTTGCTACAATTTGTGCTGTCATTAATGGCAGTGATTTATTGGTTATAATTGTGCAATTCATATGTTTATCTGTATATATGCAACCGTTAAATGAATTGCATCAAGAGGTGACCTCTGACCTCTCTGTCTGCAGGTTTGTGGCCATCAGTGACATTTACGAGCCCACAGATGACGGCACTGAGAGCCAGGTGAGTCAGACGGGAGTGAGCTTCTCCAGATGCTTTGTAAATCTTAAGATCATCTTTCATTTTTAACCAGCAATGGATTTATGATGATCATAGAGCTCCGTAAGCTTGTGGGAAACTCACCTCCTAGTCTATATATTGCAACTACAAAACTACAAGAATACCTGTATGTAGGAGGAGGCATGTCTGAGAATCCCCCTGTGTAAGATGATTGTCTTACGCAGATCTTCGCCTCGTCGGCCTACGACGCCACCACTCACTTCGAGACCACCTGCAACGACATCAAGGACATCTACAAGCGCATGACTGGGAGCGACTTTGACTTTGAGAACATGAAGCGCAAACAGAATGATGTGTTTGGGGAGGATGAGCAATGAGGAGGAGGGGGGGCTCCAGGGAGAGGGCGGGGCAGAGAGAGGAGGAAAGCAGGTCAAATAAAAGTGCAGAACATAGTATGGTAGAGGTCAGGGATAGAGTAAAAAGGGGGTAAAGTGCTAAATCATTTGCAGATATGGGAAGGGTATAAGAGAGGAGGTGGGAGAGTGTAGGAGTGTAGGAAGAAGTCAGTGAAGGGTCAAGAGGATGTGTGTGGTTCTGCCTTCGTTTGTTCTCCTTTTTCTTATGTCCTTCCCTCTCCCAAAACAACCTCTGTGCTCAAACACATAAACACTCTCACACACACAAACATACTGTTCCAAGACTCACATTCCCTATCTCTATCACTGAAAAGCAGGGTTGATATGGTCTCTCATTCCATTGTAGACTCTAAATGGTCTCAACATGTCTAAAACTATGATCACTATTAGAGGTAGGCCTATTCATCATTGTTGCAATTTCAAAGCCTTTCACTTTTCAAAATGTCTTTGACCTGTCCTCAGATCAACGGTTAGCAGAAGGTGAATGACATTGAGAGAAAAAGTATGCATTAATTGAGAATGCTGATGAAAGGGAAACTAAAACCTGTAGAAGGTCAATGGACAGTTTGGTCTAAAGACGGTTTTCCTCTGCTTTCCTGAGTCACCTCTAATTGACATGCATGCATCTTTTACACACAGTAGTATTGTACATAGAAACATGATGACACTGCGATATGAAGGCTGGGCCATTCCATTCCACGCATCATTCCAGTCAACCCTGCTTTCACCTTCTTCTTACTTGGTCTTTTTCTCTGTGTTATTTCAATAGACTCTCCTCCTTTTTGGCAAATCTTGTTCAGGCAAACATGTTTGAAATCAAAGGTTATATATCAATGGGCTGTTCTGTCAACTGATAGTGCTCACTTTGCAATGCTGTTGTGTTCCCTGTGCTAGCAGGCAAGCTAACCGGTGGCTAACTGTCCTCCCATAACCGTTTCTTTGTTTTTCAGTTGTGTAATGTCAAAGTTGAATTTTGAAAGGTTCCTTTGTTACATTTTAAATTATTGAGAGTTGTATTTCTAAATATTTTTGGTGCACCTTTCACTTGCTGAAGTTATGAAGTTTACTGAATTGAAATGGAAACCTGGTCTGATACTCTGTTGGCTTCATATGGTTAAATGTTTAAAAAGGGAATGTGAGAGAAAGAGAGAGAGAGAGAGAGAGACACTGTGTGGGGTTGTCTGAAGGCTGGGTATGTTGCTAAAGTTATAAATCAACAAGTATCATAGAGGTTGTAATGGAATGAGAGATATTTCATCAATAGTGAGATCACTTCATTTGTTTTTGCAATTCGATGCGGCGAAGTTGCCAAGGTGATAAGAATGTATGTAAGGAGTGTTGTTGACTTAGAAAGTGTCACTTTTAAGTGAAGAAGGAAGACTGAACTCTCGGCTTGCCGTGAAAGCACCAGGTCATGTGTAGGTCTTTGAAACCCTTGTGTATGTCATTCAGAGAGTAAATTCCCTGGGGAATGAAAAAAACATTTGAACACCTTATGTGCAACATTACAGTAGGTGGAGGAAATAGCTAACACTCCCCAAATTTTAAAGACTTTGTAGCATAAAGAAAGTCCTGAGGCCACAATATAAAGTGCCTCCCAGCAAGAATGAGAAGAGATTTTGACTTGGGTTTTTTTGCCTTAATTTGGGGTTTTATCCAATAGTTTTGGGTTCCCTCAAAATTTTACCATTTATAACAACGGGTAAGCTGCAGATCACCCTGTGCTGAGAGGGATATACATAGGTAGCTGTCAGTTGCAGTACATCTTCTGTCTTTTGTCCTATACTAACTGTGAAAATGGTCTTTTCACTTACACTCAGAGAGAGTCTAGTAACTTCTGTTGTTCTGTCTTAGACTTGGGAGCTCTGTTCTAGTTATATCTCTGTTTCCATACAGCAGGTGGAGAGATGGTTCTGCAGCATAGTTAGTTACATATCATTGATGGTTAGATTTGATAAAATGCTACAACCTTTCCATTCAAACACTAAACATGTTGGATGTGTGAATTCCATTACCCTTACCCCATTACCACTTGTCCATAACTCTAATCTCAGTTATCACACGTTTGGGGTGTTTGTGTCTTATTATAATGCTCTATTTATTTGAATTCACTGATGTTATGGTGGAAGTCAATATGCTGAATATTCTATGCTATTAGTTTGTTATATTATGATATAACCGATATGACTGAACTGATCTGTCTCATTGATACCACCATCATTGTTTTTGTTGTTGTGTGTCATGTGTTATGTTTACCTAATTTAGTGATCAATTCAGGGTTTGACATAATATTTAACAGTCTTAACAGTTTGCGATGGAAGGATAATAGTAACAACCTCAATCTAAGTGTTGAATTCAATCTTTTAACCTTTAATCCAGTCAGCCTTTTGAATAATTGCTACTGTTCTGACTGCACAATTTTAAAATGTTGTGATATTTTCATCCTGGAATCATGTTTGGTAAAAACTGGAACTATGTTGAGTTTACTCTGCAAGCTTAGTCATATTTAGAGCTTCCCCCTTCCTCACCACCTGATGCTGTCTTCTCTTTTTTATTTATTTCAACAAAAGCCTAAAGTGTGGTTGTGCTGTATTAACTTTCATTGAGTTTGGCCTTTGAAAACTACTATTGACAATATCCCTTGAAATTGACAAAAGAAAATAGTTCAGACTGAGTAGACAACTTACAGTCCTTGTTTGATCACTAGTATGTGAACAATGCCTATTGTCTTGTGTAACAAATAAAATGAATTAAACTATGAACGAAATGATAGAAAAATAAAAAGCACATGGCAAACCTGAAAAGTCAAGTGTAAATTATGAGCATTATTGTATGTCAACTAAAGGAAATGTGTCAAACCATATCACCATATCACCTAAGGGCCCAGGGCTGTGGTAAAACAACCTAACTGAAAACCCAAATTAGTTACAAAGACAATTTTATAAGTAATTGTTAGGGAATACAAACAGCACTGTACACACTACACAATGATACTGGCACAACAAAAATACAACTGACATGTTCTTACCCACCATTCAAATAATGTTAAAATGATCTATTATCATCACATTTGTTTGAACATTACATTTATATATAAAGGTATTTAATTATTTGTGTAAAAGAGAGCAGGAAATTGGCTGGATCAAGAAAGAAAAGAAGATTGACATACTGTAGAGAGCACCTGTTGCCATGTCAACAGGAAAGGAGCAGTTTGTCACTGTTGCTGATTCAGGAAGGCACTGGTGAACGATTACATCATACTTATCTTACTACAGTATCTATTCACATCTTACACCTGTATTAAATATTTCCTAATTATTTAGTATACTCTATATATTTTTCTCTCACTCGCTTTGTCTCTCTCTCTCTCTCTCATGGATTCATGCATACTATACTGTTATTGATGCTCTCAGAGGACAGAAAGTGACCCACTATGGGACGTTGGTATTGAAGACTATAGTCAGTCAGCACTCTAGAACCCCAGTGCTTGTTTGTCCTTGGAGTGATCGCATGATCCTCATGGTCTGTGAGCTGCCCAGCTTATAGAAGGTGGTAGAGAAGGTGGGCTATTTACAGGTGATCCACCACATAGCTCTGGTATGGATGACCCAGCAGTCTCTCTACCTCCGCCTTGGGCACTACCCAGCACCTGCCCAGGTGGCGCTTCTTCACTGTGTCCTTCAGGGTCTTGTCCTGTAGAGTAATGGGGACATGCAGGGCCCCCCACTTCAACACCCCCCGGGCCAGAACCCCTTCCTTACTGGGCTGGGTGTCTGCATCCTGATGGTCTTTCACTCTGACCACACTTATGTCAGCATGCTGGAACTTACCTGTTTGGAGGGAGAATGGGACCAGTAATTGGGTACAGTCTTTATTTTAAAAGTATTTAAAGAAATAAGTAGGTTAAGTCTAAAACAAGTATTTAACATCATTGAAGAGTAAAAAGTTATTTACCCAGTAGGCCTTGTGTTGAAGGAGAAAGCCCCTGTCCGTCAGTGACATAGAAGCCCAGGTGTGGCATTTGCAGGTAGCTGGGGTGTTTGTAGTGGTGGAATAGAACCAGGAAACGCACATCCTTGGCCAACTCGATCCAACAGCTTCTGTGGTTGTCCATAGCAACCTTTATGTCTTGTCTTGTCACTGATCCCTGCTGGTTGGTGGGAAGGCTGTCCCGCCCCTCCCCCTCTACCACCACAGCATCCAAAGAGAGCGTGATCACGATACCACCAGGCTCGCCCGTGGCAGTGGAGATGGTGATCAGGTCAAAGTAGGTGCGGGAGCGGTCCTCTACTCCCTGCTTGAAGGGAGCCCACATTAGATGTCCATCCACCGTGATGCCTAGGAGGAGAGGAGCCAGGGGATGATTTAACAGACAATGAGTAAACCCAAATACTAAATATTACCGTGTTCCTTGATATAAACATTTATACTGTAGTAATCCTTGATTTATGTAAATAGGCATGGCTAAGATTTGTCAATTATATGTAGGCCTAAGTATTTATTTCGGTTGTATTTACCTCTCTCTGGGTCCTCCAGCAGTCTCAGGACATCGTTGGCTCTGCCATCAACTGTGAAACACAGATTCTGCTGCAACTTAGGGAGCTGGACCACAAAATGTGGGTCTCCATCAACTTGAAAAAAAACAAAAACAAGAACAACAATAAATTCAAAATGCTAGAAATGTTAGTGTATCATAGAGAAGTACAGTATGTATATGTTTCAGGCTATACCAGAGGAGGAAAAGACCCTCACGGAGCTCACTCTAGTGGGGGCCTCTGAAAGGACAAGAGGTACAAATTAGTTTTATAAACAAGGCCAATCTCTATTAGGTCATATCCAAAACTACAGAGAAAATGTTAAACATGAAATACTTACCAAATGATTCTGGATCATTCCCTACAATTACGAAAAATATAATTGAAAATACGTTTCCTAAAACGCATCATTTTTGCCAGAAGATTTCATCGTAAAGGATAGCCAATATATAGCCCATCTCTATTCTGTAGGTCATATCCAGAACTACAGAGAAAATGTTAATCATGAAATACTTACCAAATGATTCTGGACCATTCCCTATAATTAAGAAAAATATAATTGAAAATATGTTTCCTAAAAAGCATAGTTTTTGTCAGAAGATTTCATCGTAAAGGATATGTTTTTTTTTTACTGTGGCACTGGACTTACAAGACTCATAGTTGAGGTCGTAGTCGTAGTCATAGGTTGAATCATAATCTGAAAGATCAAATTAGACATGATTTAAAATCAAGCTCAGTCATTATCTGCCTCCTCCCTGTGGTGGTCCGAGGGCTGTCATTACAATCAAACAGCTTGTGTTTGTTATAGTCTAATGTTGATGGCACAAAAGAGAGAGACATACCTTTAACAAGGTCAATATCTAAGGCAGAGAAAGGGGGAAATAAGATTAATAAACTAAACAATAAAATTGGACACTTATATGTATGTGAATGTCAATAAAACAGGAAATGTTGTCTGACTGTAATAAACAGATGTGAAACAAAATGATGACATTTGCTGGCATGATCACCTTTTCTCTGAATCTGAATGGAGGTTGAGACATCTAGTGGAGAGAACAGGAACATGAATTATGGCACAGGAAGGTCAATGTGATCAAAACATTGTTGCATTGGGTTTTACTCTAAATACCATAGACTGTAAGAACAAATACCCAAGTTCATTGTAAGTTGAATATATGTAGCAACAATAACACTTCAAATAGGCTTTGTGTCATTACTTTACTTTTACAACTGTGTAAAGACAACTGTCTCAGTGTATACATATGGCAGCTGGAGTTGAAAGTCAACTAGGCCAAGAGGAGGACGTACCCAGCAGCCCTGCAGCCTCCCACAGTTTAGGCCCATCTGTAACTCCAGGCATGGGGGCGAAGGTGGCAGCGAACAGAGTGGGAATGTCCACATCTGTGTCTGAGTCGGTGGCCTGTGGCGCTGGCGCGAGAGAGGAGGCAGACAGCAGCCCATACAGGAGGGTGGTGACGTGAGGCTGATGGACATGGGTGGCAGACATGGTGCCACTCTCTGGCTCTGAGGAGGAGGCGGGGGACACTCTAGCAGGAGGGAGAACTGTTCTGATAGAGCTGGGCTGTGGCGTAGTGGGTTTCCCTGTCTGGGGTGCAGGTTCTGTTCTGACGGAGCTTGGAAGTGAGGTCGAGGTCTTCAATGTCGAAGGGGATGTCTTCACTATGTTGGGTGGAGGGGTGGAGGTTTTTCCAGGGGCAGGTGGAGGAGCGGTTTTATGAGCATTGGGTAGAGGGGTAGAGGGTTTCCCTGCTGGAGGTGCAGGGGCAGTGTGCGGGGAGCTGGGGGACGGGGTGGAGGTTTTTCCAGAGAGGGGTGCGGGAACGGTCTTGATGGCGGCGGGGCTGGGTGTGCTAGTGGTTTTCTTAGTGGAGGGTGGAGCCACAGTTCTCCCAGGGGTGGGTGTGGTGGAGGCTTTCCTTGGCTGGGGGGTAAGTGGGCGACTGGGTGGTGGTTGAGGATGGAGGGGCTTGGTGACCTGAGGGTCTGGTTTGTTAGGTTTGTTAGGTCTGGCATTAGAGATGGAGCTGGACTTCTTCACAGCGACGGGGGAGGCAGGAGTGAGGGTTACTGTGGTGGTAGTACTAGCTGCGGTAGTGATGGTGGTGGTGGGTCTAGTCGTGGGTTGAGTTGTAGTAGTGGTGGTGGTCGTGGGTCGCCCTGTGGTAGTGGTAGGAGGGCTTTGGATCGGTTCATCCACATCAGGCTTGACCACCACCAAAGAAGTAACAGGGGTGACAAAGTTGTACTTGAGGGAGAGGTTGGTGGCCTTGTCAGCCAGGAGCCTCTGGGTGGTAGGGTCAGTGGTGTTCAGCTTGGCCAGCAGCAGCTCTTTGATGGTGTAATAAGCCCAGAGACGGCGCACAAAGCTGGAGATACCGTCCGCTCCCCCGGGGCAGCCTAGAGAGGCCGCCGTTCCATTCCCCTCCGCTTTAGAGACTAACACATCATTCTCCACCTTCACTCTCTGCTTTGAGTCAGTGGCGGTCAGAGACACCTTCAGGTTCTTGACCCCAGGTTTAACCCTCCCCGTCACCACCAGCTCAGAGCCCTGGAAGTAGTTAGGGAACAGGGAGCGTGTGACGTCGTAGGCCTGATCGTCCAGGTAGGACAGCTGGATGTCTGACAGCAGAGGGCTGGCCACCTCGTCGTAGAATCCCTTCAACTGCAACGCGGCGTCCGCGTCCTCATACACCATCCTGGCCACACCACAGTTTTCCAGGGCCAGACGCCGCAACAGGGGGAAGTCTGCATCATCTCCGAACGCCAGACCGAACAGAGAGGCAGACTCCAGGGCCCTCTTCGCATTGGTCAGGATGGATTCGGCTGACGTCACGCCGATGGTGGCCTCCCCGTCCGTCAGGAAGATGATCAGAGGGACGCGACGGCCACCAGAGGAAGAGGAAGAGGAAGAGGGAGAGGAGCGGACCGAGGCGGCTGGGTTGACCAGCTGGGCAGCTGAGAGCAGGGCTGCGTTGATGTTGGTCCCTGAGAGAGGAGAGATAAGGATGGAGCAGCAGGAGAAAGAGATATTTGATATTTTTTTAAAGAGTAGAGGATAGAGAAAAGAATGGAGGAGGAGAGAGAATGAAAGACTAGTGGAAAAGAGTAGGAAGAGTGGGAAAGAGTAGTGCAAGCTGGATAATATTAAGGAAGCGTTCTTGTCATGCTGTCAAGCGGCTGGCGCTAGCACATCAGAATGGATTCCACTCACATCCCTCAGCGATGATCCTCTTCACAAAGTCTTTGGCGTCACGTATGTTCTGACGCGTCGCCCGCACGGTACGGCCCTTCTTCCAGGTGTGCACCTTGTCTGAGAAGGTGATGATGTTGAAGTAGTCCCCCTCACGCAGGTCGCCAAGGATGGTGGCCATGGCCAGCTTGGTCTAGTCCGCACCAATGTCAAATCAAACTTCATTCAACTTCATTCAAAGTGCAAAACCCAATAGACATCTCAGTAAAATAGACTCAATGAAGATGAAAAACAGATCAAATACAAAACTACAAAACTGTATGTAGAGTAACTAAAAAGACTGAAAAATCGAACATTTATCTATCAACTGTGTTGTAAATGGTGATTCTTGCATTCTACCTTCTACATGGAATATAACTGGATGGAATCACTGAAAGATGTGTGGGGAGGGTTCGTAATTCTACTGTACCTGTTTGATCTTGGTGCCAATCATAGAGCCGCTGACATCGATGACAAAGATGACGTCCTTGGGGACCACAGGAAGTCCCCGAGGTGCAAAGTAATGCACAAAGTAGCCATCATACATCTGGAAGAGAAAAGGAGAAATCATCTAGATGGGAATGTATTGACTCACTTCATGTTTCCTTTTTTTTTGAAGACTAGCATACATAGTAAACCTAGTCTTATGCCATTACCGTATATTACTTTTCTAAACCTGTACAGGTGTGTGCGTGCATATGTGTGTGTGTGTGGGTGTGTGTGTGTGTGTGTGTGTGTGTGTGTGTGTGTTTGTGTGTGTGTGTGTGTGTGTGTGTGCATGTGTGTTCAGGGCTGACCTGGACATCTCCCATAAGGTCTCTGAGCTCCACATCATACTGGATGACAAAGTCTGCGTTGAGGCCTTTAGAGGAGATGCTGCTCTGCTGCTGCAGACTGGGGCTGTACCTCACACGGGCACAGTCAGTGTTCTGTTGGACCTGGGTGGAGGGTGGAGCCTCAGCCTCACCTACACGACAGTGAAAGGAGGGGGGAACGACATAGTCAGTCCAGTATATAGCTATCCCAACCCTTACAGCTGCTGAGGCTACCGTTGTCACTGCTAAATGGAAAATGTGCCAATATTCAATTCCTAAATTGAATTTCAATTCACTACTGTATGTGCACTGCCTGGGTTGAATTTGACTGAATTGATTCAACTTGAAGTATGAATAACAACAGATATACAGTATTTTTGCATGACACCATGAAAACCTTTTCAACGATGCATGAACCCCATAAAAGGGCACAATGCAATAGGGCACAATGCAATATATACAAATCCAAATCTCTCAGCACCTGCCGGTATATTGGTGTATTGTCTCACCTTGGACAGTATTGGAGAGCAGTCGACTGGTTTTGAGTTGGAGGACCTTGAGGAAGCTGATCCCTGTCCTCTCTGCGATGCTGACGTCCAGTGTGAGGTTGTGGACGAGCTGTGCAGGACGCAGCCCCAGCGTTAGCTCATAGCGACCTAGCCGGCGAGACAGCAGCTCCTCGTAGGAAAGGGAGAAGGACACCCGCGTCCCAGGGGCTACAGACACAGCCACACGGAACTTCTCGATCTCCCTCTCCCTGAGAGACAAAACACAGAGGCAGAACAACATACAAAGGACTGCATTTGGTTTCATAGTAACTAGCTAGTTGCATTGTATTGTATTGTAATGGTTTGTATTGTATTGTATTTGATCCTATTTTACTCTTTTGTACTGTCTCTCTCTATTGTATTGTACAATGCTGGCAATATGAAATAGCACATGAATTAGGCAAACATAAATTATCTGAAGTGAAGACTAAAGTGATAAATGCGGGACCAAATACTTTTTCAGACTGACTTGGTGGCAACAAGTCCGGCTGTTTTTCCTTGCTTCTTGGCTGCGTCGTAAATCTTCCTGGCAGCGCTCCGTTCCTTCACCTGGGCGACGTACACCTTACCATTGGAGGTGCTGAGGGAAAGAGGAAATAAGAAGAAACGGCTCTCTGTGAGACTCATAATCATCAGACTATGTTAGTTAGGAAACATGGATAGCTTTTTTTTTTCTTTTTTTTTTTTTTACGTTTGTTTTGCTCTTGCATTCACTGTGACCACCAGTGACTGTAACCAAGCTATACTGTATACTCCAGAGCGTTCATGGGCCGATCTTAAGAACCTCTGTATAGTTGTTTTTCCTCCAAGCGTCTATCTCCTGGTTACAGTTACTCCAGTTGAGTGTCAACAAGGCTCCATATTAATGACACAAAAACAGCTAGCCAAGCAAACATGCAACATGTTGGTTTATAGATTCTGTTAAAAAAAACATTGTAAAGGAGGGTGGGGTCAAGTAAAGGGTGGGAGGGGAGACTAATTTCCCTCTGAAAACATGATTACAGGAGAAGTATCCAGTCACACCCTGAAGCCTTTTAGACTTGGACCCCGACAACACCCAACCATTTCCTATGCAAAATGAACCAGAGCTCACAGGCCTAAACCAACTCATAGTTCCTAGAGTATGCACTGCCTTTTCTATCATGTGACAAGGTGCTAAAATAAGGTCAAGTCTTTTGAACAAATATATTTGAATAAAAAACAAAATAAGGACCAATCTAAATAAACCCTCAGCCTTGAAGCAGGTCTTGTGTGAGAGCCTCAGAATGGCAAGGGATAGTTAGATGGAAAATAGAGGTTTCTGTATACAGGACTTTTCGGCGGAGAAGGAGTGGGAATGAGTGACCTACTCACAGAACACAGAGCTCTCAGTTTGAGACCCCGAAAAGCCACCAAACTAAAGAAACACATTTGCCACAGCTATTTTCCTCTGGGTAGTAGGTGATGTGCAGATTGCTCTGCTCTAAGCCTTGTGTGTGCGTGCATGTGTGTGTGTGTGTGTGTGTGTGTGTGTGTGTGTGTGTGTGTGTGTGTGTGTGTGTGTGTGGAAGTGTGAGTGTGAGTGGAAGTGTGAGTGTGAGTGTGTGTGTGTACATGCTAGCATGTGTGTGTGTGTGTGTGTGTGTGTGTGTGTGTGTGTGTGTGTGTGTGTGTGTGTGTGTGTGTGTGTGCGTGAGAGAGAGAGAGAAGAGAGATGTGAGAAAGTATGTATTTGCACGTGTCAGAGTAAGTATATTTTCCAGAGTTTATATATTTTCACCCTGCTACATGTAAATCGGTGTACATGCGTGTGTATCTGCGAGTCTGTGTGTGCATGTGTGCATAGTGTGTGTATCTTGGCAAGGTGCCTTAATAAGCTAACGCGGGAGAGAGAGAGAGAGAGGAGAGAAAACAGGGTGAGCTCCTTTTCTCATTCATTTTCTCTATTAACTTTCTGACTTATATTTACAATGCCTGGTATTCATCCACCCAAAGGTCCTCCCCCTACTGACCTGCTTCCACTCACAAATCCAGCAGCAGGCTCCTGGTTGGCCCTGTAATGTTGACTTTTTAAAATATATATATAAAGAAATATATACAAAAAAATATAAAAGTCAACATTACAGGTCCAACCAGGAGCCTGAGTCTATAGTTTTTTCTAAAGGAGAGTGGTTTCCAGACCTTTTAGTAATCAAATTATGTGTCTCCTCTCCACACCGGAATTTCAGTTCCTGCCATAATTCCTCTGAAGTTTTATTTCTGTCCACTTTTTTTGTTTATTTACTACCCTCCCTGACCCTGCATTTCAAAGATTTAACTTTTTTCTTTTGCTCACTGTATGCAGAGAGATATACTATATCCAGAATGTGAATGATCCATTTCATTGCCAAAAATAAAATGTTCCGTTTGATCCTGAAGATGAATGTGGGGGGGGGCTGCGGGGGTGGGCGCTGTGGCTCAGGAGGTAGAGCCGGCTATTGAACGCAAGGTCGGCAGTTTGGCGGTTCTAACCACGTGTCGAGGTGTCCTTGAGCAAGGCACTGAACCCCTAATTGCTCCAGGATCGCCGTCTATGGCAGACCCCTTGCCTAGAGCATAAAATACCAAATTCCGACAATTGACTGACAAATTGATTGCATGGCAATAAAACAATTATTATAACTAATCCAAGCAAGAGAGCGAGAGAGAGAAAGAGAGAGAAAGAGAGAGTGAAAGAGAGAGACAGGCAACAAGAGAGAAGGAGAGGGAGAGAGAGAGAGGGGGAAGCTAAAAAGAGAGACAGGTAGAGAGAAATAAAAAAAGAAACAAGGACAGGCAGGGCGACTCACATAGTAAAGTTGGAGATGAAGGCAGAGGAGGGCAGGTCCACCTCGAAGGCAGCTTCCTTGGTGACAGAGAGCTGGTTCCATACAGAGCTTTGGATGGTTGTGAGGGCATAGCGGGACACTACAGAACAACTCACATGGTAGTCTGTCACCTTCAGCTGGGAACACAACACACAACACATTTAGCTAGGGACACAGCCTGCATTTAATTGAATGAAATCCTTTGGTGTTTTTCCCAATCACATCAAAGGATCTGAAAAAGCTCCCAGCCCTATTCATGACATCGTCTCATATCTTTTTCCATTAGCTTGACAAGTTCAAGTAAATGATACAAAGCTGCTCTCTGCAAGATATCAATCTCACCCCCTTGTTTACTTGGATAATTCTGACCCCTGCAGAGACCAATCTGGTCAGCCAAGGCCACATTACTGCAGGGCCAGGAGACAGCCCTGGAGGCTAGGAGACTAGGAAACAGCACAGGAGACAGCCCTGGAGGCTAGGAGACTAGGAGACAGCACAGGAGACAGGTCTGGGACAGGGAGAGACAGTCCTACAGGATATGAGACTAAGGGACTAGGAGACAGGGTGCAGCCTGACGAGGAGACAAGGTGCAGCCTGACTAGGAGACAAGGTACAGCCTGACTAGGAGACAGGAGACAGCCTGACTAGGAGGCAGGAGACAGGAGACAGCCTGACTAGGAGACAGGGTACAGCCTGACTAGGAGACAGGAGACAGCCTGACTAGGAGACAGGAGACAGCCTGACTAGGAGACAGGAGACAGCCTGACTAGGAGACAGGAGACAGCCTGACTAGGAGACAGGAGACAGCCTGACTAGGAGATAGGAGACAGCCTGACTAGGAGACAGGCTACAGGCTGACTAGGAGACGGGGAACAGCCTGGCTAGGAGACAGGAGACAGCCTGACTAGGAGATAGGAGACAGCCTGACTAGGAGACAGGAGACCGTCTGACTAGGAGACAGGAGACAGGAGACAGGAGACAGGAGACAGCCTGACTAGGAGACAGGGTACAGCCTGACTAGGAGACAGGAGACAGCCTGACTAGGAGACAGGAGACAGGAGACAGCCTGACTAGGAGACAGGAGACAGCCTGACTAGGAGACAGGAGACAGCCTGACTAGGAGACAGGAGACAGGAGACAGCCTGACTAGGAGACAGGAGACAGCCTGACTAGGAGACAGGAGACAGGCCTGAGGCAGGGATGGGGGAGGAACAGCTGTAGGAGACAAGAGACTGGTCTAAGATAGAGAGAGAGACAGCCCTGTTTTCATACTGGCATCAAAGACAGTTGGAGTACACTTTGTGGCTTGCCAGAGGGCTAGGGATCACAAATATATGTTGATTCCATGAGTGGTTTTGATTTTCATTCAGTAATAGACAACATCATCCTCTGCCAACTTGACACTAGGGGGTTTCATCAATCTGTCCAGATCTCTGCAATTACCTCATCGTGAATCTCCCGGGACCAACTTCATAACATTTTGTTTGTATAGATGAGGTTCAAAGAAATTCATGAGAAATGTACGTTTCAACAGCTGTGAAACAATGACGAAGTTGTGCCTTCAACTGCCCCCCTATTGGCATACAAGTGGTGATTAAAGTCTTACAGAGAACAATCCAATACACATATTGGTATGATTTAAAGGAAGAACACTGAGTGCTTTTTTACTATCACAGTCAATCTGCCAACTGTTGCATAATCCAACATACAGTTGTACAAATATAATATTCAATAAAACATTTGAAAAGTCCTGAGTTTTAATATGGTTATGAATGTATAATAGGACAAGCCATATACTGTATTTAATCAGATATAGGCCTACATTCCATTGAGTTTCAAACCAACAAGCTGCCTCCCCCCACACCAACTTACCACTGATTTGGCTGGCTTGCTCTGTCGTTTCGCTCTCTGGGGAAAAAACAAGATCATGAAACAGTCAATGTTAATAAAATAGTGGTCCTTGTATATAGCTTTTAGTTTGGAAACATCTGAACAGAATAAGCTGAGGCCTACTGAGCAAGGCTTGGATGCTCCATAGAGGTGAAGCAATCTAAGCTCACTCATTGTTGCCATAAAGACATCACAACTTTACAACCAATTTTGAATCACTACTGCTATTGTAGAAGGTGATTTATGAGTCAACCGCATCAAAGTCAGTCCCTAAAGAAAACTTGACAGAGCATTACCCAAAGTAAATTACTATGCCAACTCTATTTTTGTACTACTACAAATCCACCCCTTTTTTAAGTTATCTGCAGAATCTGTGTGGGGTTGGGTCAGAAATGTTGTGTCAAAATAGGCTGAATCAAAGCTATTCATGAATGGGGGGAACTGGAGAAAAATGCTTTCACTGTACACAGCAGGGGCAGTGAGGGTGCACGGTTTGGTTTCAAAATGTTAATTTTGCACACAAATCACTGCTGTGTCAATACATTACCACATATCCTGGAGATTGCTGGGAATTTAACATAAACAAATAGGGGTAAACGTGTATAATGTTTGATGTCTGCATTCTGAAGTGCAATTCCTTGGTTTAAACTTTGTTTCGATCAAATCGGCATTATTATCGGTATCCTATGCTGTTATTCATATCTGCAATCTTAGCTGTTTGGATTTATCTGGATAGTGAGAAGACAAGTGTAAACTCCTAGCCAAGGCAAATTATCTCACTTATCTGTGAACATGCTACAGGGTGACAACAAGATAAATAATTTACAGTAGACTACAAAGGAAACACTTTCAGGATTGTGGATAGTTTTTTCCTCCTTTGGACTGCATTCATTGAAACCAAGTACAAATTCTAATTACCGGAAATAATTAATTCGAAAATGAGATCTGTCAATAAAGTGGCGTGTAATGAAGCCAGTTATGAAACAATAGCTATATCACAAAAAAACTACTTATGAGAGTCATACATACCATACTTTTTTTAATGTATATTTTTTGTCCTGTCTTTTCATGGAAAAAAATAACTTATTAGATGGCAACATCAATCTTACCTGTAAAATAATGTTTTTTGCTCCCAGCTGTGCGTCATATTCTTCTGAAAAAGCCTCTTGTGCAGATAAAGTGACGAGAAATAAAATGCAACGAATTTGGAAAGTCACTTTCCCCATGATTCTATACTTTTCTGCCTCCAAGATGAAGACGTTTAGTTGCCAATGGTCTCACGTTGTCAGTGAGAGACCCAGTGCGGATAGGGAGGACGCGGTACAAACCTCACATTTTACAGAAGTTATTTTTTTTGCAAGGGGCAGTCTTTCCCCTCCCTCAGCTTTATTTAAACAGTAGGAAACCACAGAAATAATAATAGAATGGAGTCCTTCTGTGAGTAGACCTAACATCTGATAGACAAGGAAAAAGAATGGAATGAGCTCAAAAGTTGCAGGAGTTGATAGAGTCCCGCTGACTTCAACAGGGTATCCCTCCTCATGTGTGCATACTGGACATTTCGCGGACTGTTGCCATCAGGGGAGCATGAGAAATTACAAATTATTAACCCATGAATGTCGACAATTTGAAAGGAAAACATCCCAAACTCCCTCTGCTCTTTCCCTCCTTTCTGTTTTCACCATTCCAAAAAAACATGAGGATGTTAAATGCTATTATTATCATATAATTTCTATTGGTGACATTTTGGGTTTAAAAATGTTTTTGTTATTGAATTCGATTAAGTTTTTTAAATTATAAAGGCTAGATTGTTTCCCTATAGAAGTAGGCTAGTAGGCCTAACTGGTGGTATACAATAATTGGCAGTCCAATTCCTTTTAATTCTACAAATGATTTCACAAATGGAGTTTCAGAAAGTTATTTATAGGGCTGGTACAATCTATAACATGACTTAACAATTATGAGTTGATAACTTATGTTATGCTCTTAAAATCTATTTTGCCTAATTGAATTCCTATCATCAGCAAAGGATGGTCAGTTCACATCCATAAAGAAATAGGTGTAGTGTCGCTCTGTCTGCTTGGGCAAAGTTTATTTGCTGGTGATGTTAGTTTGGAGGTGTCCATGTTGCTGACACCTACCACAAATATCATCACTTATTACATACAGGAAGTATCTTGTGAAAATGACTTTAAACATAATAAAGGTTCACTGGGGTGGATGGTATTCTGCACATCACTTGCTTGCAACTCTATTTGCCCTGATATTGTTAGTCTTTTCTGAGAAAATATTTGTTTGGCCTCAATACATTGGACCGTGCACATCCACACAACTGTAACAAATTCTGTCAAATCACTTATGACATCATCTCTCTGACAGGGATTCACCAAATGGCTTCTATGAGACATCATAGTCTGATACAGTAGCAAACTGAGGCACATTTCTGAAAATTTAAGCCAACAACACAATCTTAAACTTGGCTTTCTGTCCTTCCATGTTGCTCCAGGGGGAGGTAGAAATCAGTCCGTTTTCATATCACATAGTAGGGTTTGTGATCAATAAATCCATAATCCAGTCTTCTCCCTTGGATTCCTTTTGTCATGTGTCTGTGTTTGACACTAAAATAAAGCATCATTGATTGAATATTAAATTAAAACTAGAAAATATTCATTTATTTATGGTCCTAGAGTCCATATCTCCCAAATGGTCTTCATATGTGATCAGGAACTGTCGTCAGCGCCTCATCGGGGTCTCTGGTAACATCCACGTTCTACAACAACAATAACAGTAACAACACAACTACTGGCACACTGTTAAGACTTGGATATAGTGTCATTCTAATCCTCTGCTAAATTCAACACACCAGCTGGACATACTGTATTATCTTTCAAACTTACCATCGGCTTGTCTCTGTGCGTGTTGACTGCTTCAATATTTAGGAAAACAGGCTCCACTTTACAGCCTACAGCAGGAGAGAGAACGCCATGAAGCAAAATTTTGGGTGAAATGACAGCATGTGAATATAAAAGACCCACTTTAGAGCAGCAGCTTACCATAGGCCACCGGTGTGAGTTTGATCACAGTATGAAGAGGACATCTTAGGTATGGCAACTCATCTATGGAATAAAGGGCACATTTGAGCTTGAATTTCATGCAAATTAAACCCATGTTTCAATGGACTGGTACCCAATTGTACAGTACCTGCGGTTTTGTCTAGGAAGTAGGCCAGCAGGCAACGCATGACAGCTTGGTGGCACACAACTAGCACGTTCTCCTGCCTTTCCAGCTCCATAATCACAGGCTCTAGGCGGTGGACCAGGTCCTCATAAGACTGGGGTAGAGAGGGAAGGGAATTGGACCAAGAAACAGGCACATATGGAATGAATTATGTTCCCCACCCACTCAAATCCACCTGCGTGTTTCATCTGTGATATTTCAACCCAAATTACATCAGTATGCAGTACAAGTGTACTGTGAATGTATATTTTGTAATGTACCAATACTCTGTGGTGAAAACAGGTCCTACCTCACCCTTGGGGTAACGGTAGCGATACTTGTCTTGGTCTCTCAGTGCGAATTCCTCTGGGAATTTCACTTGAATCTCTTCATAAGTCAAATCCTCACACACACCCTGAGAGAGCAGAGAACAAATTGACACATTATTCCATAAGTCATATAGTTGACACTCATTCAATAGTACATCCAAACCACTGCCAAATTGAGCAGTAGACAGAACCTCACCGCGTCTATCTCATTGAGGGCCTTCCACTGTTCATAGGGCACTCCTACAGCCTCTGCTGTCTGGATGGTCCTCTTCATGTGGCTGGTCCACACCTTCAGATCCTTGATAGACTGGCTCTTGATGAAACGCCCCAGGGCACAGGCATACTACAGGGAGAGGGTGTGGGGATTCAATATGACTCTATTCAGTTCAACTAAGTATTCCACCCCAAGGGGCAATTGTTGGTGGGCTGAAGGACAGAATGGACATCTGGGTATATACTAGAAATGTCCCTAGTAATTGAATACAACACTTCTCAAACCGCCAAGCTTAGAGAGTTTTTCCATCTCTGTATTGGGGTGGGAGTCATGGGACAGTTAAATGATGACAGTGTGTTTAGTCTGCTTGGATCCTAGTGTGGCCTGCTCACCTTGTTCCCCCGAAGAGAAAGGCCTGAGTCCCCCCCGATGCGTCCCACCAGGTTGAGTTCACTCTCGCCATGGCGGCTCAGGTAGATGGAGCGCGGCGTGACGTGGATGTTCATGAGGTAGTAGACGATCCTGCTCTGGATGTGGTCCTGTACCCGGTTCACCAGGTATCGACTGCCCACGTTGAAGATCTTGATGTAGGACAAGTGCCTGTCACAAATGACATGTACATAGAGCAGGGAAAAGATGGGGGAATGTTTTACTTTTTCTTTTACTCAATAGCCTTCCGTTTCTCTTGCTGTAACACAGAGACAAAAATATGTTTGCACAGAATGTTCAATTGAGAAGCATGAATTACAGAACTCTACCTGTCTTTCTCGTCATCCAAAGGCACATAGGTTTGCTTGTAACACTCAATGCGCTTCAGAAAGTCGTCTAGCGCCTCCTCCTTATCACAGTCCACATAGTCTGGGCTGCTGATCTTCACTTGCTGGAGAAAATTAGAGTATCATTTAGAATCTTAGAATTTAGAATCTTAGAATCAGGGTAAAGAGAGAAGGCTTTCTCACCATTATATTCTGCGCAATGATGTCTGGATCATCACAGATGGACTCCACAAAAAACACCTATAAAGCACATCAATTGGTTAGTGGAAGGAAGAGTTGTAAGTTCTTAATTTAGCCATAATGTAGGCCTACATCATCATCTGACTATGTAGTTGCTTAACAGCCAATAAGCAGGTGATGAGGTGTTTAATGGTGCAGCTGTTACTGGGCTGTGGGGTAGTGAGTTGTGCCCCTTTAGGTGCCTGCTGCACCTCCTCCTCCAGCATCCTTTGTGTGGACTTCAGCTCTGCGTTCAACACCATCCAAAGGCATCTGATGATCCAGAAGCTACACCATCTTAACATTCCCGTCTGATCTATCTCCTGCACAACTTCCTCAGCAACAGACTGCAAAACGTGCGGGATGGCAAAACCACATCACCTGCACTCACCATCAACACCGGAGCACCTTAGGGTTGTGTGTTGAGCCCATTCCTCTACACACTCTACACCAACGACTGCACCAGTCCGTCACCCATCACTACCTACCTTAAGTACTCAGACGACACAGACATTGTTGCCCTGCTCACAGACAACCACTCCGTCCTGGACTACCACAGCTCCATCACACACTTCACTAAGTGGTGTGAGGACAACCATCTCCACCTCAATGTGAGTAAAACAAAATAAATCATCATTGGTCCCCCCACACCACAGTGCCCCATTATCATCAACACCCAAGCAAGTTGAAATGGTCGACAGTTTTAAATACCTTGGAATTACACTGGACAATAAACGTTTCAACCAACACACCACCGATATCTTTAAAAGGAGCCAACAAAGATTATCCGTCATCCGCAAACTCAAAGGACTGTATGTTTCCCCTCCTCTTCTCCTACTACTGTACCAGAGCATTATCCAGCCCATCCTCATGTACTGTTCCTCCTGCTTCTTCAACATGCTCACAGTCATCATCCGGGCCAAACTCACCATCATCACACTGCATCAACACTGCTGCCAGGATAATTGGACCCCCCACACCCAACCTCACAGCACTAAACAACAGGGGCATCTCACGCATCGCATCCACAATAGAACAGGATATCACCCACCCACTCAATCTGTACCTCACCCCATTGCCATCCGGGCGTAGGTACAGAACACTAAGGTGCAAAAGGGCTCGCTTTGGCAAAAGCCTGATCCTCGCAGCCATTGTTGCCTTAAATAATAGACCACGTTGAGTGTGTGTACTTATGTATCTGTCATGTGTAGTACTGTCTGTTGTTGTCTGTGTTATACGGTGTTGTATATATGTATACTATACAGTGGTGTGAAAATTGATTTCCCCCCTAATCTAGATTAAATAATCATCTTTACTTGCCTTGTAGCCCAATTCCTTGGCATAGCTGAGAATGCTAATCCTCCTCTCCCGTGTGGTGTTGGTGGCATCAAACACCTTGATGGAGAATGGGAGAGAAGTTAGTGCTCCTAATATACACTGTACAAGTGTCTTTCAATTTGTACTGTAAATTCCATTCAATGAATACTGTGGACTCCAACTTTCACTGGAAACTAAATAATATAGTCTACCAACGCTGAGAGGCAGTATATAGTGGGTATACCGGTGTGGGTATTCTCATTTTAAGCACCCAAATTGTGGAATGCACTGCCAGTTTACATTAGGGATGCAACCTCAGTAAATATGTTCAAGTCAAGACTAAAAACCCATCTTTAAGGGTTAGGGTTAATGTTGCCTTTAAATTACTAAATAATTAAATTATGATTATATAATGATTGGAGCACTTTGAGCTGCAACGTTTGCAGGAAAAGCGCTATACAAATCAAAGTTATTATTATTATTATTATTATTATTATTATTATTATTATTATTATTATTATTATTATGTACTGTACTGTACCACAGTACATATGTTAGTATTTTAAGTTCTATGTCATTGAATGCAGACAAACCAAGTCTGCCGCCTTTCTTTCGAACCCTTCCCCCGATGGGCCAAATGGCCACTGTAAACTCATTCAGACAAACTTTGAAGTTCAGTAACTCTGGTTTACTGTCAGCATTGGATTGCATTCTCTCTTGGACTGTTTGAATACTGAGTGTCATTTGACTTGTCATTTGTCACGCTGGATGATTTGTGAGGTAGCTATTTGGTCTCTCTCTCTTTCTCTCTCTCCCTCTCTCTCCCGCCCTCGCCCTCTCCCTCTCTCTCCCTATCCCTCTCCCTCTCTCTCTCCCTCTCCCTCTCTCTCCCTCTCCTTCCTCTCTCTCTCCCTCCCTCCCTCCCTCCCTCTCAGGCTCTGCATCATATTCTCCCTGAGTTATGTCTCAGTCATGTGTTAGAGGTATGGTGTGTATGCAGACAGACAGACTGACAGACAGACAGACTGACAGACAGACAGACACTGGGACAGTTTCCGTTGTCCTTCTTACTCACGGCTACTTGTCCCTGTTCCTTGTTGAAGTAGGCTGTCACATCTTTCAGGGCAGTTGCAGCACAGGCACTGAGAGAGAACTCAAAGTCAGATAAACTAAGAACAATGCATCTAATCATACAACACAGATGAAGTTGACAAGTAGGATAATTCTTCTCAGTGCTCACAATACCACAATATTAAAGAAAAAACATTCAAACATCTAACTATTGTCAGCCATGCCTCATAAACTAGGGCCTTGAGGTTTTCCTGACCATGTGACCAGCTATAGGCTATGAAAAGGGCCCACAGTTTTTTCCTGGCTAGGTCATACGGTCAGAAAAAAACTCTAGGCCAGACATACTACAGAGTTACTACTAACCAGTCTTACTACAGACTTACTACTAACCAGTCTTACTACAGACTTACTACTAGCCAGTCTTACTACTAACCAGTCTTACTTGCGGATCCTCATGGCATCTTCATTCTCAGGTCGGAAAAACTCAAAGCTCTTGTAGCTCTGGACGGCCTCTCTGCGGTACTGTCCCAGGTTGAAGACTGGGCAGCAGAGGAAAGAGAAGAGTCAACACATAACTGATGCCTGTTGTTTCTTCAAAACATCTTCATAAAACGGCTAGTAGGCTACTGTGCGTGGATGTAACATAAGCCGATAGGACTGGATTGAAATTATTTGTACTTTATATCCACAGTTATATATCCGCATTAAACCCCCATAACACGCTGTGTTATTGTGTCTTGAGTCAGAGATTCTGGAAAAGGATTTTGTTTGTAATTTGTCGACTGACCTTTTGTGTTAACCCCTATCCAGTTGAGATAGCGGGTGAGCTTCTTGGATATGAAGGTCTTCCCTCTGGCAGGCAGCCCCACCATTACAATCAACGTGGGGGAGTTGGTGAACTGGGGCACGGAGGCTATAGTATAGTGGAAACACAACAAACCTCCTTAGTAAAAGAAACACTCTATAATTTCAGATGCTCTTATACCTGTGTGTCACATTATCAGTAATTGTTTTGTAACATAGTAATGAGGGGCGGCTGTGGCGCAGGAGGTAGAGCTGGCGTTTAATGATCGCAACAGGAGATCGGCGGTTAGAACCCAGGCTGGCCACATGTCGAGGAGTCCTTGGGCAAGACACTGAACCCCAAATTGCTCCAAATGAGCGGGCCGGCGCCTTGCATGGTAGCTTGCCACCATTGGTGTGTGAATGTGTGTGTGTATGGGTGAATGAGAGGCCATTGTAAAGCACTTTGGAATAAGGAGCTTTATAAGTCAGTCCATTTACCATTTCATGAAGAGGTGGAGCCAACCAGTATGGCTGCAGTTTGGCAAGCTCTCTGTCAACTCTGCTATTTTCATAGTTTTTGTTCATGTTAATCGTTATTTTCTTGATATAGTTGATATGTTGATATTGTTTTTATATCATTTAGACTGTATTGAAGAGAGCTGGTTGTAAAGTAAGAATGTCACTGTACTGTTGATAAAAGTAGGAGCGCAGAGTAATGTGGAACAGTCCTTGTTATTACACGAGTGAGCAACGCCAAGACAAATGTCCAAAAAGAAATGTTCTGCATGCGATACCTAGACACATTAAGAGTCCAAATAGAGCCCCAATGAGGTGTGTGTGTATACCTCAGTGCCAAGGTAATCCTCACCGTCTCATTAAAAGAGAGAGCACCAGGGGACAGGCAGATCAAATTTCTTCTCACCAAATGAGCCACCTGGGTGTTTTTGGTTTGACTGGTGTATCAACATGTGCTAACATATCACACATGTGTTGTCTTGTACTGTATGACATTTGACAGTCAGTTGTCAGTTGCTCTGCAGGGTCCATTGACATTGACTGCCTCCTTCATTACCCATCATTCATTCATTCATTCATTCATTCATTCATTCATTCATTTAGAGATTAACAACAAAAGTTAGTAATTTACCCAAAGGTAAACAAACCGTCTCCACTATAAGATAACAACCAAGCACGTTGCCAAACCATCACTCAGACTAACCAGCTGCTCATCCTCCCCTGATAGTGACCCCCTCTGAGATAGCACAGTATGCCCTAGAGACTCTCCTCGGCAGCATCCCCAGTCACATGGCTGACAGCACACAGTAGCTCTTGTTTAGCATGACATTTCATACGAACTACAACATCCAAGGTGTGTACAGAAGCATTCCTTAGGGTCATTGGGGTACTCAATGTGCATATCAGACTTTATCCCTTCGTGTAAGTCTTGCTCAGGCTGCAACAAGATGGTCCTTAAAACTGAGTTCATACAGTGTATCAGAGACCAGCTTCTCATAGCTCAGGGTTTATGAGGGTGTTAAACGACAGTAGCTGGTAGAAAGGAGGGATTATAGTGGCTCTAGGATGTTACAGAGGTTCAGGTTGGAGAGGGGAAGCATAGCCAGTAGAAGCCTGTTATAAGGCAATAGGTGGGAGAGAGGAGGTACACAGTATGTAGAAGCTCCAGTGTGTTACAGGACAGTAGGAGGACAACAGGGGGGACACAGAACTCCAGGGTGTTATAGGGCAGGTGGGAGGGAGGAGGGACATAGGTCCAGGTCCTCTCAGCATGAATGGAGACTGCAGTAGTCAGCATACAGGTCACAGGACATGGGTGTCAGGCCGGCAGGCAGCAGGATGCAGCACCGCATGGCCCTAATCTCATGGCCCACTTCTCTCCCGCAGACAGCTGCCTGGCGTGACCTGCCTCTCTCTCACTGAGCAGGTTTGAGATCCTTCACACGCACATGGGGAGGAGAGAAGCTACGGGACACGTCGGAGAACATGAAACTATGAAACAGACAATCACATCTCAACCCGACAATAAGACTTTGACTAGAAGTCTGAGTGCTCTCACCTGTTGCTTCAAAGGAGCTGAGCAGATGAGAAAATAGAGAGAGAAGTATAGAGAGAGAAAGAAAGAAAGAAAGAAAGAAAGAAAGAGAAAGAGAGAGAGAGAGAGAGAGAGAGAGAGAGAGAGAGAGAGAGAAAGAAAGAAAGAAAGAAAGAAAGAGAGATACAGAGTAAGTCGTACAGGCTGAGTGGTCCCCACTTACAGCCTCTCCTGCGGTTCAGCTGTCTGCCCATCCATGGCACCCAGATCTTGAGCAGCGGCGTCTGAGTGAGCTCTTTCTGCTCTGTGGACATGTCGGCAGTAGTGTGAGGCTGGAGCCGGACGCAGAGTCATGCACGGCACAGTCCCCCCCACCTGTGCAGCGGAGCGTGTGTGAGCGAGGGAGACAAGAAGAGCAACACAGCCGTGTGCCTCAATGAACTCGACTGAAGTCACCTGACGGTTGCCAAGGAGAAGGAGGCGGGAGGACAGAGGGGGCTGGGGGAGGACATCTAGCTACGCTAGTTCCACTTTGTTCAGCAGTTAACAGGGCCAAAGGGGACAGCCTCTAAGGAAAACCTCAAATCTCTCAGGATATTAGCCTGAAGGGAGGAATCCTCCCAACCACAAACAACTGTTGTGGTGATACAGTATGCCAATTGCCCACTAATGGTGTAAAGCATTGATCAGATAAATATTGAAGTGCTGTAGCCTGTATTGAGGACAGCAAGAGACAGTGTGGGGTTCCTCAATTTTGCCACATGGGGGCAGCTGAAACTCAAACAGTATACAGTTCCACCGCATAATATATAGTATACAGTTCCACCGCATATAGTATACAGTTCCACCGCATATAGCCTCACTAATCGTTTGAGTTGCTTGGCTGGGTGCTGAAAAGGTGTGCGGTGGAATAGGTCACACACTATAATAGGCTTGCACGGTAGTAGTGACCAAACACCCTACCACACAGTTTGCTATGAAAGGTTAAACCAGGAAGAAGAGATAGTGTAACTGTCATTAAGTACAGCTCTCCTATGTCTGCAGCATCAAAAGAAACATGATGAAATGAACCCTTCATAACTGGCTGTGTTTCAGCTGCATTCATATTGTACACCTATAGATGTCTGACTAAATGAACAGCAGGTCAACCGGTGGGGAACGAGGCACTAACAAGATTATAGAATTAGATGGTTGACAGCCTTATGACACATAAACAATTCCTAAGCTCATTATACCTTGTTCCACTGGAGTGCTACAAGAGACAGAATGCCGTTCATTATGTCATAGATAGTCAACTGTATTCTGCCTATATTATCCCATCATCTCAGATGTACAATATCTTATAGGGAAAGCTGGCAGAGGTTGAAATCAGAGGACAGGCTCATTCTAATGCATGGGATGGAATAAGAATGCCATCAAACACACATGTTTGCTACCACTCCTCATTCCATTCCTGGTATCATACATTGCTGTACGATATTGATATGACAGGTCCAAAGATCTAAAAGGTCATTAGTTCAGTCTGGCATATTGGAAGCATACTATAGAAAATGTGCTCCATGAGTATGTGACTTAATGCAGTCATCAAGTGAGGCTGATACATTTGAATACAACTTTGAAATACTGAAGTCATCTTTAGAAATTGTTGCTATAGTTTCGAAGAAAAACTCGTCAGTAAATCTGACAGTCTCTTTGCCTCTAGTTATGGCTCCACAGGAAACAGATTAATATATCCAAATGTCAACTCTCAGATCAACTGTCACTATGCTACTCCAGTGACTGACTACACATTGGGCACATTTCATGTATTGTTGGTTGATGTAGGCTAAGTAGTAAGCCCGATATTCTGTAGTGTTTAAGCTATAGTAGTAGTAATGACCAGTGTTTCTGTTTTGGGGTAGAGCCCAGTAGGGAACATTTTCCTGCTGAAGGCTGGATTTGGCCTGGCAGGAATTCAGACTGCCATCCCAAACAAGCCGCCAGGATAGAGAGGGCTGTAGCTGAGCTGGCCATCTGCCCTCACCTACAGCTCTCTCTCTCTCTCTCTCTCTCTCTCTCTCTCTCTCTCTCTCTCTCTCTCTCTCTCTCTCTCTCTCTCAAACACCGTGAGACAGTCTCAGACTATCAAAAGCAAGGGGGTAATTATAAGAGTTTACTAGACTATAGAGTGCTAAAGTCTTTAAATTCCCATGGTATGAAAATGGGAAAAGGGTTGACATTTGGCTGTTGGTTTATCCCGCTGCTTCTTTTACAAATACTAGCATAGAATGACATTTAAACACTAAAGCTTTGAGAAGAGACAACTATGAAAGAATAAAGAACAACTTTAGGAGACTTATCAACAGTTCCAAGAGAGAGACACACGTTGTGAACTGTATAACAGAATGCATGCCTTCCCAGTTCAGTCTATTTTTACCCATGTATTTCTGTTCAGAGTTGATAACATGTGCTCATGTTTGTGCTATAAAGTACTGAACCACCACAGTAAAATAAACATTTGCAGCTAGGCTATCTTCCTTATCAGTGGGCTCACCTGCACTGTCACACCTGCGACGCCTCACATATTCCAGTTGGGGTAGTTCCATCTTCACCAATATTCCTCCAAGAAGTGTCCAAGAGTAGATGTAGGAGTCCACAGTCGTGAAGACTGTTGGTCCCTATGGGCTGCTGGGCACTTATTAATGTAACCAAACCCCTCTGCCAAAGCATTCTCCACCCCCCCTTCCTCTCTCTCTCTCTCTCTCTCTCTCTCTCTCTCTCTCTCACGACACATGGGACATATGATAGCAGTAGCCTGGGCCTGTCCTTTAATGTTTGCCAGGGCCAGGGTTCACAACCTACACACGTAGAAGGAGGGAGGGCAGGGGAGGGGGGGGGGGGATTTAACCTTTATACTGCTGTTAGTATTATCATGTGCACATGCGTTTAATACACTTAAAGATAACATGGCATCAGAACCATGTTATTACCTCATGTTAAGGAGGGTAACAGTTGGGTAATAGTGAGCGTGATATGAACAGTACTGTCTAAACATTTTGGAGGGGTCAAACGTTTCAGGTGACTTTATTTTTTAATGCTTAGAGTATGTGTCTTAAAAGTTGCAGCTTAAATGCTGCTATTGTACAACTAATAAAAGATTCAATACTTCAATACATCAATTCAGAAAAAAATGCTTGGACATATTTAAATGCATACAGCATTACAGGCATTTGTGCAAAGCAGATGTGGTTCAGAGGGGCAACTAACATACCTAAACAACTACGTTCTTGATTTGAGGCCCCCAAAAGAGTCTTCATTAATCACTACAGAAAGCAGTGTATAGGCTACTGAACAGTATGGTGGTTTGCTTTGATTTATTGGCAGCATTAATACTTATTTGAGGTGGAATAAATAAGCACGTCCATCTCACACATACCTACACACATACCAAGGCACACAAAGCACACAGGAGAACGCCATTGCTTACAATCTGCAGCATACTTGGTAGGGTTCACTGGTAGTTTGCACACATACCATCAGGGTCAGGTGAGATGTGTCTGTACTTTTGTATATTTCGGTTTCTGACATTTTATTTGGTTATACTAGATGATATTGAAGAATTGAGAAAATTGTTTATTGTATTTTGTAGTTTTTAGTGGTTTGTCTCTCAACTATTCCAAAACAAGTTGGGTGAAAACCCAACTGAGTCAGAACTAGTTTAAATGAAATGCAGTTGAAGTTTCGAAACGAAAGTGTTCCCAGATTAGATCTGTGAAGGGGAGTGAACTAGGGCAAGTGAAGGGAACTATTTAATGGAATGAAACGTCCCCCAGCCCCGCTCCGCCTTCATGTTTACTACACACTAAAAGATGGATTTCATAAAGGTTTATTTAAAGTAGACTAGTTATGTAATCAAGTATTAATTACTCACATGTGGCTGTAGTGTGCTCTGTTGTTGTGGCAGTTCGGACTCAACTGCACCATGCCCCTACATCAATTTAAACAAGAAAACTTAAGCACATATTTACAAATTCAAATTGCTAGCTATAGTTGGTCATCATAACTCAGGGTTCCTGCATGTTTAGTCTAATTTAATCTAATTGTAGACCTATGTCATAGCCATACTGGCAAAAAGGCCAAATCCAGCCCACTCCAGACCTACTCATATTTTAGACCTACTGGCTCATATTTAGGATTCGAATTTTAGACCCTGCAGGAACCAACAGTTCAGAGCCTCCGTTAGCCACCTAGCTAGGGTTAGCTATGTAACTATACATGAGGTAGCTAGCTACCGTTATGTAGCTAATTGGCTATGTAACTATAGGGTAGCTACCGGTAATTACGGTTAGCTATGTAACTATATTAGGGTAGTTAGCTAACGTTATCTAGCCTATTTAAGTATGCTAGGGTAGCTAGCTAACGTTACGTAGCTAATTGAGGTTATCTATCTAACTATACTTAGGGTAGCTAGCTAACTTGCCATTACCTGACAAAGTCTAAACAAGTTTAAATACATCGTCAAAAACAGCAGCCATACATCATAATATTAATAGTTAAACGATTACAAAACTTACTAGGTGTTGAGCATGAGCTATTTTCTCTCTTCAAAATACTATATTCTATATTCTATATTCTATATTCTCTCTCCTCTCTTCTCTCTTCAAAATCGTATCTCCAGTCTTCAACCGTCAATTTTCTCATCTCCTCCAATCGCCTTTGGTCCGTAAATGTTGTGATTGACAATCAGGCCAGCCAATCAGACATTTTAACACATTTAAGAACTGGCCAGCCAGCCAATCAGAATTCTGTCACATTTCTAGCAGGGTAAAATGTTTTGAGAGAGAGAAGAATCCAATGTTGCCGGTCAAGCAAATGTTGACGATTAGCTGTGCTGCGTGCATTATCGACTTTAGCAGAAATGCAAATAAACAACTTTTATTGAGTATAAAATCGATTTTCCTTTGTTCAAAATCGATTTTCCTTTGCGCATTTAAAAAAAAAATAGTAAATGTTCCTTTGCGCAAAACATTTGTTTTCTCTCGCAAAACATTTATTTTCTCGAAATAATTGTGGCACATAAATAACGCCATACCCACTCAGCTGTGTTCTCTGAAAGACTTCAAAATAAAAGCGCGAGGTAATAATCTGTAAAGTGATGAGATCACAATATTTAATAATGTTTCATGAATTGAATTATTCTGGAACAAAAAAACGATTTATCAGAAAAAAAGAAAGAAAAATGTTAATTATTACATTGCATAGTGAACACATAATGTATTGCACATAAAATAGTGAGTAGACACTAGTAAAAATCATGTTTCGCCTGAGAAAATATATTGGGCCACAGTAAAAGGCCAAAAATACTTTCTATGACACCCCTCATGGTGTCATGGTGTTACAAACCCTTAAAAACACATATAATACATTGAGAAGATTAATGTTTATTTCCTGAGTGGTATTCCATCAACGTTGCTAAAAGACAACCCAGGCTTATTTTGATAAATCCCACGAGATGCATAAAAAAAAATCCAGCCTTATTTTGATCTGGTGAGACTTTTCCTTTAGCGACGTTGATGAGAGAGATATATTATAATTGTGGTTCCTTTCATAGTTATGTATAGTTATTTCCAAATACTTCAACAAGTTTAAACGTGTGTGTGGTTTTATTTTGAAGAAATCCTCATTTCCATACATCCACCCGAGCTAAGTGGGCGGAGCTCCACTATTGTCGTCCACAGAACAGCTCCTGCCTTCCCTAGCTCTGGCGTTTGTGAAGTTAACTCGTGTTATTTTATAGCTAGAGTTATAACCACCGGCTACAAACACCCAAGTACAAACATCCTAGAAATGTTGAGTAACTTTTTCTTGTTTCGTAAATTGTACGCAACGTCTACTCTGCTGCCAGTTTGGATAGCTACTTCAATGAGCTAGCTAGCTAAGTATTGATCAAAGTTCAGAGAAGCCTACAGTGCTTGCTGCTTTGCTCCGACTGTACAGCTGCTGAGCAGATACTCGGTCGATGTTTCGGAGACTGTGTTAGCTAACAAGTCATTGTAAATTCTAGCAAGCCGAGCGTGTGAACGGGTTGAAATGCGTGTGTCTCACGCCCAATGCGTGAGACTTGAGAGCCCTGACTTACGCTGCTCTGGAGCCATGTTCGTATCATACCCTCTCTCTCTCTTCTCTGGACCCATGTTCATATGTATCACACCCTCTCTCTCTCTCTTCTCTGGACCCATGTTCATATGTATCATACTCTCTCTCTCTCTTCTCTGGACCCATGTTCATATGTATCATATCCTCTCTCTCTCTTCTCTGGACCCATGTTCATATGTATCATACTCTCTCTCTCTCTTCTCTGGACCCATGTTCATATGTATCATATCTTCTCTCTTCTCTGGACCCATGTTCATATGTATCATATCCTCTCTCTCTCTTCTCTGGACCCATGTTCATATGTATCATATCCTCTCTCTTCTCTGGACCCATGTTCATATGTATCATACTCTCTCTCTCTCTCCTCTGGACCCATGTTCATATGTATCATACTCTCTCTCTCTCTCTCTTCTCTGGACCCATGTTCATATGTATCATACTCTCTCTCTCTTCTCTGGACCCATGTTCATATGTATCATACTCTCTCTCTCTCTCCTCTGGACCCATGTTCATATGTATCATACTCTCTCTCTCTTCTCTGGACCCATGTTCATATGTATCATATCCTCTCTCTCTCCTCTGGACCCATGTTCATATGTATCATACTCTCTCTCTCTCTTCTCTGGACCCATGTTCATATGTATCATACTCTCTCTCTCTTCTCTGGACCCATGTTCATATGTATCATATCCTCTCTCTCTCCTCTGGACCCATGTTCATATGTATCATACTCTCTCTCTCTTCTCTGGACCCATGTTCATATGTATCATACTCTCTCTCTCTTCTCTGGACCCATGTTCATATGTATCATACTCTCTCTCTCTCTTCTCTGGACCCATGTTCATATGTATCATACTCTCTCTCTCTCTTCTCTGGACCCATGTTCATATGTATCATACTCTCTCTCTCTTCTCTGGACCCATGTTCATATGTATCATACTCTCTCTCTCTTCTCTGGACCCATGTTCATATGTATCATACTCTCTCTCTCTCTCTTCTCTGGACCCATGTTCATATGTATCATACTCTCTCTCTCTCTTCTCTGGACCCATGTTCGTATGTATCATACTCTCTCTCTCTCTCTCTCTTCTCTGGACCCATGTTCGTATGTATCATACTCTCTCTCTCTTCTCTGGACCCATGTTCATATGTATCATACTCTCTCTCTCTCTTCTCTGGACCCATGTTCGTATGTATCATACTCTCTCTCTCTCTCTCTCTTCTCTGGACCCATGTTCGTATGTATCATACTCTCTCTCTCTTCTCTGGACCCATGTTCATATGTATCATACTCTCTCTCTCTCTTCTCTGGACCCATGTTCATATGTATCATACCCTCTCTCTCTCTTCTCTGGACCCATGTTCATATGTATCATACTCTCTCTCTCTTCTCTGGACCCATGTTCATATGTATCATACTCTCTCTCTCTTCTCTGGACCCATGTTCATATGTGTCATACTCTCTCTCTCTCTCTCTCTTCTCTGGACCCATGTTCATATGTATCATACTCTCTCTCTCTCTTCTCTGGACCCATGTTCATATGTATCATACTCTCTCTCTCTCTTCTCTGGACCCATGTTCATAATATGTATCATACCCTCTCTCTCTCTTCTCTGGACCCATGTTCATATGTATCATACTCTCTCTCTCTCTTCTCTGGACCCATGTTCATATGTATCATACTCTCTCTCTCTCTCTTCTCTGGACCCATGTTCGTATGTATCATACTCTCTCTCTCTCTCTTCTCTGGACCCATGTTCATATGTATCATACTCTCTCTCTCTTCTCTGGACCCATGTTCATATGTATCATACCCTCTCTCTCTTCTTTGCAGATGCAGTGCATACTGGTAAGTGCATCCGGCGCTCACGTCCCCCTGACCGACGGCCGAGCCGTGATCCTGGGTCGTGGTCCAGAGACCGGCGTCACTGACAAGAAGTGCTCCAGACATCAGGGTAAGAAGAAGCATGCAACCTGGAGTGTCCTGCCGGAGCTTGCGACTTAATTGATTGCATGAATGTCCTTACCTGTTTTGGCATCACGTATCCCAGTTTTGATCCACGTATTCTCCATCATCTGAGATTTTCTTCGGCCCCACAAAATATCAAAAATGTGCTGCTTAATATCCATACAAATTGACTTCATGCACGTCAATACCCACGTCATTGTTCTTCGTTTACAATTAGACGTTTAGCCAATCACCCTCTGGTTTACCTGCACACTATGCGGAAATGCCATGTTTTGGGTTTTACGTGGCTTTTAGGCTAATGCCAAAAGAGGTAACGGCACTCATGGTTGGATGAAGTTGCAAGCTCTGGAAAACCAATACCATGATTATGAGTATTGCTTCGGAGCTAGAGTCTAATATGGTCAATGAAGTCTGATGTGACTAGGGACTGCCCTGCTGTGTTCGTGACAACTGCTAACATTCCTGGTCATATGTGTAACTTCTCTCTAGTGAAACTGGTGGCCTGTTGTGCGAACCAAGAGGTACTTGTAACACAGGTATGAAATAATTACCTACCTACCAACTGCATTTAGTCCCATATAATGTGACCGTGTTGTGTGGATGACGTTCACTGTTAAACAGAATGTCTGAACTATGGTCACATACTGTATGGGGCCACCCTGCATCGTTCCTGTCAGGGACACACTCAAATACCTCACACACCTATCCAATCTATCTTCTTAGCCTTTTTTACTGTATGCTAAGTGATGATGATCCCTCCTTTTCAGCTTGGGCCAAACCCCTCTTCTCTGGGCAGTGAGAGCCTTGTAAGGGGTCAGTCTGGCAGACTAACCCATGATGGCACGCTTTACCTGGTCAACCAGAGCCACCCTTTCAGGGTGCAGTTTTCTGATACTTCCAATGGAGCTAGAGCCTCATCATCTGCCCAGAAAGGGAAGGAGGAAGAGAAGCTGAAACCATCAGAGAAGACAAGTCGAGGAAAGAATGAGAGAGGGAGAGTGTCTCAGAATATCAAGCGCAGCATCCAAGATTTCTTTGCCCCTTCTCCAAAGAAGGTTTGCCTACACATTAATTTAGAAACCGCTACATTTTATAACCTACAATACTTTTTTGTAAGGGTTAAGGTTAAAAATGAGCCATTATTATTATATTATATTATGCTTAGGCATAGTGTTACAGTCAAACCGGACGCACAGCCTATGATTATTCAGATGCAAAACAATAAGGCTGTGACTACTGGCTATGAGTACAATTAGTTTGTCAAGCAATTAGCAATACTTTGAAACCGCTAGGAATGTACTTTCACATGGTTGGTCAATGTTGATCTCATTTTGCTTTTGCCATGTTTGTTTGTGATTTCTCTCAGGCATCTAAGAGGCCACACAGCTCAGAGGAGGACCCAGAGATGAAGCGTCAGAAGACTGAGGGGTCAGACAATGATGATGATGAGGTGGAAGCTGAGAAGAAGCTCAGACAGCTACAAGAATTGGCAGAGAAAGCTACAGGTGCTAATAACAGAAGCGCTAAGCAGACATCATCATCATCATCATCATCCTCAGCTTGTACCCAAAGCCACTGGCAGCAGATTGGGAACCTCATGCTCTACACTGCTGCTGGTGTCACAGGAAGCACTAAGGTTAGTGCTGCACATGAAATGCTGCGTATACTCAATACAAAGCAATCTATTTGACAAATTGCAGGTTTTATTTGTCGCCAGTGTATTATCTGATGTAAATGTACCACTGATGGGGTTCAGACATGATGTATAGGTTGATAGCATTAGATTTTCCATTCAGCTTCAACCCAATCAGAATAGATTACCATTTGTAAGAGAAACAATCTTATACTTCCTGTTCAGATTGCTGGCTTCGACATTGACGGCTGCATCATTACCACCAAGTCTGGAAAGGTGTTTCCTACCGCCCCTGATGACTGGAGGTCAGTGTGCTGGGATGGTGTCAGTGAACAGAGGTGGTTTCATGAGCCATGATTGTGCAATGTGTAACCTAGCCTGCACTTGAAGACTGCATCAACTAGCACACTATGCTTAAGTTCAGCGGGATAACTTGTGGTGAGCAAGAGACCCGGGTTTAACCCACATCAGTCGCATTGGCCTAAAAGGCTTTTTATACCAGAGGCTACAGTTGCCTGGGTGGCCACTTTTTATTTTTCTCCGGCCGCCACCCAATTCCCATATCATTGGACCCTTAGCAACTGTCACCCCTTGTTGAATCCTGCTTATGTTCAGGCTTTCCTCTCTCTTCACTGGCTCTTCTTTTCTCCAAATAACGTTAATACCCATCATCTAATAAAGGTTGTGTCCTTGTTTCTTTCACAGGATTCTCTTTCCTGAGATCCAGCCCAGACTAGCAAGCCTGTTGAAGAAAGGTTACAAGGTGGGAGCTGTTTCTAATGAGATATGAACCATTTAGGTAACACTTTACATGAAGGTGCCTTTTATAGAGGGTTTATAGAGATACAATGGCAACTGACAACTGTTGCTGTTATAAAGGGAACTATACTGTACTATATATGCTACTAATTGCATAGTAAGTACTAAGGATATTTTAGTATGCTTAATTGTAGTCCTGTAGTGTCAATGCTGAAAATGTTTTTGTGTACCTTCTTAGGTGGTGTTTTTCACAAACCAAATGGGTATAAGTAGGGGGAAACTGAAGCCTGAGGTGTTCAAGTCTAAAGTGGAGGACATCCTGGAAACATTACAGCTACCTGTGCAGGTTAGTCTGCAAACAGTGCTCTATTGTTGCTCTGCGTTCACTTGCAGCCAATTAGAGACACATTTTGATGTTGTCTTTATGATAACGTAATTGGTAGCTATTTGAATGTCGTCAACATGCCGTGTTTATCGTGCTCAACCCTAATATGTACAAAGTATTTCACATCTAGGGTGTGTTTGTGTGTGTGTGTGTGTGTGTGTGTGTGTTTCAGGTTTTTGTGGCGTCTGGTCCTGGTATCTTCAGAAAGCCAGTAATGGGGATGTGGGAGCACCTGTGTGAGAAGGTGAGACGGGTCAAAATGTACATGTCAGCAAGAATTACATACTGTACAAATAATTGACTATCCAAGCCAAGCCACATTGAACACACAAAACAGTGTGTGTGTGTGTGTGTGTGTGTGTGTGTGTGTGTGTGTGTGTGTGTGTGTGTGTGTGTGTGCGCGTGCGTGCGCTTGCGCGTGTGCGTTTGCGTGTGTGCCTCTGTTTCTTTCAGGCAAATGGTGGTGTGGCTGTAGACAAGAGCCAGTGTCTCTATGTAGGAGGTGAGTTATCACTAAAGTGTCTCTATGTAGGAGGTGAGTTATCACTAACGTTGTGAAGTTGCTATGGGGATTAGCTTGGCCCTAGATCTGTATATGCTTTAAGCCTGCTGTATAACTGTCATGCCAACATATCAGGTGTGATAGCATTAGTTAAAGGAGTAGGCTGAAACACACACAGATGTACCAAGCTTATATAAGCTACATCTCAATAGCTAAAATATACCTTGACATTTGGTAATCATCAACAACTACATTTGATAGTTCCAGAAGTATATTCTCCAAGGTGGATCATCAACAGCTGATATCCTCTCCTCTGGCAGATGCAGCAGGGAGGCCTGTCAACTGGGCTCCAGGCAAGAAGAAGAAGGATTTCTCCAGCAGTGACCGGCTGGTAAGACTTTCTGTCTTGACTCTCCCTGTCTGGAGCCACCCCAACCCCAGATCCTTACCCTCTATGCACTTTTGAAGATCTGGGAGGATTAGACTGTTTACTCCATCTTGTCCCTTGATTGGTCAGGTAGTCATTGTTCAGGTCTGCTTGTCTGGTCTTATACACTTTTGTTTCAACAAGTCACTAAAAGTCTCTCCCCCCCCCCCCCCTCTCTCTCTCTCTCTCTCTCTCTCTCTCTCTCTCTCTCTCTCTCTCTCTCTCTCTCTCTCTCTCTCTCTCTCTCTCTCTCTCTCACACACACACATGTCTAGTTTGCTCTGAATCTTGGGCTGCAGTTTCACACCCCTGAGGAGTATTTCCTCGGGTGGAAGAGTGCCCCCTTCAGTCTACCTGTGTTTGACCCTGTGAGTAACTGTGTGTGGTTTTCTGTGTTTTACAGTCTGCATAGCATATATGCTGTAGTTAACGTGTGTGTGTGTGTGTGTGTGTGTGTGTTCATTCGTTCTCCAGAGGAAGTGTGATTCCAATGCCAGACTGTATGACCCGCCCAGTGCCTCCCTCACTTCCACTCAGTCAGAAGTCATTGTTGCTGTTGGTTTCCCTGCTTGTAAGTAGAGGTGCATGTACAGTAGATCACTGCCCCCCCCCTTTTTTTACCCCTCTTCCTCCATCCTTTCCCCATCACCTCTTTCTCCTTCCTAATGCCTCTCCCCTATTTCTCTGTCCTCCCCAGCTGGGAAATCCACCTTCTTCCAGACTCACTTCATCCCAAAGGACTATGCTTACGTGAACAGGGTGAGTGATCCTGCTGGCTGTTTTAACGTGACCTCCCACTCCGACCCAACCGTGACCTAGCCTAACATTTGTCCTGTATACGTCAGGACACCCTGGGGTCCTGGCAGAGCTGTGTGTCGGTGTGCGAGCGGGCTCTGAAGGAAGGACGCAGCGTCGTCGTGGACAACACCAACCCAGACGCAGAGTCACGCAAACGGTAGGTGGCCTAGCACCCGTTTGCGCCATCTCCAGTGTGCATTGCGGGAGTTAAACATTTAGTTCTCCGTTCCTCCACCGGGTATGTGGATGTCTGTCAATATGCATGTGTGTATGTGGGCGCACAAGAACAGTTAGCTGCATATTCCTGGTGTGTGTGCGAGTGCGTGCGTGTGATGTTTTGCTGTATATTCAATATTGCTTTCTTCCCAGCTATGTGGACGTCAGCCAGGCAGCAGGAGTGTCGTGCCGCTGTTTCCTCTTCTCCGCCTCCCTGGAGCAGGCCAAGCACAATAACAGGGTAGGCTCCCTCTCTCTTCCATCTCCACTCGGATAAAGTATCAAGCATGCAACATTCCAACCATGAGTCCCTAGCAACCACTAGGAATGGTACAGGAAGTAATTGTCCCATAAAAAAACATTGATTATAATGGTGAAGTAACAAACTCCAAGTGGAGCAGACGGATAGATAATGGATAATTTTCAGTGATGGGATTGATTTTCTTCTGCATACTCTGAGGGTCTGTACTGATGCTGCAGGTTTTGCATGAGTGATGCAGTGTTTTTCATCAGTTCTCTTGTGCCTTTACAGTTCCGTGAGATGGTCCCCTCTGACACCAAACATATGAAAGTGTATGACATGATGTTCCACAGCTACAAGTAAGTCGCATCGGCCTCACGGCATCATGTTCCTAGTCACCACTGTTAGTAGAGACTCACCGTCATACACTGGTTGCATGGGACCAACACATACAGGGCAGTCTACTGTAATATATAACATACATGCATACATACATAACACACTGTGATTAAGATCTATGCAATGTGAAGGTAGTGTGTGTCCTTCAAGCCATTGCCTATTCTGAACAGATTCTTGCTTTTTCCACACAGCAAGAAGTTTGTGACACCCAGTCTCTCTGAAGGCTTCTCAGAAATCCTGCAGATTCACTTTGTGCCACGGTTTACAGACAGCCAATCAGAGGCCCTCTTTCGACAGTTCTCCGAAGGTTGAACAGCTGTCATTCTTTCTTTCTTCTTTTTTTACACAAGCTTTCTAGATTGTCATTGTTGTAGACAAAACAGCAGTTGTGCCAATCCAACAACATTAATTGAATTAACATTGCTGCATGTGGGCAGTGCCTGTCAGTTTATCTGCTGCTAAACAACACATGCTATTTTCAAACAATGCACACTCTCAGCTTGAAAGAACTGATTGTTTTAAAGTGTCACACCACACATCAGTATTCATGTATGATTGGCTTGAGTTGTATACATTATTTTGTCACACACAAAAAGAACGTTGTGCCTAGAAAAGGTTTTTATCACCAAACATGACTGGTTTTATAATCAGTAACAAATTAAGTGCACACAAACAATGTCTCAGTGTTGAGTTGTTTATTTCTTGTCTGCAATAAAGTATGAGAAAAAACCTTCATCAAATACTGATACACGTTTGTGATTAACAAGTTTGTAATGAATAAGTCAAGCTCTAACAACGAGGACAGTGTCTACCCACAGTAGGTACATCCCATATAGTGCTCCTCAGCTGTCTATAGAAGAAAAGTCCATGTCCTTTCCTAGGTGTTCTTTAAGCCATGGTATCAGGGAGAAGAGGCTGATGTGGAAGTCACGTGCGTCAGGAGGGGGCTTGTCACTTCTATCTTGTGGCTCGCACACATTGTTCGTGCCCCAGCTCACGACTCCCACCTGCAGGACAATTGTCGTAACAGCAGGTGAATATTTGTATAGCGCCCTCTACTTTTTCATTGGGTGACAACATTTGGCTCTTGTAATAGAGGAGATGTAGTGACTATGTTTACATGCACATAATACTCTACACTACAGTATGGCAATAAGTCATCTGTTTATATGCTCTCAGTTTCCCTTTTAATACTGTTTACATGCTATTGGTTTATTCTGAGTGATCTTACTCAAACAAGTTGCTTTTGAGAGAGATCAATATTTGCAATGGGGTGTGATTTATAAATTAGGAATGCAGTATTAGCAGAATTATGTTTTCTACATACCTGAATGCATTCAGTTTTGGAGCTTTTTTTATTTTATGTGAATTGAAACTCACCTACTTTTCCTCTATATGGCTATAATCCACATCTCCGTTTTGTTGTCTCCGACATGTATTATATACACTTTCATAAATGGGCAAACAAATCTGAATAAAAAAGAATCGGAATACTCTGATATACTATATTTAGAATACCCCTATGAAGGTGTTTACATTCCTCAATTAATCTAATGATTTACATTTTACATGACTCATACCTCACTCTGGGAGTAAAATGTGTGCATGTAAAAGTAGTAGTTAGTGATGTTTATTTTGGAGGGGAATAGGAGTTTCTCACTTGGAAATAGCGCAGTTTCCTGAGAAGGAACAGAGAACCACCAGAGTCACCTGTTGGAAAATGTAGACAAACTGTAAAATAAGACCCTTAAAGGCACACTCCAGCCAAGATGTTTATTTGTGTATGGAGTTTTCCACATTACAACATTTTACTAGATGTAAAAGTATGGAAAATGTTGCAGCCTTTTGATTAATGTCTGCAATTGAGAGATCAAATAGAGGTCCATGTCTGTAAATCAGAGGTCAAATCACTTCTGCCATGTGAATGAAATGAAATTAACTTGAATTATACGTGTGTGTGTGTGTGTGTGTGTGTGCGTGTGTGTGTGTATATGTGTTCAGGCTATGGAAAGTGAGTTCTCAAACGTACCGTTGCACGTTACTGCGTCTTGATGAGACTCGGACCCCCCAGAACACAGAAACCTGTCTGGTACATATTTATCCAAAGGTACATCCACAGCAGTTTCCAGTATGATTCCCGCAGGTTTAATGCAACTTGGCCTCTGGATATGGAACCAAACCAAACAATGGTGATAGTTCATAATATCCCACCCAACAAAGACATGCACACACATTAGACAATCATGAATGTATGTCTGCTAGCTGGGGACCACTTACTTTGCTACCTGTCTGAATGTGTGTTTGCTTGCGTTTGGGCCCTTTGTCCGTTGGACTCTTTGACTCTGAGATAAAGTAGGCTCGGTTTTCCTCCAAGGGTAGCAGGGTATTCTCTGTGCACACACACACCCACACACACACACACACACACACACACACACACACACACACACAGAGACGAGTGTGCACACAAGCATGTTAACATATGCTGCATATTGTATGTAAGGAAGATTACCCTGGTCAGAGTTAAGGGGTCATCTCTTACTGTGCTGCTCACACGTGGAGTTGGGGCTCATCTTCATTGCTCGGCTGGCAGGTTTGGTACACGGCAAACAGATGGGTCTGTCAGGAACACATCACACATCTTACTTACTTACCCATAATACAGCACTTACACAACAGGTAAGGAATTCCATAGAGATGCCAGTGCCAATAATAGCTTTTGCTATAGGTTAACAGTATACTATAGTGTATTTAAAACCAAGTGGTCAGTTGGGAGTAGTTGAATTAAGATACATTTATACAATTTTAATTGGGAACCCTTTCATAAGCCAGGTGTGCTGTTCAACCTACCTTGCCTTCCACGACAGCGGAATACCCTCATTGACCTTAACTAATGCAATGTCATAGTCATAAAACTCTGGCACGTTCTTGTGCTGGAGTCCTTTCACGTTGTACTCTGGATGAAGAATCACAGCCGATGCCTCCACCTCTCCCTCGCCTAGGAAACATGTTGGAGGACATTTACAAATGTACTCTATGTCTGTTACCAGACTTTGTCCCGAATACCCATTAAAAACCTTTTATTCTATATGTCAAAATTCTAACTTATCAGTTATCAAATATCTTGTGGGACTGATTTATTTTCATTGCCCATAGAGACAGAAATGACATATGATATACGTATATATGGCAGGTTACTGACCGTGCTTCACAGTCACTATTTCAGGCTTCTCCACTGCATCTTGAGGAAAGCAGTGAGCTGCAGTCAGGATCCAGTTCTGGGTCACTATAGACCCCCGGCAATTTTGAATTGATGAAGTCTGATGAATTGGCCAAAAAAACGTAGTCACTTAGAGATTTTGAATGTAGATTTATCTGTTCACTGTTGAGTATAAGTACATACTTATGTGTCTCAAATAGCATTCATATTACATTGTCATTTTTCTTATGCTAGATGACTATTGAATGTGTATGAAGTGCGATGATCAGTTGACTTGATATAGTACTTACAGTAGATACTGCAGTGATGCTCACATGCCATGGTTGAGTATAGGCTTTCTTATTCAAAGACACCTTCTCCTGTGCCACCCCACACATGATCACACTTGTGTCACCTACAAATTCACCGTTAAATTACGAATGTCATGGGTTTTGGTTTTCAAGAAAAGATACACAATTTGTTACATAAAAAGATGCATTTGGAAATGTAAAAGAAAACCCAAAAAAATCCACTGTCAGAAAAATGTTGATAAATGTTAACCCACTGATCATGCTGTTGAACACCTCTCCCAGATGGTCATAGTCCTGAAGAATGAAGATGTGCTCCTCTTTTCTCTTCCTGGAGGCAATGGCATTCAGATGTTGTCTGTTCACTTTGTCCCCAATGCCAAACACGTAGACATCTGGATGGAAACAAGCATGCACGCACACACGCACACAGGCGCACACACACACACGCACACGCACACACACACACACGCACACGCACACGCACACGCACACACACACACACATACCATTTCCATTAAAGAAATAGTCAGTGTAGCCCACAGAGTAAATGATATACATTAAAGGCAGCACTCCCCTAAATTAACTGTGATTTCACGGGTAGTCCCATGACAGGCCTTCTCTATGTTAAGGTTAAACTTTCTTCATCTTTTCACTCACTCGTGCCAATAGGTGGTGACATTAACCTATAAGCCTTTTTACAATTCCCTGATAAACCAGTTCAAAGACAAAAACCAAGAAAGTTCCCCTCAGTTGACTATTTTATAATGGAGACAATTTTACAATGGAGACAATCTAGGCACTCCCCATGCTGTCACAGAAGCAATGAACAGGAAAGATGTACTCTCTTTATATTCAATATAAAAATAAAAAATCTCCATGGTGTAGTCCCCTGATGTGCAGTAACTGACCCAACAACTGCTCATCTGTGTGGTCCTTTGCTGTGCTGCTGTACCCCAAAAGAGAGCGGATCTTTGCCAGAACAGATAAGGCACTGGGCCCTGTGTTGGAGTGGCCTACAAGGGGAGAAGTGAGGACATTATTGTACTGTATGTAACTCTTTTTGTAACAAGTTAACAAAAAATGCACCCTATGAACACGAGGGATAATGACAATGAAGTTCTCAGCTGTTACCGTCTGTTTCAATGAGGATGACATTCTGCGTCTCGTTGAATTGGTTTTTCTGTCTCTGTTCCAGGAAAGCCATCATCTCGTACACACGGTACAGGGCAGAATACAGGTTGGTGCCTGTCTGCTTCCCATGGCCTGGAGGTGGACAGTTACCGGGTCAAACCACACCATATACACTGTTATGGCCAGGATTGAGACAGCCATTCACTTACTATACATACAGTAATCTGTATACCTCACTAGATGAACAATAGTTAGGAATGGACTGATAGTGGATGGATGGATGAACAAATGAACAGAGCTAAGCCCTTCATGTGAGATCTTTGTCTTGTGCAGTGTAATGGATGTGTTGAAAGGGAGACTGTGGTGCCGACATACTTGTATGGTCAAACTCCATCAGTCTGTCCACAACACGGTCAGCATCGTTGCTGGTGAAGTCAGTGATGCTCACAATGTCTTTGGCCTGGCTGGCATAGGACGTCACATGAAACTTCATCTTAACCTCATAGCTGTCCAGCTGAAAGAAAAACAACCAACATCATTAACAAACATCATCTCATCTCATTGGATTCCCTTTATTACATTTTGCTCCCTGTGTTTACAGTATATTTTGTATTGTTGTATGTTGCTCGTGTCAGTTTCTGTTCATGCTCATTTGTGTTGTCTTCATGAATATGTTGTTTTAATTTAATTTAATTAATGTGTATTAGAACCTTGCGTATGAGCTGAGCAGTAGCGCTCCGGGCCTTTTCAAACTGCTTCTTGGTGATGCTGCCAGAGGTGTCCATCAGGATAAACACGTTCATACGACCATCAGCCACACGCAGGGTCCTTGCAAAGGTCACTGTGGTTACCAGAGAGACACACAGGGGTCGGAGAGGTCAGCTAATGCTGACTGGAGGGTTATTGGTGACTGGCGGGTTGCTGGCATCACCTCTAAGGTGCTTACCACTGCCGTTGTGCCCTTGAGCAAGGCACTTAAACGCTAACTGCAACCAGGGACGCTGAAGATGGCTGAACCTGTGCTCAGAGCCCAGAGCTCTGTTCTCCCTGGGGAAGATGTGTGCACGAACTACATTTCGTTGTCTCAATACTTGTGCTCTGTTCAATGACAGTAACGTTGAATCTGTCATCTTAATCTAAGACTGTGCATACACACAAACAATGCAGATACACAGATTTGTGAGATATGATGACAAATAGACAGACAAACATATACGTACACACACACAGGCACACGCACACGGGTGCGCGCACACACACACACACACACACACACACATACACACACACACACACACAATCTAGTATCACCTGTCTTTATGAATTCAGATGAGAGAACATCCATGACTCCAGACAGAGAGCCCCCCATAGCCTGAGCCACTGCATTGGGGGAGTCAAAGGCATACGCCGCTGCATTCAGACACATTAGCAGAGTTAGCACGTATGGAACTAAAGTGTCATGATTTAGAGATATTAGCCCTCATATATCAAATGAGCAGATAAATTATACACAAGGTAATAAGTATGCTCTAATTTGAACACAGCAATCATATTTACATGGCTGTCAGTCTTAATTCTGCACATGGTGTCTTTCATAGGTGTAGACTTAAAAAACATGCTAAGCTAACTGACACAGTAATATCTTATATTACCGTATATGTTACAGTGGTGCTAGATATGTTCCCAATCCAATTATTTTTACCTAGTCTAGTATATCGTCCAGTCATTACACTGACCTTGGCATCGTGGCTCTGAGCCGCTCCACTCTCTGGAATTCAGACAAACCCGCTCAGCTGAGCCCAGAAGGTCCAGTCCCACCTGGCAGTGGTACTGGACCTTCTCCCCCGTCCGGAACCGTCCCACTGAACGCAGGGCGCCCGGTGGCACCCCAGGGTCCTTACAGTCTTCAGCTGAAAGGAGACGATAACAGGTATTACATTTTAGATTTTTACCATTAAGCAGACGCTTTTATCCAAAGCGATTTATAATTAGAGACAGGGACAGATTACACGGGTCTCCCTGGAGTAACATAGGGCTAATTGCCTTACTCATGGGCACACTAGTGGTGGTGTTCCCAGGCGGGATTTGAACTCACGACCTTCTGATCACCAGTCCAACTCACTATCATATTGCACTAATAGTAAAAATGCATGCTAGAGTTAGTTTGCTAGACAGCCATGGCCTGTAAATCTGGGCTCAGTTACTGCTTTATGTCTTCATGCTGTGGATAAAGCATGTACTGTATGTATGTTGTGTTCACCATGGAGAAGGATGTGTTTACTAAATGAATGTTTACACAATCTGGCCCTGGTTGGTACAAGGGTGAAGGCCTCTTCAAACCTTGGTTGTCACACACAGGGATGGAGCCTGTCCAGTCTCCAGAAGGGGTGCAGTTCCTCTGAGCCGACCCAGACAAGGTAAAGCCACTGTAGCATGAGAAGCTCTGTTTCTCTCCCGGACGGAACCACTGGCTCCGGGGCCAGAGCTCACCATTACCCAGCTCCAGCTGGGCAGGACACAGCACCTCTGAGAAATAGGGTGGGGGGGGCATGGAGAGAGTAAACGTTGTAATCTTAACATTTTATATTTATTTATCTGTAGTATTATCTTTATCTCTGTCTATCTAGTTTAGCCAGTGTACGTAAGTTAATTTACTGAGATGTGTACTTTTCCCTTTTCCCATTTCAAGTAACTGGCACAGTAATGGTTTATCCAAGCCTTTGGTTGAGAGGGTTACAAGTGTATCAGTTAAAATCACCACCAGATTCTTACTGTGGCCTTCCAAAACATTACCTTTACAGGTTGCTTGTGACATTTGTCTTCCACTGGCCAGTCTCATGGTGGACCACTCCCCATCAGCGCTGCACAGCCTATGGCTTACAGGAAATGGGTAGCGCCCAACCCCGCAGTGATAGATCAGCATGCTCCCCTCTGTGCCTCCTTGTGTGTATGACACATTGCCACCTCTGATGGTCTCAGAGATTGAACAGGACTGTGGCTGCTCCTCATAGTCCTCATAGTCTGTCTCTTGCATCCACACTGAAATATATGAAGTACATATTTTGGCCTTAATTTGCCTGTTAATATTTGTTTGTTGTTGTTCTGTTATGTTTAGCATGTTTGAAGAAAGTCTATGCCGAAAGCTCGCAATAAACACGTTTTTTTTGCACAGCCAGCACGCCCACGTGGGACCCATATGGGTTCAATGCGGGCTACTTGGGTACCAAGTGGGCATGGGCTGGAACTGGGCAAATTATGAGGGTCCCACATGGTCTCCATATGGGCTAACTGGGCGTGGGCTGGAACTGGGCAAGCCCATGCCAGGCCCACATGGTCTGCATATGGGCTAACTGGGCATGGGATGGAAGTGGGCAAGCCCATGTGGGTCCCACGTGGTCTACATGTGGGCTAACTGGCATGGGTTGGAAGTGGGCAAGCCCATGTGGTTCCCACGTGGTCTACATGTGGGCTAACTGTCATGGGTTGGAAGTGGGCAAGCCCATGTGGTTCCCACGTGGTCTACATGTGGGCTAACTGGCACGGGTTGGAAGTGGGCAAGCCCATGTGTGTCCCACGTGGGCTACATGTGGGCTCACTGGCATGGGTTGGAAGGGGGGGGGGTTAAGTTAAGACTTTGACAGGGGGCCATTTTCGAAGTTTTGAAAGTGAGTAGAGTTTTACACTCCTTTACTCCTTTGGGTAGGGCATTCCACATTTTTGTTGAATAGCATGAGAACGAGTTCATTCCCTTAATTGTTGAGTCAAATCTGGGTTGAACATGATCAACCCAGATAATAATAATTAATAATAATTTTTTCTGCCATGCAATCAACTTCACAGTCAATTGTTAGAATTCTTGTTCTTGCTCTATTGTAATATTGAGCAACATTTTAAATTCTAAATGTGTGTCAATGTATGGCCAACGGATGGCGGATATGATTTTTTGCCCCTCAGGGCGCCGGAAGTAAATGGACAACTTCTTCTTTATTTAGGCAAAAGAAAACAATTATGCTTGCTTTTTTTTCACAATGAAAAGCTTCACAGTGAAAGGCTTCATTGGCTAATGTTGGTCAATGTGCTTTATCTCTTTTGATGAATTCTATGTCTGTGTAGCACATATAAAAGCACATATAATTATATGTCTGTGTAGCACATATAAAAGCACACATCAGTTGTAGACTGGATCATTGTGGCTTGCTAGTTTGCTGGCTTTCACTGATGTGCTCTTGATAGATTTATATATATATCCTATGAGGTTATTTGTGCATTATAGAGTCTAATAGTGGGCGTGGTTATGTGTTCAGGAAGTGGAAAATTCACATAGGATAATTCTTTAAGATTGGAATAGCGGGAGTTTTAAGCAAAGAACTCGGCTCTTTCCATCAAGCTAATAGTGCCTGTCTTCTTGCTCAGGGGATGAATTTGATATTGACCACCAGGTCAAAATATGTCAGATCCTGTGTCTAGGTGAGACATAACCTTTGACACAATCTAAATATGTCTCAATAGAAGGGAGACAAAATTCAGCCCACCAATTGTATAAGTTAAATTGTAATAACATACTCCCATACAACTAAAATCTCTCTCCATTTTCAACATACATCAGTCAACTGTTTACCTTTGTTAAAATACCACTAAATTCATCCAAGTCTAATTTATTTATCATGTGTGTGGGCTTACAAAACGGTGTGTGTGTGTGGGGGGGGGGGTGCAACCATAGGGTGCAACGACTACAGCATACAGATGCAAAATAGCTTCTCTAGAATACATGTGAAGCCAATGTCATTGTTATTCAAACACAGTGAGTGTGTGTGTGTGTGTGTGTGTGTGTGTGTGTGTGTGTGTGTGTGTGTGTGTGTGTGTGTGTGTGTGTGTGTGTGTGCGTGTGTGTGTGTGTGTGTGTGTGTGTGTGTGTGTGTGTGTGTGTGTGAATGAGTGAGTGAGAGAGAAAGAGAGAGAGAGAGAGAGGTGGGGGGAGGGAACTGGCTGGTGAACCGACCAATTGCGCGAGCCTATCCTCTTTGTTGTTTAAGGTTTAAATATCCAGAGCGGTTAGATACACGACACACACACACACACACACACACCGCACGTCCTGCTGCTTTGCTCCATCAACAGAACACGGACTCTTTTACTTTCTTTTCTTCATTTATTGACCATTGGAAACACATTTAATTAAGGTAAGAAACTTGTGAAATTATATTTGTCATATCATATGTATGTAGCCCTATTCCACTGTTGCCTCTTTACTAGGCAGCCATGTTGTGGTGCCACAGAAATTATATTAAGCCTGGAATCAAGCCATCCAGGCTCCTGGTGAACCATGACCATTAAAATCATGCATTTGATTCTGTGAAAAAAAATAATAATAATAATTATTATTATAATAATAATAATATCATATAATATATTGCCGAGAGACGGGAGTCGGAGGCGGCGTATCAAATGTCACAGCTAGACGTTTATTAACAGACATGAACACGTTGCTACCACACACTTAAAACAGGAACTAAAACTGAGTACCACCCACTTAACCCTCCGTACGGAACAATACTCCCAACTATTAGTTCCGGGGGTGAATTATGTTAACCCACCACACAAGCCCCCCCAGAATTCACCCATAGTCAAAATCCCTGTGTCGGGGAGGGACGACGATCCGACCCCGGCGGGTGCGGGACGCAGGGGCATCCGGGGCAGGGGCAGGGGCAGGGCCAGCCGGGGCCGGGGCAGGGGGAAACGGGACAGGGGCAGGGGCAGGGGCAGCTGAAGGCACCGCGACCGGGGGCGGGGGGTGGGGCAAGGGGGGGCGGCCACGGCGTGGGGGCTGAGCCAGTTCCAATGGCCGGGAAACGTCCACGTGAGCGGACTTGATCCTATCAATGGAGACCGTCTCGTGTCTACCACCAACGTCCACCACCAGGGTCTTGTCCCCGTGTTGTAGGACCTTGAACGGGCCATCGTAAGGGGGGCGTAGGGGGCCGCGGTGGGCGTCGTGGCGAATGAAGACAAAGTCTGACGAGCGCAGCTCGGTGGGGACCCGGAAAGCAGGGGTACCGTGCTGTGAAGTGGGGACGGGTGCGAACACCTCAGCGGCTTCCAGTAGGGAGGAGCGCTGCCTGGCTGCAGACCAGGGGACAGTGGCATCCGGGATGAAATCCCCGGGGACTCGTAGGGTTTGGCCGTACACGAGTTCGGCAGACGAGGACTGCAAGTCCTCTTTGGGGGCACATCTGAGGCCAAGCATGACCCACGGAAGTTTGTCCACCCAGTTGCCGTCCGTCAAACTCGCGCGTAGGGCCGCCTTCATTGAGCGGTGGAACCGCTCGCACAAACCGTTAGCCTGGGGGTGATAGGCAGTAGTGCGGTGCAGCTTTACCCCCAAACCACCAGCTACAGCGTTCCACAGTTCCGAGGTAAACTGCGAGCCACGGTCAGAGGACAGGTCAGACGGGGTCCCAAAGCGCGCGACCCACGTGCCGATGAACGCACGGGCCACGTCGGAAGACGCCGTCGAGGAGAGGGGAACGGCTTCGGGCCAGCGGGTCGTCCTGTCCACCATGGTGAAAAGGTAGGTGAAGCCGTAAGAGGCGGGCAGTGGTCCCACAAGGTCGACGTTGACGTGGTCGAACCTCCTCTCAGGAACAGTGAAGGGCTCAAAAGGGGCTCTGGTATGGCGGTGTACTTTGGCGCGTTGACAGGCCACGCACGTGTCGACCCAGCCCCTTACCTCCTTCTTGAGTCCCTGCCATACGAACTTCTCAGAAACCAATTTTACGGATGGTTTCCTGCCGGGGTGGGAGAGGTTGTGTACAGCCTCAAAAACGGGCCGGCGCCAGTTCACAGGGACTAGCGGCCGCGGCTGGCCCGTAGAGAAGTCGCACAGCAGTTTTGCGCCTGAGTCACCGACTGCGACATCCTCCAAGCGTAGTCCTGTGTCCGCGTTCTTGAGGGTCTGGACCCCGTGATCGGAGGCCTGGTCCGCACTCATGCGGAGGTAGTCGAGACCCAGTTGAACGGCCCCGACGACCACTCTGGAGAGACAGTCCGCGACCACGTTGGACTTGCCAGCGATGTGTTGGATGTCTGTGGTGTACTCAGATATGTACGAGAGCTGGCGCTGCTGGCGGGCAGACCAAGGCTCGGCCACCTTGGACATGGAGAACGTGAGGGGTTTGTGATCCACGAACTCCGTGAACTCACGGCCTTCCAGCAGGAACCGGAAGTGGCGGACTGCCAAAAAAAGGCCAAGGAGCTCCCTGTCGAACGCGCTGTATTTGCGCTCTCTGGGCGTCAACTGACGGCTGAAAAAGGCGAGCGGCTGCCAGGCGCCTGCGACCCATTGTTCGTGCACCGCGCCGACGGCGTAGTCCGACGCATCGGTGGTGATGGCAATAGGGGCCTTGGGTGACGGGTGGGCCAACATGGCGGCCTGGCTTAGGGCGGTCTTGGTGGCAATGAAGGCGGCTTCCCTCTCGGCCGTCCAGTCGATGGCCTGGTTGGGGGATTTGTCCTTCATAGCCTCGTACAGCGGGTGCATGGTGTGGGCTGCACGGTGGATGAACCGGTGATAAAAAGTCACCATTCCGAGAAACTCTCGGAGCGCTCGAGCTGTGTGTGGGCGGGGGAAGGCGGAAACGGCCTCCACCTTCGATGGGAGGGGGGCGGCCCCATCTTTGTTGATGAGATGCCCAAGGAATCGGATGGAGGGTAACCCGAACAGACACTTCGCCGGGTTAATGATCAGGCCATGTTGGCTGAGCCTCGTGAAGAGGTCTCGGAGATGTGCCAGGTGCTCTTCCACCGAGGAGCTGGCAACGAGGATGTCGTCCAAATAGACGAATAGGAATGGCATGTCTCTGAGCGTCGAATCCATTAGCCGCTGAAAGGACTGGGCCGCATTCTTAAGTCCAAACGGCATGCGTAGGAATTCGAATAGCCCGAACGGCGTGATCACCGCCGTTTTGGGAATGTCTGAAGGGTGCACGGAGACTTGGTGGTAGCCACGCACCAGGTCCACCTTTGAGAAAACCAGCTTACCCGCCAGATGCGCAGAGAAGTCCTGAATGTGGGGGACTGGGTAGCGGTCGGGTGTCGTAGCGTCGTTGAGGCGGCGGTAGTCGCCACACGGTCGCCATCCGCCGTCTGGTTTCGGCACGATGTGTAGCGGTGAGGCCCATGGGCTGTCTGAGCGGCGGATGATACCAAGGCGCTCCATGTTGGCGAACTCAGACTTAGCGACTGCTAGCCTGTCGGGGTTGAGCCGCCGGGCCCTAGCGTAGATGGGGGCGCCCTTGGTCTCTATGTGGTGCTCCACCCCATGCTTGGTAGTGGTGGCGGAAAATGTGGGCTGTGTCAAGCTGGGGAACTCGCTGAGCAGGCGCTGATAGTTGTCACCCTCTGAGAGTGAGCTGGAGAGCCCACCGTATGTCGCCTCACCGCGGACACATGCAAGTGAGGAGAATGTCAGTGCGTCCACCAGGCGGTTGTTCTTGACGTCCACGAGCAGTCCGTGAGCACATAGGAAATCTGCACCGAGGAGGGGGAAAGAGATGTCGGCCGTGACGAATTCCCATGTAAACCGCTGACCCCCGAAACATAGGTCTACAGCTTTCGTGCCATAGGTGCGGATGGGGGTGTCGTTAGCGGACTTTAAATGTGGGCCATGACCTCCCCTGGCGGTGTCATCCACTGTCGCAGGCAGGACGCTCCTCTGAGCACCGGTGTCACAGAGGAATTTGCACCCGGAGAGAGTGTCTCTGATGAATAGTAGCTGGTTTGCTGTGCCCACGCTCATAGCCACTACCGAACGCAGGCTTTGCCGTTTCCCGCCGAGCCGTAGTTGCAAGGGGAGCGGCACCTCGTCGCCTTCGCGCCAAAGCGTGAGTGGAAATAGCACATGCCTGGGCTAGCACGGCTATCGGTGGTAGGTGGGCCCTTGTTAGCTAGCCTGTCACTGCCAGGGGGAGTGTAATTGTGTGTCGGGGCTAGCACTTCAGGGGTAAAACGCTGGGTAGCTAGGAAGAAGCGGTCAGCCTCCTCTGCTAACTCACGGGGTTCCGTAATAGACGTATTAGCGAGCGCCGTCTGTACATGTGCAGGCATGTGCCGAAGAAACAGTTCAATAAAAATAAAATTTGGTTCTTCCGTACCTAGTAGGTTCAGCATCATGTCCATGTGCTGGGAAGGCTTGCTGTCTCCCAGCCCCTGAATTGCGAACAGACGTCGGGCTCGTTCTGACCGTGATAGTTCGAAGGTCCTGAGGAGGAGAGTCTTAAACGCTGTATATTTATTCAGGGCAGGGGGAGCTGTAATGAAGCCCACCGTTCTGGCTGCAGTGGAGCTCCCCAGAGCCGAGACGACATGGTAGTAGCGTGCGGCGTCGTCTGCAATCCCACGGAGGGCGAACTGCGCCTCCGTCTGAGCGAACCATGCTGCCGCGGACGTCTCCCAAAACTCCGGCAATTTGAGAATAACGGCGTTATTTGCCATGTTCGGTTCAGTCTCGGATACTTCAACGGGACTGACGTCGGGGTCACCAATGTAGTGCCGAGAGACGGGAGTCGGAGGCGGCGTATCAAATGTCACAGCTAGACGTTTATTAACAGACATGAACACGTTGCTACCACACACTTAAAACAGGAACTAAAACTGAGTACCACCCACTTAACCCTCCGTACGGAACAATACTCCCAACTATTAGTTCCGGGGGTGAATTATGTTAACCCACCACAATATTAAATAAATACCTGTTTTTTGCGGGTTTCAAATAATTTCCTTGGACACAGAATCAAATGTTTTATGGTCACGATTCACGAGCCTTGGTTCCAGGTTTTAAATAATTTATATAAATATTTTCAGAAAGCTCTATGGGAAAAAATGTATGTGTTTTCTATCTGTAGCACCACAAAATGGCCACCACTGCTATGCCCTATAGTCCTGACATTGCTTTGGTGTAATGTTTTTAGAATAGTGAAGTAGAAACATTTCTAAGCATCATCATTTTTGTGTTACAGGTTGTGTGGAAACATGGAATCGTTTGGTTGCTATCAGACCAGACGTAGGCGCATTAAAGCCAGGGTTTCAGAGCGCATGCGTTTTTGGCGAGACGACTCCAACCAGAACAGTGTGTCTCAGAACTTAGATTCTTCTGAAACAGACAGTCAGATTGTTGGGAATCCTAATGAGTCTCAGGCAGTGTACAGTGAAAGTGGCCAAGAATCAGATTCTGAGATTGTGTACTATGACTTTGGTGAAGAAATAGATTGTCAGGCTGAATCAGACAGCGTTGCTGAAGAATCGGATCCCTGTACTCAGTGTTCGATTAGATCTAATTTGGCTGACTGGGCGGCAGGTAGCAATATTTCTCATAGTGAGTTGTCCAAATTATTAAATGTTTTAGTGCAGGGTGGCCTAGATGTACCCAAAGATCCTAGAACCCTTCTGTCAACCATGAGGACCTGTGAGGTCAAAGAAATCGACATCATACCAGCCTGCTGGTTAATTGATGAGGACAAGGAGGAGTGTTGGTATCCTCGAAAGAATGCATCTTCAAAGGTGGCAAAGGCTATGCAGCCGAAGACGGATGGGACATGGCACAGATGCCCTGTCAAGATAATGAGAAGTGCAGGTATGAAAATCATAGTTTCTGGGGAGGGGGATAAGTCTGAAAACGTGAACAATTTGCATTACTTTAACTTAGAAAAATTGCTTAAAGTTTGTTTCCCCATTTTGTCTTTTAGACACATACTCAGACGCCCGAAGGAAGCTGTCAGATGCAGAGAGAAAAGCTGATCTGACGACGGACGGTGAAACGCCAAGCAAGCGAAAACGAAAGTACGTATATCTCTAACAATATATTGATTTTTTATAAATTGTTAGTGTCCCAGCCCACATTTTCAGTGGGTTCACTTGTAGGTACCTTTTTAAAAGGACCACTTCACCCATTTTCAACCTATCTTCATATCAGCCCAGCTTCATACTAGCTGATCTACAGCTATTACGGTATGTACAATTGGCTATTTAGTCCTCACTAATGCTCAGGCACCATTTCTGTCTACACACTATGTCACTAGTAGACAAAAATTGAGCCATCTGAGTATTAGTAATTACAAGTTTGAAAATGGCTGATGTGCTCCCTTAAGTTAACTTTTCATGTTTCATGTTTAATGTGCTAAAATGTATGCTTTTATCTGAATAGGCCATCAAGCAAATACCAGCGTCATTCAAGTGAAGACGAATCTGACTCTTGTGGTGAGGATGACTTGCCCCCTAAACCCCCCCATGGACTTACGCCTAGTGTCTCCCAGGGAGGGAGGCACTCCACTGTCCCCCCAAGTGCATCCCCCAAAAGGCACCACAGTGGACGTCAGAGTCCAATCGGTGTGAGGAAGTCCCCGAGCATGAGGCGCTCCAGTGGAAGCCAGAGTCCAAGCAGTGCAAGTGAGTACCGAGTGAGGCGCTCCAGTGTTTATCGAAGCCTGATAGACCACATGGAGAAACAGGCCGAGAAACAGGCCGAGGATATGGAGAAACAGGCCGAGGATATGGAGAAACAGGCCGAAGACAGACGAGTGATAAAGACTATGTTGAACCTGGTGCTGAAGCAATTACAGGCTCCGCCTCTGGCTGTGTCGTTGCTGGAACCACCTGCAGGAGCAGACTTCCCACTGAAAACGAATGAAGACGTCGATTCCATGAACGAGAAGCTGAGTGACTCTGCGTTCATGTCTGGAGTTGTAAGTTTGAATCTTTTATTCACTTGAAAATGTGCTTGTATTGTGTTTGTACATGTGAGTTGGGGGAAATGGGGCAAGGCTGTGTCGTAGCTGGAACCACCTGCAGGAGCAGACGTCCCACTGAAAACGGGTAGAATGGGGACATAAGTGTGTTTAAAGATAGAATGACTGCTTGAAATGTATATCTTGCTGTTCACTTACAGCTTTTCCTTCCTGTGATTTTTTCCCCCCATACACTCAGGTTGCCATGGTTGGAGATATCGGAGGTACTTCACTGGATGATGCTACTAGAAGAATGATGCCGTACCTCCTCTCAAATGATCTGGCAGTCCAGTTCAACCTTCATGGACGTCACAGCAAGAGGAAGTTCAGAGAAATGCGCCTTTATGATGTCATATATGGTAAGTTTGAGTGTTGAATTGCTCAGTCTAACTTTTACATTTTTAATTTGGCAACACATTTGATGTATACCAATAGAAGGTATGCCACAGCAAAGACAGTATATACAGCAATGGAAACGGGGCACAACAAATCTTCAAAACATTTAAACTGATGTCACTCAAGAAAGTTCCATAATGCTATAATTTCTAACAGTTGGCCTCTTGTCATTTCTATTAGGGGGACTAAAGAAAAATGCCCTCACTCAAGAAACCAACCACAAGGATGCAGAAAAGGCTCTCTCCAAGTGGTTCACTGGAGCTCGCGATAGAGGTGGAAAAAGAGTTAGACCTCAGACACAGCTTCTACAACTGGATGATGCACCAACCCAGTAGGCAAAGTCTCTGTCTCTCTTTCTCTACAATGCTGCCCTGTGGTTGGTTCTGTCACTGGGGATTAAAACCGAAAGGCTGAAGAGACACGCACAGAGGGCCCAAGATTTTTTTTTTATTGCACTGCTTGGACACACCACACCACACCACCCCATCCTCGCGGGGCGGAAGAGCAGCCACAGCTGGTGGCTCATCGCACTGCCAGCAGGTACGAAGCGGTTCAATAACTCCTTTGTCCCATCAGCCATTAAACTGTACAACTGCTCGGTGGGCAGCAGGTTGCAGGTTGCAGGCTTGGGGCAGGGTGGCGGGTGGTGACTCCACCACTATCACCACCAACCACCCACCTCCGCCCCCCCTCCCCCCCCCCCCTACCCTGCCACACCCCCACCGAACTGGAACTGTACCGAACTGAACTGAGTCACTGAGTGAACGGCCGTGACCTGAACATACGAACACTTCAGGAACACTACTGTAACTGCAACTCAACTGTACTGTACTGAACTGAACTGAACTGAACCTAACGAACCGAACTGAGTCACTGAGTGTACTGAGTGTATGGACGTGTCTGAACTGAACTAAGTCACTGAGTTAATTGCCGTATCCTGAACACAGGAATACTTAGGAACCGAACTAAACTGCATTGAACTGAACTGAACTGAACTGAGTCAATGAGTGTATGACCGTGTCTGTTCCTGTCTTGTCTGCCGTGTACTGTGCTTCGTGCTGTACCATGCCTGTGTTGTTGTTGTTGTTGCTGTTGTTGTGTTGTTGCGTTGTCATTGTTGTTTCGTTGCTGGAGCTGTAGTGAGAGACCCTCAATTTCCCCACGGGGATTAATAAAGTATCTATCTATCTATCTATCTATCTATCTTGGACTCAGAATCCCTCGGCCCAGTTACATGGACAATGGAAGATTTTGATGCACACTATTATTTTTTTTTTGGACCATTTTTATTGCACTGCTTGGACTCAGAATCCCTTGGCCTGTTTCATGGACAATGAAATATTTTGATGCACACTATTTTTATTTTTTGGACCATTGTTATTCTTATATTTTGTTCTGTTATTAGTCTCTGTGGAGGATTGTGGGAATATTTTTTTGCCCTTTAAGTGTACGATTTTTTATGTATATACTGTATGTACACCTGCACATTTGATGTGTGTGCCTTCTCTTCCTGCACATTTACACTGCTGCTATCTTTTTTTGTGTGTTGTCACTGCTGTTGTATCCTACTGACTCACCTGCCAGTGAGGACGCAGAGACTTTACCACTGTGCCACCAGAGCGCCCATTTTTATTCTCATATTTTGTTCTGTTATTAGTCTCTGTGGAGCATTGTGGGAATATTTTTTTATTTTAAGTGTACAATTTGTATGTATATACTGTATGTACACCTGTACATTTGATGTGTGCCTTTTCCTGCACCTTTACACTGCTGCATTGTTATTTTCATTGTATTTTTATTATCTTGTTGTAATATTGTTTTTAATAAATTTGTCAAAATATATATTGTCTATTTTCATCCTGGTAAAACTTAAGACGTGTAAAATGTTATACCCAATTTTTATTTTAGGTGTGTTTACAAGAATTAACACGGTTCATGTCAAGTACTGCTTAATCTATTTTATTTATATTTAAATCTTATTAGGACCCACATTGGAAATCAAAGGAACCATTGCACAACCAAACCCAGTTAGGACCCACCTCGGTCCCATATAGACTTGCCTGGTTGGGGCCCACCTAGGGCCCAGGTAGAACCCACCTAAAGCCCGGGCATCCCAGTTAGGACCCACCTCGGTCCCATATAGACTTGCCTAGTTGGGGCCCACCTAGGGCCCAGGTAGAACCCACCTAAAGCCCACATGGGCATCCCAGTTGGGACCCAAGTGGATCCCGCTAACATTGCCGACATGAGGCCCATATGGGTTAGCCCACCTTGAAACCATATGGGACCCACGTGGGCGTGCTGGCTGGGGTGTTTGAGTGTGCAGATGCTGTTATTTTGCACTCTATGTTTAGCAGGTTTAAAATGTAACGCCAGAATCATCATAGTCGTTTAAATCACATCAATGAGTCTTAACAGATATTTTGGGATGATTGCATTTCAAACATGCTCATTTAGGGTACATTGACTTCCATTGTTTTTGGTTAGAACATTTTCATATTAGCAATTTGGCAGTGGCTATAAACAAATACAAAGAGTGGATTGAACTCTGTCCTTGGGGGCATTCCATCAACGTCCCACGAGGTCAAAATAAGCCTGGATTTTACTTAAGCGACATTGATGGAATAACATACAGGTCCATAGAAGGTAAGGAAACAAATGTCATTTTGTTATTTAGCGAACTATCCGTTTAACATAGTCCGCACTTACAGTAGATGTGAAGCAAATGTGTGAAGAAGGGATAAGGCTAATTGCTGGTCCTTCTGCGTGTAACTAAGTATCAGAATAAAGTGTTTCTAATATTAAAAATGTTCGGCACCTTTATTCAAACAGTTGGTTATTGAAAACCCATTACCTTCACTGATTTGATAAGTCATTTAGAAAATCATGGACATGGTTTGTGTTTATTAGCTGTTATCTTCTGATCATCATTTGATTTCCTCCCTAACTAATGTCCAGCTACTGTATGTGTATTTATGGCAGAGAGCAGACTGAGTCCTGATGAGTACTCACCCTCTCGGACAGCAAAGGATAATACAGCATACAACAGAGTGACGGCATACATGACCAGTCTGTGCTGATCCCTACTGTATATCCCAAGACTGCATAGATATGTCTACCTTAGCTGCATGGACGTGGCAACTTGAGTCATTTTATTTGATGAGTGACTATCCATTAACGGACAACAGCAAACAGAAAAGCAAGGATTTAGCAATTTGGGAAAGAACCTTTAGTACGGTTGTGGTTTGAATTTCTTTATTCATATTGTCCTATTATTCACAAAAGTAAATTTTGTACATTTGTTAACATATGTACAATATAAAAGACAGTCAGTACATGCATGTTTTAGTGTGATCAAGTGTTAGAACTTAGAATACAATACATGAATCCCATATCTTTATACAACCCCCATCCCCAAAAAACACAATACTAACAAATATATGTAAAAAAAGAAGTTAAGACGGCTCTTTCACAAGTCAATCTATAGATGTGATCCACCATTGGCCAGCAATGCCCAACATTCATATGACTGTTTATAAGGACATATTAATTCCTAAAACACTTCCCATGATATACACTTCGATCTATCTTTGTCCCAAATCAAATGTTGACTAACTTTTGAAATACTCATACAGATATATCGCAATTGCAAGTTTCTATACAACATTGTCTTACTCAATTTCCAGTGTGCTCAAAATAATTCCACTGCCTAGACAAGGGAGATGTACCAACAAAAAATGCATACTATATGGGAGACATGTTTAGGTCTTTCCTGCAAGGACTTTATAACACTGAAATTAATAGTACCATTTCTAACCTGAGATGTACAATTGATTGGATTATGGCTTCCTAAACCTTCAGAAACATCAGGACAGAGGCCAGACCATTTGGCACTTAAATGGTCAAAGCAGTGAACATGTTTAGTGGTTACATATAATGCTATTAGATAGACACACAGACGCAGACACACACAAACACAAACACACGCACACACAATAGGTCTTCAACCAAAACAAACACACTTGCTAAACACTTGTATTTTTAGATGTCTCTGAGGAGCCTCGTTCACAATATAATTTCACTGATTGTTAAACATGTTCCAATATATGCCAGCAGCATTAAAAGGCCACATTCAAGAGTAGTGCTTTATTTGGTAAAACGTATAGGCAATTATGTCTAATTAAAAAAAGGTTACGAAAAAGGCCATATGAATATTAGGAGTAACAGGCAAAGCTGAAAGCTTCTAAAAACCTTCTCCTGTTGATTGCGCAAGTCCATGATAGCACTGACATTGGGGAAAATATTACTCAAGCCAATACGAAGATAAAGGTTTTGCAATATTGCTCACAGTGCAATTTGTGACAAAACACTTTGATTATGAGAACGTTGTGCATCTAATAATGCAGTAGCAACATCAGTAGCAACAAAACCTATTGAGAGGATGGAAGGAGAAAATAAATCACATGAATGGGAATTTGTAGTAATGGGAGTTTACTCAAAATACAAATTTACACAATTTCCCAAGTACTTTGGCTGTGGTTCTTTTACCAAGACATTTTGAGGATTTTTTGCTCCCTTACTTGTATATATTATTTGTATATTTTCACCATTATGGACCCTATTAATTCAGAAAATGTCTTAAACACAGTACAAACACACCAATCCAATTACTCTAGTATACTGTGGTGGATTTTTAAAGTCACTTGGGCTATAATCCTCATGTAGTAACATCATCAAAACATCACCATTTAATAATGGATTACAGGCCAATAAAGTGACTTTTCAAAATATTACGTACACATACAATTCAGAGGCATGCTAGTGAGATTGTTGGATTGGTGTGTTTGTGAGGTGTTGAAGATCTTTTCTGAATTCATGTCTGTTGATACTATCAAAACAAAATATGTTTATATCAAATATTAATAAAACGTAAGGAAACTCATGACAATTATTATTTGGAGTAAACTATACCATAGAGAATAAATGTGCATATAGAGCTGTTGTGTCATAAGGGTTCATAGGGGTTTGTCCATTTAGTAGAGTGATGCCATATCATCTGTCCATTTACAGCAATATGACTCACAGCACAGCAGTGTGTAACAAAAACACAGCCATGTATAGGTATCCCCATCTAGTAGAACACACTAACATTGATGAATCTCACACAATGACCACATCTAAACTGCAAATACACTGGACTAACTGCGTGGGAAGTATAGTAGCTAACATACAAATAATGAGGTCTGTGTCAGATGACTGAAGAAAAAACTTCTCCGCTTGAAACAACTTGTTACAAATTAACTAATCTATTTGTTAGCTATATTTTTAAATGATCAACAAGCAGCACTGAACATGTAATTTGCTTGCGCACTACCCCAATCAATTTACCAGTACCCTCAAACACAAATTAAAAAGGCTGAAAACCCAAAAGCGATGTGCAATATTGCATTCAACAGCAAGTTCTCTTCTCTCGTCTTTTTGTTCTGTGTCCATCCATACTAGGTTGGCCTGTCCCATGACATTCTGTTTTATCTACAGTATCAACCTGACAACATTTAAAAGGAAACATAATGGTAAACAAAGATGGCGGACAAAGATTAGCATCCTGCTGTAACAGTACAATAGTCTAACTCTCCATAGACGTTGACCATCATGGTAGGCCACATCAGTGACCATCGATTCTTGAGCCAAATATCCTATCATGTACATTTGAAGGTATGTCAACAGACAAACCTATACATATCAAAGTGAGTATGGATTAATTGAGAAATCGTAGATGCACATTTGAATATGGATTGATAATGCATCAATACTGTACAGCACTGTACATATGCACTATAAATGTAGTGCAGTCAAATATCTTCCATGTTAGCTAACATTCTAATAGAGTAAGGAGTGTTTTTCCTCTTCAAACACCTGTCTCAATGACAAGAGAAAATCAAGCATAACATATATATTTGTGCAAGGCCAAGAGTGTGAACTGAGTTTCAAACTGAGGTTAGCCTCACAAGATCCCATGACAACATCCCATCATACTGTACACACAATAGTACCTCTCCCTCTCCGTTTATATGGCTATTCATCAATTCCAAGTCAATTCAGGTCACAAATTCTATTCTTGAATCGGGAAAAAAACCCTTATACTGTAATAGTATCAATCCAGATCCCGAATTGACTGAATGCTTTTGTGTAGAGAGCAGGAGTGCAATGGAAACTTTAACATGTCTTTCTGCTCTCTGGGAGGTCTTACGGTCCATCAGCACCAGGGCTCTCTCTGAGAGCGTCCCCGTGCCAGGCTGTCGCTCCTCTGCCAGGCGCTCCTCATCAGTGCCAGGGCCTCGCTGCAGCGCTTCTGCACTGAGGGCTCCGAGACACTCCTACGAGGCAGACTGACCTGGACCAGGGGAGAGAGGCAAGTGGGTGGGGACATGATAGAGGAAAAAGAGAGAGGGGATTTTAAGGGAGAGGCAGAGGTAAGAGTCTTTTACTCGCGTCTCATACAGTAACTTCTGGAGCCTTTTCTCCCTCCCTTTCTCCTTTACCTGGAAAATGTCCCTCCAGGCAGTCTCTAGCACCTCCAGCAGGCGGTCTCTCTCCTTGCAGCCACTGAAGTACAGCACCCAGGGGGGCAGGAACTGAGCTCTGTCCACAGCGAACTCCTAAACACAGAGAGGGGGAGATAAGAGTGGAGCAAGACAATGAGAAAGAGAAACAGAGTCGGGTTTCTTTTAAATCCGAAACATTATACATTTTAAATGTTATATATCTGTCATACTAATACTGCGTTATTGAAATGACATCAAATTGAATGAGGGGATGAGAAGCGGAGAGAGAAAGACAAAGGGAGTGCGGGGGAATTAGGAAAACCTCAATTGTGCGTGTGCTGGAAGAAGTGATTAAATTCAAACGCAGACACTCACAATGACACAGTACTCTCTATCTGCCTCCAGACTGACGGAGGTGACGTCAGAGAGCTCGGCACTGCCCAGCGAGCGGAAGAAGCTGGTCTGGCAGTCTTGATGACACGTCAGCAGCTTCTTGTCTGTCACCACCAGGCAACATGGGATACAGGGGGTGGGCGCCACTCCCAGGGGAATCACCTGCACTCAGAGAGGGAGAGTTTATTAACAAAACATACATTTGGAAAAAGAGGCTACCGGTCCATTTATAATACGCTATAGATGCAAGGAATATTGTTCTTAATTTTCTTTACTTATGATTTTTTTTTTTATTTGAATTGAATCCCCAATTGAGAGATATGGTTTATAGTAAACTCACCCAAGTGGAAAAAAACAAATCCAAAGCTTGCAAAGATCTTAGCTAAATAGTTAGAGAGTTTACAAGTCTAGGGGGCAGTTTCCCAGACAAGGCTTAAGCCTAATCCTAGACTAAAAAGCATCATGGAGATTTTACATTGAAAGTGTGATTTAGTCCAGAACTAGGTTTAAGCCTTCTGTGAAAGCGGCCCTAGAAGTGTGTTCTGCTACTAATGAAAACAGCTATGCATGGTCAGCCTTGCTCTCTCTCTCTCCCCTGAAAATGAGGTCAAGTTTTCATGTGTTTGAATGAGTAACATCTGTGTGTGAAGTAGAATGTGGATGTTACGTGGTCATTCTTTCCAAGATGTCAAGCTCTGATCCAAAAACAACTAATAGGAAATGGTTCTAGCCATTTAGGGGAAGGGGTGAAAGATGGTTTCTGGATGAGGCGTCTGGCATGCACTGAGTGGTTGAGGGTGTGTGTGTGTGTGTGTGTGTGTGTGTGCAGGTGTACTATATGTGGACAGTGTGTGTGTGCCCTCCCCTCCCTCCTACTCACCCCTTTGGAGACAGACTGGCAGAGTAGCAGCATCCAGTCAGCCATGTCCTGCTCGTTGTCAGCACTTAGCTCCAGGGCAGGCCGCTCTGTCAGGACCACATGGAAGGCGTGGGGGCGCTCCACACTGTTGGTGCGCCGGCAACCTCCGCAGTGCTCGCCCCTGGTGGAGAGATTAAGACAAATGTGAAGGGAAGGGTGGATACTCACTGATTTGATTATATAGACTTTGGGAATCATGTTGAGTCACACAACTACCACCAACAACTGCCCTGTCACCAATCCATGAACCCATAAAATCCTCCTCATTGAGTATTCTCCCACACACAGACAGACACACACAAATGTACATGGTTAGCACTAAAACAGCATGCCTTACCCCATAGTGATTGACAGTAGTGGAGTAACATCCGTCCTCTCTGCATACTGGTACAGAATCCCATTGCTGCAAAAGTACAAGAGGACCAAATATAATAAACAACTAGACTGAAGACAGGGTTCTCCCCAGGATTTTCTTAACAGTGTGGAGCTGGATTGTGTTACCCGACTAAAACGCTGAATTCGTTTTTAACAACGCCATTGGCAATCAAAGACAGTTACTCTATCATTACTAAATATATAGTTTAATTTGCCTTGAATGGTTACATGGTGACACAGCGCCACTCTCACATTCTTTGGGGAGAGCCCTGGAAGAATCTCAGAGACAACATTTCCGCTGTACCAAAATAACAGTATTAGGTAGTTAGGTAGGTACTGCAGGTACTTTGGTGTTAAGGTAAAAAATAAAGTCGAAAGAAGGAAGGAGAAAAACACAAATGAACGTTTCAGGTTCAGTTCTGTTTTGGTGTTTTTATCGATTTATTTTATTGAATCCTACATGAATTTAAAAGTCTAAATTGTTCTAAACATAGATCAGTCAATTTAAATCCATCTGGGTAGGTGGTAAGTGCAGGAGAAGGGTGAAGAGCCTGTACCTGAGCACAAGGTAGCAGGTCTTCCACAGCTCCTTGCCCAGGTAGGTGGTACTTGCTCGGTAGAGTAGAGCACCCTCTTTTGTGTTGGAGGAGTCCCCAGAGCCTAGCATGCCTGGCTGAGGCGACAGGGTCACATCCATGGGGTCCTCCCAGTGGATCAGCGAATACAGGCCGATACACACCTCTGAGACCTACACACACACACACACACACACACACACACACACACACACACACACACACACACACACACACACACACACACACACACACACACACACACACACACACACACACACACACACACACACACACACACACACACACACACACACACACACACACATTACTACTACAGTATGAAGTTGAGCATACAGCACAAGTGTGTATTATGGTTCAGTGTAGTACTATGTGCATAATCTATGTAAAGGGAGTACATCTTTGGTTGAGAGCATAAATAAACTATCAGGTAAGTCCTTGCCGTACTTCACAGTAAGACTCCTGGGACACAAATTTGGTGAGGGCCAGTTTCTCCATGGTGGCGTCGGTCAGGATGGAGGGGTAGGGCGGCTCTCGACATCCCTTTATCATGGCCGAGTTGAGTGCTGCCAGAAACCAACTGAGAAAGAGAGAGAGAGAGGTCAAACTTGCTGAGGGACAGAGAGGAAGGTGGTGTTAAGATAATGAGAAGGAGAGGAGAGGTGGTTGAACTCACACAGTCAAACAGGCTGAGAGTGAAAGAGGACAGTGATTGGTGCAGGAGGGAGACAGAAGCAGTGGTACTCACACAGTCAATGAGGAGTCTGCCGTGTCCAGGAGGAACTGGCGTCGTCTGTTGGTGCATACCAGTGTGACGGTCTGCTGGTCCAAGCCCACCTGGGATACAGACCACATCACAGCACCACTGAGTTCCCATACAAAATAACTGGACATCAGCTGCTAGCAGCTTCTTTGGATGGTGGTCTTGTTGTTCCCGCAATGTGCAAGATGGGCTAAATGATTCATTTAGATATTACATGCAGTACAGGGCTGCTCTCACGCACCACTTAAAGGGATATGTAGCCTGGATGGCCTCATCAGCATAATTTGGACAGTCCATTCTAATGCATTACTGGAGTCGGTGAAATAAGCAGCAGGGCTTCTATTTTTGGTAAACTGCTTATGCTGCACATTATGTCCACCATCTACAATTGGATTGAAGTAACTGTGTGGATTGATGTTAATATTTTGGACCATGCGATACACAAAAACACTTTGTGAACTACACCATGCGAACTATGTAAACCCCCATATGCTATAGACTTGGAAAATCAATGATCCTTGACTTCCTTGACCCCTAAAGCAGGATTGTGAAGATGACCCAAACAAACCCTGACCCCTTGCCTTGGAAGAGGAAGAAAAACAAGTATTGAATACACTTGCAAATAACATTGCCTGGTGACGTTGCATGATATCTTTGACAGACAATATCCACTGGTCGATAGATCACACATCTCCTAATAAGTACAGATAACTCACAGAAATGTAGTCCAGCTCATTGTAAGAGATGGCCTCCTCCACTGTGTAGGGCTTCTCTGCTGCCCCTGAAAAAGCCAGGAAAGGAGTCCATGACCGGTCAAGTCAAACGCAGACTACAAATGTTTATACAGTTAGAGTAGCTGTACTGCAGGTACACATATAAAACCCTTCTTTCTTTCTTTAACCCACCTTTCCTCAGCAGGTAAATGTAACAGTCAGTCAGCAGCAGGTAGAGCGGCTGCAAGTCTCCTTCCATGTGGCCCGTACTCATTCTCATCATCTGGGAACAGACACAAGACTCAGGTCTGCCTGTTTTGGTGCTTATTTTTTCTATTAATTTAAGATTGTGGCATTTTGAACAGACATGGACTACTCTCATCATTAGACAAAAAAAAAAAGAAAAAAAAGAAAGAAAAAAAAAGCATCAGACACTTCAGTTTTGGAGTGTCCTGTATCCACAGAGGACCCAATTATTGGCCTCATACCGCCCATATTCTGGCCCACTGAACGGGGGTCCTTACCTTGAAGAGCTGCTCCTCATTCTCTCTGAAGACATGGATCATGAGCAAGAGCAGGTGATTGTTGTCCACTCTGAAACACCAACACAGAAACAACACCACAAGCCATTGGTTAAAAGATTCCCCAATAGAGCACGTCTAAAAGACGCACAATCCATTCTTCACTTGACTTCCTGAACAACTCCTACTCACTTAAACTCTGCAGGATGTGGGTTCTCTGTTGAACCAAGCCCATCTTCCACCTGCAGCTCTTCTTCTGTTTCTCCTCCGGTGGACCCATTCTCAACCACCACTGCTGACTCCTCCCTCTTCTTCTTCTTCTCCTCCTCTTCCTCCTCCTGCACCTCCTCCTCCTCCGCCTCCGCCTCCGCCTCCTCCCCCCCCGGCTTTTCCTTCTGCTCCTCCTTTAAGGTGGTGTCCTGTCCTGACGTTGCCTCTCCCTCTCCCACATCTTCATGGCCACCAAGAAAAGCCGGTGGTTGGCCATGCCCTGGAGCGTCATGGTGGCCACGACGAGCGGAAGCAGAGTCCGGACTGTGGGGGGTAAAGCGGTAGAAGTCGGCAGGGGCCAAGGGGGCCTGCAGGAAGTCAGGGCTTGGGGCCAGCGGTCGCAAAGGGGTCCTTCCCAGGTCACACAACTCTCCCCCTGAATCCTCTCGAAAGGGCTGCTGCCCCTGGTGCTGGGGGATACCCTGGTGGCTTTTGTCCCCTTCCGACCCCTCGTCCTGCTCCCCCGGTCGCCCCCACGCCTCCCGCCCGTCCAGAGCCCCGTTGAGCTCGTCCATAACGTCACGCAAGGGCTGGCCCACGCTTTCCATAGAGGTATCTGTCATCTCCGGGAGCCGCAGGTGGGCCTCTGTCTCATCTTCCTCCTCCTGACCTTCTTCCCCAACCCCGTCCTTCCTCACCCGTCTCACCGTTTTGACCCCCGAGTCCTGCTTTTGATCGACAGAGGGGCACCAGGTGTCTCCTTCTGCTGCATCACTCACACACACCAAGTGCGAGCTGTTGTCTGTGTCCACCTGCTCAGCCATGTTGTAGACGCCATTTGCAGAGTCGGTGGAGCACTTCCCGCGGCGCTTCTTGGCGGGCTTCCTTCGTCTGGCCATCCTGGTGGAAAGAGAGACATCAGATCATAATCCACCTCTAATGCCTACACACTGCCAGTGTGCATTAGAGTGGGCGTTGCTAACTTGGTAGCTATTTGCCCAATGCTAGTGAATAAGCGGTTAGCTAACATTATTATCTAAATGTCTGAAAACCTCCATGTCTGTGAGCTTAAGCTAAGTGTCAATAATGTTTTGTTTGCTTATTCAAAAGACTCATGCTCTGTGTGCTAAAGCAAGAGTGATGGTTAACTGTTAGCAGCCAGCAAGAGTTCCCATTTAGGTTCAGCTAAAGAGGCTAAAAGCTATGAGTTAACATGAGCCTTTGCTCTACCTACCTGATAACCTCGAGCTCAGTGCTGGTGCTCTCAGTGTCATCACCGGTGGTGGTGGTGTCATGGCAGCTAGCCGTGTGGACTGGGGTGACATCGGCCGAGGTGTTGGTGTCGGAGTCCTCATTGAAGGGGTTGTGTCTGAACGTGGGGCTGCGCGGCGGTGGGGACTGAGGAGGAGGTGCCCCCCTGACCGTGACGACAGAGGCGGTGGCTCGAAGAACCACAGAGTCGCTGATGACCGTCTGAGGGTCCGAGGCGCTTGAGCGTGGACAGCTGGCTGGGTCTGTGAGGTCACCTTCTGTGATGGGACACACAGAGTCAACAAGATGGCACACACACACACACACACACACTTCCCACAGAATGCACAGGACGGCACAGCACAGACAGGCGGACAGATACAAGCTTGTCTAGAGAGTGACACAGGCCTTGATTGAACCTTCATACGATAGCTTACAATAGGACTTACAGTTTACATATAGTTTGGGTTATTGATTTTGTATTTTTCATTATCAGTGCTTTATAGCAGCTGTTGAAGCCAATTAAGAACAGGTCAAATTACTGTTATCAATCTATTGAAGATGAATGAGAATCGAGTATATGCTACAGTTGACTAATGCTATGGAGTCTGGTTTCAACCTAGGCCAGCGCCAATGCATTACAATCTCTCCACAGAGGAAATAATAGAGAATATTCCCAAGATCTGCCAGACAGACACCAGACAGGGTGAGTACCAGCGGCAACAAGCATTGCAGTTCTCTTTAGTATTATTCCAGACTGGAATATTGTGAATATTGTGTGAGCATTCGCATCATGGCTCCATGAAGTAACACTTTACACGGTTAATCAAAACATGACTGACTCCATGAACTCAATTCACCAGTGCATAAAGGATGAGTCTGCCCACAAATAAAATGACTCACCTGAGAATTAAATAGTTTTATGTAAAATGTAAGTAGCGGTAGTTTTACCAACATTTATGTGAACCAAAAATCACATTTGCACATCTAGGCAACAAAGCAATTAAAACCCTAGGGTTTAGTCATACAAATTAAAGCTATTATGAGGTAGAAGCATCGACACACAGCACGGCTTATCTTGTTCCCAATAAACAAAAGAACACCCATTAGAATCCCTTTGAATGTTTTCTTTAGCATTTCTCTACTTCTTTAGCTAGATGCTTTTCTTACAGTATCAGTTTTCAAAACGTCCAATAAAACCCCTGGCTACACATTGGACCAGCATGCATTCAGCACAGACTGTGACATGCGTGATGGAGTGAAGGGAGGAAGGGGGGAGGGAGGGAGGGAAAGAGGGGAGGGGTAACCATGTCCCACCTTCCCAGTCTGCACTTGGCATTGACTGCAACACGGGGAAGATGTCACCGAAATCATAATCTAAAAAAAGGAGGGAAGACTCAACATTAGAAGGGAGGGTTGAGACACAAGAGAAGGAGAGAGGATGGCACAAACTGAAAACATGACATGAGAAGTAGGATATACATGATAAACAGACATACGGTATGTGATGAAAATGTAGACAAAAAACTAAATTGGGGACTGTGAGAGAGTCAGTGAAAGAGCAGTGAGCACTGGCCAATCATTTCAGTCTGTCACAAGTGTCGACATCTGGACCAATACCCAATCGATGAATTAGTAGCAACGTGTAAGAGAAGAGAGACTGAAAGAGGGAGTGGGGGGGGGGATAAAGTGAGAGAGAGAGATAGAAAGAGTGAGAGAGATGGAAAGGTGGAGCTCCTTACCTTCGCTAGATGGGGCTATGGCACTGTCGTCCCACTCCAGGTTGGTGGAGGTGAGGGAGGTGAAGGAGTGGAGGGACAGGCTGTCTGAGCTGGGCAGCCTCTCCTCAAAGTCCAACAGGTTCTGGGGTTTATAGTACTCGGGCATGTAGGGGGCCACGTCCAAATATGGCACATCCTAACCAACACAGAAACAAATGGGGTGGATTGAGTTTTGATGTCAGAACATTAACATGGAACTGTTGCTAAAACTACTTGTTGTTAAAACTAAACTTAACATCCCTCTGGAAATGAAGTGTATCAATTGTGAACCCTTGTGGTCTCTCAAGGAATTGCATATACTAACCAGCTCCAAGTCAAACCGAATGAATTCCAGTCCCGACACCAGTGTGAGAAAGAGTGCGAGGTGGTCGTGGCTGCAAACCAATGCATTTCTGGGAGAGAATAAAACCCCAACAAATTAATTTAATGTAAGGAAGTTAGCAACACATGTGTCAAAAAGACACTGTATGGCACTCTGCAAGGGCACTCACTTGAAATAATACTTCTGCAGCAATCCTTGGTTCTCTTGAAAGAGACGGAGGTAGCTTTCTAAGGAGCTCTCACTCAGTGCTAGGTATAACCATGCACGACCTGCAAAGTAACAAGCACAACTAATCCATTTACATTCCTCCTGTTCAACACATTTGAGACTTTCCCTTGGATGGGTGGCAGTATGATTCATCTACTTACTAGAACTACGTGTTATGTACTGCCTGAACTTGCAACTAGGTCAAGCAAGTCTCTTTTAAAGGATAAAGACAGTACTGTAAAACAGTTATCCTAAAACAAAGAGAAAAAGTACATGCAATGACTGTCCCCTCCAAATCTGTCTACAAGCCTCAATGTAATTGCTGTAATTCTCTGTACATTCTTGCCTGTGACATTCAATAAAGTAAACATTGGAACTGTATTAACAAAAGACTAAACCACTGGCCAATGATTTCATTGACAAGGCTACAGCATCACAGTGACTGGGGAAGTACATTGTACACTGCTATATATAGGCCTAATGTACATTGTATGCTGCTATGTGTGGATACATGTGATTGTGGTGTGAAACAGTTTTGCTTACAAGCACCCACAATACAGAGGGTGTGCAGAGGGTAAATAAATGCAGATGGGTGTGAGTGTGCTGGTAAAAGTTCTGCTCTCACTTCGCCCAAGGTTGGTGGCTATGTGTTGGAGCTCGTCTATTTGTCGTACTGCTTCCCTGCGAGTGAAGTGGAGGACGAGGACCCAGTAACCTGAAGATATATCCTGCAGCCTGCAATGCACAACAGAGTTATATACCGTAGTTTGAATTCAATAGTATGACATGCACAAAATATGTGTCAACTGTGACTCTCAGTCTTACCCATAGAGCAGTGCATGGTCGAGGTGTTCACACAGGCGCTGTAGGACCCGATCGTGATTCCGGATAGCTGGAGTTTCGTCCTCACAGGCAGCAAAGTAACTCTGCAACTGCAAGCAGTGCACAAAAAGAGGTGGAACTGATAAGAAATGGCTTACAGCCAAACTGGAAATATGATTATATCTTCCCATGTTATGGGACAACCATGTGCATGGTTGTGAAAAGTTTGTCTACAATACAGTACTGGTTTTGTATTAAGTGTATGGTGTATAATTTGTCATTTCATGTCAGTCCTATATGGACTGTCCAATCCACTCAATGGTTTTATTAGGACTAAAATAAAGACATTAACCAAAATCAGACACTTAAAGAAGAACAGTTGAGCAGCAGACAATCACCTGATGAATCATGTGACCTTACCCTGGAAACAGGACCATTCCAAATATAAGCAGGAATGTATTAGATAATTAGAATATCACATGAGGCAAGGTTTATAAAGCCCTGGCACAGTGCAAACACATTGGGTGGACAGGTTATTATGAACAGGTTTATGCAAAGAGTGCAAACAACATGGATAGACAGAAAGTTTAATTTGTGGATCTGCTGAATGTTATTGTTTAATAAAAAATAAAAATAAAAAGCTATGTATCACAAGCACATTGAAATGTGATGGTAAAAATGAGTTGAGGCAACTTCAGTCACTGTTATTTTTGCGTGATAAAACTGCACTGCTACCTGAACCGTTGCGTTGACAGTGACCCAGAATGTCCCAACACAAACACCCTATGTTGACATGACAGAGAATGTCCTAACACAACACCCTGTTTCCTAACACAAACACCCTATGTTTCCTAACACAACACCCTATGTTTCCTAACACAACACCCTATGTTTCCTAACACAAACACCCTATGTTGACATGACAGCGTCGATATGCCGCAGCCACACAGCAGTGTAAACCAGCCCTGTAGTGTTTTCAACAGGAAGATATAGCGAGTTAGCTCAGATAGCACTGGCAGAATGCAACAAACCAACCACTTGACATCCGAAGCATCATCAAGCATAAATCGGAGACATTTTACAACCTTCAGATGGTTCAGATCATTGTCACGGTTTAATGATCCATGTACTATATACAACCACATGATTTGGAGCGAGCCAGGCCCACTTAGCTAGTTGAGCTAGTCGGTTGGCTAACACAGTCCACTATCGTTCAGGTTCCCTATCCTACACAAACTTTAAGTAGTTTTTTTTACTCAACAACAAATGTTTATATATAGGCCTAGATATAGATATATATTTGGGGGGTGGTGGTAATCACGCTTACCTTCTTGACAGACAAAGACAGATTTTCCAGTATTCGGTCCTTGACTTTGAGTTGATCCATCATCACTGGTCTCCTGGGCTGCCTCCAGCTGTCAGCTGATCTCTCGTCTGTCTCTAGTTCCCCTCAATCTACTTAGCTAACGTCGCTAGCTAGCCGTGCATTTCCAACAACATAGCTAGCAAATATTTACATTTGATAACCGTAATGTACCTCGTAAAAGTCAAATCACTAGATTAACTGCAGACAGTGATGGTGTTCTTGGTCTGAGCGACGCCGCTGTCCTTTGCATGGGACCAACTATACGGCCGCTTAGGCTAAGTCACACAACTAGCTAACATTAAGTGAGTCAGTCACCCTCTGGCCATGATATTATCCTAACGTGCCACTCACTGGTTTAGTAACATCGCTGTCCCTTTCGGGTGAACTCGGTCTCAAGTTAGCCGCAGTTTTACAATTGAGAAAAACGCGCCATGGTCCAACTCCTCAAGAGATAGATAGCTAGCAGCCAAACATAGCTAGCCTAACGATAGTTTCCCCTTTACTTTCTTTCTAGCTCATTTAGCTAACTGTCTTTTACGTAGCTAGCTAACTTATTTAATCAAAATGCCTTTTCGTTACATAGCTAGCTATACACTACTTACTTTTGTTAGGCAATTGTTCGTCACTAAACACAACTTCAGACACAAAAGCACAACTTTCTGTAACAGTCAGCCGACAGCGTTCAAACGCTCTGACTGATACGTCACTGACCGGCCTGTCAAATGAGCTCGTGTCTATTATCACCACCATCATGTCTTTGATAGAATCAGAGATGTTGTGTATTATTCATTTAAAAGATGATTCACTCACTCTTCACTCTTACTGCAAAATAATGATATAATTGATGCTGATCATAGTTCATAATGTTGAGGGGAAATCGGTTCCAAAATAGGAAAATATGAGAGACATATACTACAGTAGCTTTGCTATGTAGGCCTAACACATAATAATGCACATTTGCACAATTCCTTTTTTAAATTCTTTTTTTACATTTAAAAAAATAAATGTGTCAGTATGCATGGTACTGTGCAGAGTAATCAATTACTCTGCACAGTACTCAAAGGCTCACAGAAACTCAAAGGCTCACACTTCTAATGTTGCTAGACAAGAAAGAGAACATTTTTCAGAGTGGAATGTCAACAATTTATTGAGGTTTTTAAGGATTTATGTAACATTTTTGTTGAAAACATGTTACGGTCTCACCAATAGACACAAATTTGAATTTATAAACAAAACATTCAGTGCATGTACCACATAAAGACCTTTTCCTCAAAGTGGGCGGAAAAAAATCTAACATGGGATGTTTCAAAACAAGTGCTCCACCTGATATTGAGATCACTGTATCTCCATGAGTCCTGACTGAACTCAGAACAGATCCTTTCGTTTGAGTGATTATTTTACACAACATGAATGTCATTTCTTTAAAAGTACAAAAAAAAATCTCAGACAAGGTGTGTTAATGCTGAGCGAGTTATCGTTTCAGCCTGCAAACCCCAACAGCCAATAGAAGCAACAATTTCAATTCTCAGTCTCCTTAAACAATGACGAACGATTCAGCATCTGAGAACTTCAACTTCTAACCCCCAACCCAAACAATCTCATATCTCTGCCCCAAATCTTTTTTCGCTCCTTAGTCTGACTTTTCTTTTTCTTTCATGTGAAGGAAGACTATGCTGAAGACGAAGAGTCCTGCCATCATGGAGAAGACACTGGCGTAGTAGGGGAACGCTGAGGGGATGAATCGCTCATACTGGGTGTGCTGCAGAGGACGCACTGACACCTACGAGGACATAAAATGTGAAATTCAGCCTTGTACAGATCCAAAATGTACTGTGTGTTAACTTCTAACAGTGATGGGCTGAAATGACAGTTGTTTTTATCATAATGTGACAGGGTGTGGTGAAAAAGTCAGGCACGGTCATTTTTCTGTTTTTACAGATTATCAGTGCAAGTGCAGATTGTAAGATTTCAAATGATGTGTCATATATTGAAATCTGAAAATAGTTGAAGATGATATGCTCATTTGAATGTTGGTACACCTTAAACAAGCTAGGCAGCAGCTAAGAAAGAATGATCACAACATGCTGATAGAACATCAAAAACACATAATTAGATGATTACAGTCCTTGCTTTTGAACACGTCCTAAAACATACGTTGTTTACAAGCCATGTATCACTAAGCCAGTAGCCGACGGCAGACGATACAGTGAATCCCGTTAACAAATGATAAGTATTATGTGATCCTAAAATTGTTGTTTGTTATATTGAGTCAGCTCTTCAACACTTGAAAAAGAGAAAAGAAAAACACTTTGGGTCATTTGCGCGACTTGAGAATTGCTGGCATGTCTAGATCTAGTCATCTCTGCGATTGACTCAACTCACCTGAGTGGAGGAGTACAGATGTGTGAAGCCTAGCCTGTTGTAGTCCACCTTAAACTGGAACACTCCATACACGTCAGGCAGCGTGAACTGGACGCTGTATTTCTGTCCTGTTAGAAAAAGAGCATCACATTTTAGGACACAAAACTGCAATATTTTTTTTTTTTCACCACACAAGTAAAAAATAATGTGTAGGGCCTGGAGTTTCTCCCGGTCAGATCATGTGGTTGGAAATACCTCAGGACCCTAAGGAGTTTGAAAAATAAATGGTGTGAAATGGTCATACCATTTTTCTTCAAGTAGGTCCTGACGAAGGGGTCAATCCTGACAAACTCCAGCTGAATGTCATCCCCATCGAAGGGAACCCAGCGACCCTCAGTGAGCATCTCAATGACAACGCTGTACTCCTGTGTGGGAGGAGAGCGACAACGGGACATTAGAAACAGCACAAAACCACAGTTCATGCAGGTGAGGAAAACATCCTCATGGCTTAAAAAAACCATGACGCCACATTCAAGTCAAGTGACTAGGCTTGATGTTATATTTTGCATGTTTATGTTGAAAATGTTTTACTCATCACTAAAGAAACAGCTAAATAATGGCATGGGTTAAACTGTGTACATAATGACTCACCACAAGGTCTGTGATAGTATATGCTGAAGGAGGAGTGCTTTCACCCACAGTGTGATGGGTAACAGCCCCAACCCTGAGAACACCAGCCTCCTTGAACACCCAACGGGACAGTGCCTCAGCCAACTCCATGTTCCCGGTCTGAGCATGCCTACAAGCCCAGACACATCACAGGGAATAAGGAAACCAGCCAAAACAACTAAAGCAACAACACTCCTCAAAATACATTTCTTGAAATGTAGGCCAATAGTGAAATGGCAATGTTGGACAATGAAAAGCGGGAGAAAAAGAGAGGGTACACAATATGATCATAACAGGTCATAAGAAGTATAAGATGGGGTTACCCTGGGGATCCAGGTGTAGCCTTCTGCACAGGTGAGTTGAAGAAGGCATCGCTGAAGAATTGCAGTGAGCCACTGAAGACCACTCGGGCATTGTTCCTGGCCTGGAGGCCAGCAATCAGCAGGGTGTTCTTTCCAACAGCATGGGGATACTGCAGAGAGAGAGCAAGAGAGTGACGACTGTCTGACACAAAGGACAGCATTCTAGGCACACATGCATATTTTAACAGTTATTAGAAATATATTTGATCTACTCTGTACTTTTTATAATACATACATATAATATATACACACACACACACTCTTGGTAATTTACGTTCATTATGGTATATTTGATACTACTCCTGTTTTCATTTGAATTGACATAGTTCTTGAGATTTCTTTTTGAATCCCCCCCCCAGCTGCTCCCAGCCCATCCCACCTCTCTCAATATACCACCCTCTCTTGGTTTCCTCATGCAATATATTTTCTTGAGTTTGATGCCATATAGTTCTTGAGTTTAATGAAGTGTTGTGTATTTACCTGAGAGATGGGACGGTCAGGGAAGAAGGAGTAAGCGGTGGAGGAGCCTGTCAGAATGTCCAGGACCAGGGGATTTTCTGGGTCTGCTACCATGCTGGTAGAGAGACAAGGGTGAGGTTCAGTATCCATGGTGATCCTGTAAACCCTGTACAAAGGCATCTCTCTAACCCAACAAGGGCACCATTGTTTGCATGTACTAATAATACCAATAATAGCAGAATCCCAGCTTTGATGCTACTCACCCAACACCCTTGAAGAGGATGGGTTTCTCAGTGGGATTGCCGACAATAGTGGGAGCTTTCAGCAGATTCGCTGGATCGGCAACAATCAGGGTGTGCTAGAATAAAGAGAGGAGGGAGAGAGAAGAGAAAAGTTTACATTTTGCCTCAAATTATCTCTTTAAGACACAACATGTGTAACTACGTAAATATCAGCTAGGCTTGAACATTTTCTTGCTTCATGTTGACATTTCTACAAATCTCTTGCAATCACAACAAAACTCCTCAAATTCCAGAACATTCTATCCAGACCCTCTAGACCTCCCGCACCCAATCACCCACCATTCCAAACCACCGAGATTGTCCACTCTCCCTTTTCAACTTACCTCACCGGCATCTGACACATCATAATTGTGATGGTCAATGACAGCGGTCTTCTCCTCATCAAACTCAATCCCACATTCACTTCCCAGCTCTCTCAGTGGGTCACCTAAAACAGAGAATAGGACAAGAGCATTACAAAGTACATCACATCTGTTGCATTACTCTCCTCTGGGGAGTTTTTGTTTTGTTTACTTTTTTTTTTTTTTTGATAGTTCGATAGTTTGGTGTTAGTTCATATTGTTTGTATTGTATTTATAATTCTTATAGTTCTTTTTGTAAAGCACTGAGATATTGTATTTGTCTATGTAAAAAGCACTACACAAATACATTTGTTTGATTGGTTATTGAAGCATTATGGTTAAAAACAAGTATAATGGTGAATCAATGCTTTAAGATAATTTGATAATGGAAATACAATATGTTATGCACTTACCAATATCAGAATTGGCAGCAACAAGGACATTGCCTCCACCATCAATAAAGGAAGTGATGGTCTCAACGTTGATATTACCTCCAAAGTCTGAAGACAGAAAGAGGCATGAAGAATGCAATACCAAGAACTGCTGTAATGAACTCAAGTATCCCTGAGGCAAAATAAGAAATGACAAACAATTTGAAACTGCAATTCATATATTTAGCTTGGGGACTTTGTAGTAAGTCGAATTGTATCTTACCTTCCACTGATGGGGAGAAGATGACGAGATGATCATATAGAAACTGGCCATATTTGATGAGAGACAGAGAAGGGTCATCTGCCGTCTTGAATGAAAGGTCAAAGCCACGATCTGCAAAGAGATACATGTATCCATGACTGAAATACAGATAGGCCTACTGCTTTTTTCAAGCAATACCTTATGTCTTGAATTCAGGAGGTATGTCCCCAGATGTTACTTGAGGGTAAATAATACATAAAGGCCGTTTTAAGCTTTCTTATGCCATCATGCATAGCCTCATTCTATTTTGCTATTATCACTCACGCACCAATATTGTTTGTTGCAGTGGAGGTGAACTAGTGACCCAATGACGCTAGCGTAGGCCTCTATATCTAGTTTAATAAGGAAATGACTTGACACTCTTTCTAGAACGACTCGGTATATCACATTGTGTATATTTACAAACCCTAGTTACTTGTCAAAAAGGACTTAGAACGTATTACTTCAAACAGACGTGGCTCGCTTTCACTCACCAGCAAGACTGCGGAAGAAGATTGAATGGGTGTCTCGGATATTGAGGTTGTCTAGTAGTACCAGCGTCTTTCCGTCAGCCCATGTTACATGCAACATCGACGCTATCGTCAGTAAGAATAGAAAATAGTGTCCAGATTGAGTCTGGGCCAAGCTCAATGACCGTTTTTTGGACGATAACGTGGAAATGCACCGGTTGGTTTGCATGACTGCTGTCAACGCCGCCATTTTCCTTCACAAGTCGACGTCAGCGTTAGCAGGCGACTAACCTTAGGTCGCTGGATTCAGCCAATCACAGACATGAACGCTGGATTCAGCCAATCACAGACATGAACGCGTCACTGATTCGCCCTATGAAATACTTCTCTAGAACATCTCTGGTCTAAATGCAGTGAATGATCATTCCATTAGGTTAGTGTGTAGATTAAGAAAACCCAGTGCTGAAAATAATATTGAAACAGGTGCTCAGTTATAATTGGTCTGTCTTTATTGATCTGTGGGTTACAAGTTATTTGCCCATCTTTAATTCACCATAGATTAAATGAACAGAGGATCAAGGTGTTAACATGAATATTTCATATTCTGTTGAGAAACTGGAAATTACTTGCATTAACTAATATCAGTCAGGAGGCCTGAATACTTTGAAAATAATGTTCAATTCCTTTTGCCATAGTAGTCATGTTCCATGGCTAGCAATACAGTAGCTCAGATGAGACCCTCCATGTCATGTCGTGAGATCTCATGAAATTATATGGAGTGTGGCATAGGAGCTAGAAACACATGACCTTCACAGGTTAATACAATGTTGTACCTGCCTGCTACGACACTGCTACAAATTAAAGGGGAAATGACGGAGCTGTTTCATTGCTATTACAGGAGTCAGGAGAGAAAATCGAATGAATCTAGCTGACTTGTGGAATCCAATTATTTCTCATAGACTATCACTTGCTACTATTTTCATATGGCTATTCCAGATTTCTTAAGTTATCCAAACCTCTTAGTGGTAGAGAAAGAAAAAAAAAACTTAAACATGCTCAGTATTTGCAAGGTTTTCCTGCAGGGACGTGCCATTACCCTTAAAATATTTAGCTTGACTGAAAGCAACTGAGGGAATTCCAAGTATCAAGAGGGTAGAGGAGTCAAACATCTACAAAAAGAGGTCAAGCAAGGCCTTCCCACTATAAACGCTAGTGGCTATAATACACTTCATAGTGTAACTTCTGTACACTGTGCTTTTAATGAAAATACTTCTAAGTATACTAAAATACTTCAACTAAATGAAGAAAATGTACAATGCATCCCTCAGGGAAATGGGAAAAATCTGTCAGGTAAGGTTAACGGAAGGAAAATATAAAGGTGTGTGACATCTTGAACTTCAGCCTGTACAGAAGGCTGATATATATATAATGCATATAGATTGTCTAAAATATGAATAGCCCATTTCTATGTTTTAATATATGAATTCAACATACTGTGCAAAATCTATCATTGCATGTTACAGACTACTGCTGCCGTCTGAAGATATTCTAAAGTTAGGGAACAGAACACAAAATGACAGTGTATTACTGATTATTATGTAAACTTCAGGGTGGGAAATCTCAGTGTTGTTTGCCTATATTAGCTTGCACATATCAGGAGTGAATAGTCCAATGTTGACCATGTACTGTGACATGGGGTGTCATTGCACACCAGATATTGTATCAGGAGTAGGGCCTTCAGTTTTTCCTGTATTTCCCTAAGCCTGACTCTCACACTCCATCACTTCTCCCTCTCCCTCTGGCATTGCCTCATCCTTCCCTTCTGGCTGGGGATCAGCTTGGGCCACCCCCTCTACCTCCCCATCCCCCTCTACCTCCCCATCCCCCTCTCCTTCCGCTTCCTGGGTTTCCCCCTCCACCTCCACCTCTCCTTCAGCCTCCTGGGTGCGGAAGAGAAGCTCAGCTCCCTGGATGACCTGCTCGGTGGCAGGTTGCCAGGTCGCAGTGGTATCCCCCTCGGTGGTGGTGGAGGTGGCTGCAGTGTACTGCTGGTAGAAGTCAGAGTCAGCCTGGAACATGACCAGGGCTTGGGCCGTGTGGATGCGCACGTGCTGGGCCAGGGAGTTGGCATCCAGGAACTTATCGCCGCACGAGTCGCAGGCGTACAGGATCTGAGTGTTGGGGTCTGAGAAGGAGCGATAGTAAATGACAACGGGTAAATCCTTTTGTTTTATATTACATGTGCACATAATGTGTCCGTACCTATAAATAAATGACAGGATACATAACAGCTGCTAAAGGTTGTGATGGTCTTACCTGCCTCCTGCACCTTCTCCACAGCCTTGGTGATCTCTGCTTTGAGAGCCTCTGTCTCGTCTGCTGACACTGACGTAGCCACAGGTACCACTGTGAAGGAATGAAGCCCATATAACCACATACAAATGGAATTGAGGGAGTTCTCTCCCATAGGCCGGCTTTACACCGCAGTTCGAAGTGACATAAATCAGATTTTTTTTGCTCATGTTTTTTCTCATGTGGCACAGATTGGATATGTAGGTGTAAGCAGTAAAAAAACACATTGAATCTGATATTCTCAGATCCGATTCAGGCCTCAATATCATGCCGGCCTCAATCAGAAACGAATCTGATATGTGTCATTTAGACTGCGGTCTAAGCAGGCAGGTCGCATATAACGCTCAATTCTGATTTGCACGTCATTGAAAATACGACGGTCTTCGCATTTTGATGATGTTTGATGTGATTTTCACTCACTTCAACAGTGAAGTGCTCTTTCTTCTCCGCCTTAAAATGTGCGCAATATTTTGCAGACCTCTAAACATACTTCGGAAAGCAATGGCTTTATATTATAATATATATGCCTGAAGAAGGTCTATGGCCGAAAGCTCGCAATAAACTACGTTTTTTTGCACAGTGTTTGAGTGTGCGGATGCTGTTATTTTGCACTCTATTGATACTCTTCAGCTCCAGCACCTCATCAAAGTCTGATCACGGATGAGCGGGTGGTACTTTCACTATTATAATATATATAAAAGGGATTATAATTTCTGGCTCGTTTGCGTCCATTGCAAGTCCCGGCTGTCTGTTTACTTTAGTTTTTCGATGTACGCATCCCGATCATTACAAATGTTACCAGTGTAAGCACAGGTATCAGATATGGGTCATTTGAAAAAGTAGGTGTAAGCAGGCGTTCAAAAAAATGTTTAAAGGCACCAAATCGGAACTAGGCATTACGACCTGCGGTGTAAAGCCGGCTTTAGTCTCCTGACAGTATTTTTCTTACCGACTTCTTATCTGATCCTCTTCCTTTTTAGCGACTGTCATCTAACTATCGTTGCCATCCACCATTTCTCTCATTCCTTTCTCATGCACCCTGTCTTCATTACTACTCTTACGTGGCCCCTACCCTTTCATTTCACCCTCAACGGATCCAAATATCCATCATACTAATCTATACATGTCTCTTTTCTACATCATCCAGCATGCTCTCTGACCTGTCAGCTGGGTCACGGCGCTGCCAGCCAGGGCCTCTGTCGCCAGGGTAACAATGTCCTCGGTGGTGACGGTGACGATGTTGATCTCGCTGTCGTCTAGCTCTGATGCAGAGTTAGAAGTGCCAGGGAAGCCCTCATCACTGTCGCCCCCGGCAACCACCAGACGTTTCATCCCGGCCTTCCCCTGGTGGACGGTCTTGACGTGCGAGCGCAGGTTGTCAACGCGGTTGAACCCCCGACCACACTTGTCACACAGGAAGGGTTTCTCTCCTAGATAGATGCATGTAATAGCCAGTTGGAGGAGGTTGAAAGGCCACGATATATATAGAAACAGTAAATAGTACATAATGTACAACTATCCCTAACAGCTAGTTTGCGACACAGGTAATATGCTGGGCCAGTTTTGACAAATATCCTCTAGATGGGGACATTTAATCCTTTTGACTATTCATTTAAAAAACAACATTCCTACAGTTCTATTTCCTAGTATTCTCACATTCTCTGTGTTTGACATTCCATGTCCTCCTACCTGTGTGAATGATGATATGTTTTGAGAGATCTCCGACATTGACAAACGCCTTGTTGCAGATGTGACACTTGTGTGGTCGGATGTTATCATGGTGGCGAATGTGATTGGCCAGTTGACTGGATTGGACAAACCTGTTGGTTAGGTTGAGAGAAAATAAAAATATAAATCCTTGACTTTAAACATATCTTCCTGTATTATATCAGAATTATCGCAGTTTATTCTCTAACAAGAAGAGTGTGTGTTACCGTTTGCCACAGCGATCACAGACGTAGGGCTTCTCTCCAGTGTGCTGGCGGACATGGGCGATGAGTGAACTGGCCTGTGTGAAACTCTTCCCACATATCAGACACAGGCAGGGCTTCTCTCCTATGAACACACACATGCACACACACGCACACATTAGAGTCTCCAAAATTATGGGATACAGGTAGGGATGGGGAATCGAAAACCGGTTCCAGTTGAGAACCGGTAACAAATTCTTTGATGCATCGGAATTGTATGCTTCTGAGGTTAGCGATTCCTCTTATCAATGCCGGCATGTTTTGTGCATGAGCTGACAGTTGTCCGAGTGTCTGAACATTCCAATCTAAAAATGTTGGAGCCAGTCGTTGCAACATGTTATGGTAGTGGCTTGATTGGTACTCTAGAGAATATTATTCAACACGTATCTACGTGTAACAAAACAGGTAATAATAATGTTTATACATGGGATGAATTAACATTTGAATGAATTTTAAAAGATGAAAATGCCAAAGTTAGTTAACGAGTATCTACTGTCAAAATCACTGAAGTTAGCAACAGAAAGCTAGCTAACGTCCATGTTAAAGGTCCCATATTATGAAAAACCCTACTAACACAGAAACGGTGAAATAAAGCAATTCGGTCAGTTTTTTGTGGGCTGCATATTTCAGAAAATGAAATGCTATTTGCGATTCAACGAGCCATTCTGTGTGGTTGCCCCTGCAAGGTGGGGTCTCATCGGGCGCTGTGTTGAACATTTTCCCCGCCGTGCATTTGTACATCCCAAGGGAAACTGTTGTTTCCATTTAAAGGGTTTTGGATTCCTTGTTTTGTGGCGGAATACTGGGATTTTTTTTTTAAATTTTTTTACTGTGTGTTTTTTCGCTGTGCTGCCACATTCAAGGTCTGATCATCACCATTCAAATGGTTTTGCATTCCTTGTTTTGTGGGGAACACTGGGACAGCAGACTTTGAACTCCTTCCCAAAGCATTAGTATTGCGGTCAGAACGTTTGACCACGCTATGTTACTGAGGGTAAATATCCTATGCTAATAATATTAGCGCCATGCAGGCAGGCTTAGCAGATGTTTTCTTTGACAAAGAAACCCTAAATGAAAACGAACGCTGTACAAATATTCTCCCATTTCATCCATTTTAGATGATGACATACAGACTGTTGCTACAGATAGCTCTGATGCTACAGCCAGCTCATCAAGCTCATTTTATTTTTGTTGAAATATTATGTTCAGATATTATACATGTTATGTGTTCTGAGACTCAGGACAATAAAACAGCTGCGTTGACACTGAAAACCTCCACACAGAAAATGTATCAGGAATTGATAAAGAATCGAACCGATAAACAAAATCGATAATGGAATCGGTATCAATAATTTGGCCAATTCCCATCCCTAGACACAGGCATTACTTAGTCTTTGTGCATTTGACCAGGCTATCATATATAATAGTACAAGGCCAACATTGTGATGTGGATACATTCCCCTGCCATTTCTAGGGCTGTTACCTGTGTGTATGCGCTCATGTCTCTGCAAGGCCCCTGGGTCAGCGAAAGCCCTCTCACAGTGCATGCACACATAGGGCTTCTCCCCACTGTGCACTCGCAGGTGTCTTTTCAAGTTCCCTGCAAAAAAAACAAAATGATGCATCAAAACATAGACCAGACATACATCATAACAGTTCAACTTTATTTCCGTAACATTCTTGGTTGATTCAAGATCTGACAACATTTTGCTTGCTTACTCAATAACCCGGATTTCTGGAACATGGCCTAGAAATCACAAGAGCACACTGCTTTAGCGGTCCTCATTTCCTGTTCCTGTCTGGTCTTACCTGATGTGGTGAACTGTTTCTGTCTGGTTTTACCTAATGTGGTGAACTGTTTCTGTCTGGTTTTACCTGATGTGGTGAACTGTTTCTGTCTGGTTTTACCTGAGGTGGTGAACTGTTTCTGTCTGGTTTTACCTAATGTGGTGAACTGTTTCTGTCTGGTTTTACCTGAGGTGGTGAACTGTTTCTGTCTGGTTTTACCTGAGGTGGTGAACTGCTTCTGTCTGGTTTTACCTGAGGTGGTGAACTGTTTCTGTCTGGTTTTACCTGAGGTGGTGAACTGTTTCTGTCTGGTTTTACCTGAGGTGGTGAACTGTTTGCCACACTCTTTGCACTTCAGAGGGCCGTCTGTGATATGGATCTTGAGGTGAGCTTTCAGATTACCAATCTGGACAGACAGAGGAAATAGCCAGGTAAGATTTCATATGACAACAGAAACAATATAAAAAGAGTAGGGGAAGACTACTTTCAATTTCATAGTAAGGGAAAACACCAGTACATAATCTCCATGTATATGATATGCAACGAATTGGGTCAGATGCTTCCTATTTTTCCCAGCTATACGGTCAGTGTGCGTTCAGCCAATAATCCGTACCTGGTTGAATAGCTTGTCGCAGTGCGGGCACCTATGGCCCTTGTCTGCGTCGTGGGTCTCCAGGTGGCGCATCTTAGCGGTAGGGTCAGAGAAAGCCCTTTCACAGTAGTCGCAGTGGTAAGGCTTCTCCCCGCTGTGCACCAACAGGTGACGCTTCAGGTTGCCAGACGTGGTGAAGAGCTTGCCGCAGTCCTCGCAGCTGTAGCGGGCCTCTCCTGTGTGCCGCTTCCTGTGCAGGTTCAGCAGACTGATCTGGCGGTAGCTCTTGCCACAGGAAGAGCAGCAGTAGGGTTTCAGAGGGCTACAGGGAGAGGGATGTGCATAGAGGGGGAATTAGAAGATCTGTGGCCTTGATGAAGTAGAATTATGTTTCTTCCTAGAGTTGATTACTGTATATCACAAATGAACATGTTGATGTATTTCCACACTTGGGCCATTCAACCAATTTTGTGAACTCGAAACATGAGTATCTTAATGTTCCTAATGAAAAATAAAACGTGTTTAATGTTTTTTCACCTCTTGGTTTACTTAAAGATGACTATGTGAAAAAGCCCTGTGAAAAATACCGTGGCTAGTTTGAAATGATATGTACAGTACAGTACAGTAGGTACAGTATTTTAAACTAGGAAATTATAGAAAGATTGTATGGAAGGAGAGAGAGGCCTATTCAGTAATTATTCCCTGACAGTTATCCCTTTGCTCTCCTTGACTCCCACTCACAAATCTGAATGATTGTCAGTTTTACAAAGGGGTAGTAGCAAGGACCTGGATTAAGATCAGCGAGATTGGTTTAGCATTAGACTGATGACACAAGCTGATGATGAGTCTCTTATTAACCTGTGTGTTTTCTCATGGGCCTTGCAGGCAGCAGGGTCTGAGAACGCCTTGTGGCAATCGCGGCAGCTGAAAGGCTTCTCCCCTGTGTGAATGCGGATATGTCTCTTGAAGTTCCCTGTGTGAGTGAATTTCTTCCCACAGTCCTGAAATCCAAAAATTTAAATAAAGTGATTTAGACACTATATGCATGACATGCACTGCATGCATGAGTGCAACACCCTCTAATAGACCACACAATGTATTATTGGATGTATTTGATAGATGCATGCATGCAAGAACATTGAACCATCAACAGTCAAGAACAGTCACACACACCATACTCACCTCACACTTGTGCGTCACAGATCCATAGGACCGCGACTCTGTACGGTCGATGACGGCCCCTGAACGTGACAACCTCCTCTCCCCTCCACTCTCCGTTGCCTGCCCATCCTCCTCCTCCATCTGGCTGTCATCATCCTCTTCTTCCCCACAATCCACATCTTCATCCCCTTCCCTTCCTTCCACTTCAACTTGATCCACAGTGTTACTGTCCTCGTTTCCTGTCTTTGGCACACTCCCCTCATCAGAATCAGAGTCTGGGAAGAGGACAATGTGAAACACACAGAAATCAAGGCCCTATTTGGATATTTTGAAAAAGCATGGATCTTGTAATCACAGATCAGACCCGACTCAACTGGTGAAAGCAATAGATGTAACCACTGCTTTCAGCTATCCAATCATGCTGGAGTGAAAACTTCAAGGAAGGAAAGATGCACTTTCAAAGTAGTCAAACTACTTCCTTGGTATATTACAATTGTAAAAAACTTAGTGAAGCTCACTTCAATACTGTAGTGAATCTCATGATTTACCCTGTGAAAGTGTGCGTCGAGGAGGTCTCCTTGTCCTTCTTCTCCGGGTGCTCATGTAAGACCTGCCTGCTGCAGACTTGAATGGGAACTCTGTAAGAATGGAAGATGTTTTAAATCCCCCTGAAGTATGAAACATATAAATCATGCCACGCCCAGAGTTTTCCCGGACCACATGACCTAGCCAGGAAATGTCCTAGGGTTAGGACACGAGTCCTAACCATAATGTCAAATATATATGACAAAACATTGTATACTGACTAGGTGGTGAGTAGTCTGCATCTGATGGGTCGTCTTGAAACTCAGACACGTCTTTCACAACGGTGTTCTCTTCGTCACACTCCTCTTGCTCCACGGCTGTTTTCCTTGGTGTGGTGTCGGTCTTACGAGGTCTTCCTCTTCCCGGGGTCGATGTCTTTGGTTTGTCAGGTGTCTTCATGGCTGTCTGTTGTTCTTCTGGGGTGGTCTCTTTAGGGTCCTCATGAACGACCTCTGACCCCTCATTCTCTGCTGAGGTGCTTGGGGCCAAGTCATCATGTGACATCACTTCTGGTAGCTCCTGGTCCTCTTTCTGCTCCTCTTCCTCAGATTTGTCTTTGTTTTAGTATTGGTAAGGGGAGAGAACCATAGGAACGATTAAACATGTATTTTCTTTTCTCTTTTGATTACATTATTTTAGATTAGACACTGACATGGTTAATGTATTGTATACAATACATTTGTATACATTTGAATTGTAATTGCTGTCTTCAGTAACTGTTTTTGCTTGCACAGTACAAGTAACTTTATAGAGTTGTTTAGACTGGAATCTAAATACAAGTTGACCTAATAATAAGAAATGACTGCAGCCTGCACTCACGGATAGTGAAGTCTTGCGCTGTGTTGGATGATGAAGAGACTGCGAGAGACTGATAGGCCGAGCAGGCATTGACAATCTCCTGCATCTGGAGAAACGTGGCCACTGCCACAACATCCTCCACATTCTGAGAGCTCAGACTCAACTTGGCTGTGTACATGAACTCCAGGACTTGGCCAAGACCTACAAAGAACACACGAGCATCCACGAGGCCCTGGCTGTCAGTAGTATTTAAGACATGGTCTTGGACACAAAGTTAAACCAAATGGAGCTTAATGTTTCATCTGCATTCTTTTTATCTTGGGCAAGATGCAAAGAATTCCAATATAATCTAACTCTGTTATCAAGACTAATCACAAAATTACTTATTAATTTTTAATTTCTGTATGTATGTATGTATGTATGTATGTTGAACATAAATGTTGCAACTACAATGTTGGCTTTGCACAGACAATAAGTTATCTATGTACAACTACATGATTGTTATCCCCCTTGGGAGGTATAAACATAAACAAACCAAAAAAACCTAATACACAATAGATTCAAAGAAGACTTTATACAATAAGGGGAAGGCACTGTTCAATTAAAGGATACTACACAAGTGCTTAATTTAGTAGTGCCAATTCACAATCAACCACCTGGGAAAAGCCTACCTGCAGCGTTGCTGATGTCCAAATGCACCACATCCTTCTGGTCCAGGAAGAGGGTACGGAAGTAGGCGCTGCAAGCTGCTAGCACAGCCTTATGGGCCTTGAAGTCCACCCCATCTACCACAAAGGTACAATCACACAGCAGGCCTAACTGACGCTGATGGTTCAGCTGTTCCAGAACCTTCCCACTGTGCCAGGGGAAGTCCATCCTGGATAGAGTGGAGAGGGTGGAGTTGGCAGGTCTTGTGCCAGTTGTAGCAGTGAGGTGTAGATGAGCTGTTGACACAATGTAGGAATTACATAAGATTAAATTAGATTAGATTAGATTCAACTTGATTGTCATGGCAGAGTACAAGTACTATACAACTAAAATGCAGTTTAGCATCCAACCAAAAGTGCAAATAGTGATATAAATAGAACAAGAATGGTAGTGGTAGGCAACTATGTATGCAGAGGTAGTATGGTAAACATTGATTGATTGATTGATTGAAAACTTTATTAGAAGATTTGCAGAAGTAGGTACATGAAAGTACATATTACATACAAGGTCAACTAACAGGATAAAAACCCAAGAAAGCCACTGGCTTATTTCAATTGGGGTCCTTGATTCATCAGTATAGTCAGTATAGTTTAGAGGTATGGGCTATAGTTATGAGCTATGTACAGTGAGGTAGTTCATGTACAGTATCTAATGTGCAGAAGTATAAAATAAGCTATATCAGGAGACATATGTATATGTGCAACGTGCAATACACAGTATGTTCAAAGGTAGTAATGTAAACATCAGTGGTGCAAAGGCCTGTGTGGCTGTGGAACAGTTTGTAAAATGTATAAAATCGTGGCTTGCTAAGTGCCCATAATAGCCAATATCATCTGCAAGTTAGTGGCTATTGATAATACCTATGGACCAGGGGTGACCTGCTTATTTGACCACTGATGATTGAATATCAACTGCACTTTCTAAATAGGTTTTTGGTAGAGATCCATGATATACTATGGCCAGGGCTTTGGATAGGACTACTAGGAGAATACTGCCTGAAACATTGATGATACAGAACATTGTCCGATTAGATTTAAAGTCGTTATTTCAAGGGGACTGCCCATTTCAACTCTCAAATGTAGAAAGAAAAGTTATTTTTGGGTTGACGATGCATCGGTTTGATTACAAATCCTCTATCCTTCTACCATAGCTATCAGGGATGAATTCAGCGTGCCTAGACATGCATGTTTGGAGCAAACAAGATGGCGCACGAGGAGAGAAGGCCTTTCTTTCTGCTCGTCCTCTGAGCCTCGTTCGCCACTCTCTCTACGCACAGCATATTTCAGGAAGAGTACATTTACCGTACCTCTTAATCGTCGCTGCGTTCTCCGCTTCAATCGCTCGTCGTGGCGCTGTTTTACAATGGATTCTCACTCCGTCGGTTGAATCTATTCAATCGAGTTTTTCGGTGATCGATCTTACCCCGCAGACTCGATTCAACGCCATCTTCCACTCTCTGATCGATTGATAGTGGCCGGGTGTGTAAATACGCACACGCGCAGTTTCGTACGTGCTTTCGTGTCGTAAACGGCCACGCGATGGCGCACTTGACCTGACCATAGTACAGAAAGTACATCTTTTGTAATTTATCTGTGCCATAGTAATAAAATAATATATTATAAGTAATATAAACTCCGTTTGGTCTGTATTTCCCTTTACTGTTTTTGTATACGTTTTATGCATTTTTCCACTACACTTTTGCACGACAGCTTTTATGACAGTAAAAACAAACAAACAAACAAACAAACACTCAAACGTTTTGGATGGAGTTTATTTTCTACAGAGAAAATATACAACAAAAACATCACAAGCTGAGATTGGATATAACAACTAAATGTGAAATAATAGTAGAAATCCAGAGATGTTTGTGTGCAGCTTGTTTCTGTGTATTTTACTGAGAGTGAGAGATCGATCTATATATCCAGCCATAAATTTAAAAAACACCATGCACTGATACACAAACACTGTGTTTATATTCTCAAACATTAATTTTGTTCACACAACAAAAATGTACAATACTTAATCTCTGCATGTGCAAAGTTCAGTGTAGGAAGGCAGGCTTTTCATATTGTATGCTGATTATTGAGGGATGAAGAGACACAGTCAGCTAGACTTTTGTACTGTAACACACTGACTTTTATGTACTGCTTTGTGTGTGTGTGTGTGTGTGTGTGTGTGTGTGTGTGTGTGTGTGTGTGTGTGTGAGAGAGAGAGAGACCCCCTCAGATCTTGATTTCGGTGCGAAAGGTCTGTGCGTGCTCATGCTTGGATGGGTGTCTACGGGCCTTGACTGTTAGCGTTCCCTCAGCTCCTAATGATGATGTCACAGAGGTGGGGTCCACGTCCTCTGGCAGCTGACACTTGTGGGTGAAGGTGTTCATCACTGTACCGTCCACTGCCAGCTGTTGAAGAGAGAGTAGACATATTTTATGTTATTTTAAAAAAGATTTCCAGATGACAGTAAACAGCGTTGACCAAAGAAAACCATTTCCAAATAGACATAACAGAGAATTCAGCTTTGATTCTTTTTTTCTGATTCACACAGAATTTGACCAGAGATTTTCAAATACAGCCATGAGTAAAATATTTACTATAAGTGAATTGAACTTGCCCACCTTTTCTGCACGCACTTCGATCTGGTTGTTGGAGGTGGTGACAATGACATCCTCAGGCGAGAAATCTTGGACATCCACTGTGAACTGGTACGTGTCCCCAAGTGTCTTGATTTTCCCTGCTGTCCCTGATCGACCTTGAAAGACAACAAAGATATATTTAGGTTTCATCTGTGCTTAATGGTAGTTACTCTTCCTTGGGTGCACCTAACCTAGAGAGATGTGAACACCAGAAGAAAGTATTTCCACTCCAGCCAATTGTACTTCAATACGGCTAGTTTTCCTTGACCATGGGACCTGTCCATGGAAAACTCTTGCTCCGAGTCCTTTCATGTGGTCAAGAAAAACCAAGGCACAATCACTGTCACACACTGTTCAATGTGTTGTCTAGTCTATGGCATACTGGCATTCCTGGTCCAAACATCCTGGCATTAGGATCTAGATGACCTACTGTAACGTGTGCGTCACCAAATTGGAGATGAGCATTCCAGTGTGTGCTGGACTTTTACTTTACATATTTTTGCCCGGTTGCCAGGCAACAGTCCGTACTGTCCTCTCCTAGGCGTCATCACAGTAATTTTTTGAGTGTGAGGTCACTGAGCTGGCAGTGTATCCAGCATTCCCTGGCATGTGCGTGGACGCCTCCCTCACCCCTCCCAGCCTGTCCCCCAGTCACCCCTCCCCTTTTTCATGGACGCATTCGGGATACCAATCACAGCACCAAAATACCCTGCTCTGCCCAACTGTTATGACTACCCCCCCCCCCCCCCCCCGCCTCCCCCCTTACCCCGAGAAGTGCCGAGAAGCAGCACAGTCAAACATAATGGGAACACATGCACTCGTGCACTGTTCGACAGGCATATATACATATCTATGACCACAGACAGGCAGGCAGGCACACGCGCGCACACACACACACACACACACACACACACATACACACACACACACACACACATTATATGTGGTATCCTAAGTCACATCCACTTCCACTTCCATGTTCATGTTCTTTATACACACATACAGTAACTTTGTGGATGTACACAGTTATTCAATCATCAGAACGCACACCGTGAGCACACATAAACACCCCTACACAGGTTGGTTCTAAATGTGTAATGTGTACATGTGATGTTGGTCCGCAATTGGTGTCAACTCACTGGGAAATCCCAAGGCATCTCCTACGGGGCGCATGAATGAGCCAAAATCCTCTGCAAAGAGCCCCCTGCTTTTCTCCATGTATGGGTTGGTGGAGGATGAGGAGGAAGACGAAGAGGTCTGGTGGAAACTGCGCTCCGATCGGTAGGCAGAGGAGTTGGTCCCACTCATTGATGGCTAAGTCTACTGGAGAGGTAGGGCAAAGTATCCTCTTTTACAAGGAGAGAGAGAAAGAATGAGAGAGAAAGAAAGAAAGGGAGGAAACCTCTTGAGTGTTTGTTCTCTGGCCCAATCCACTCAGTTTACAACAAGGGGAAATGTGGATGATGAACAGATCCAGATGAAGTATGAATTTCACTTCTTCCTTTTCTTCTTCCTCTTCTTCTTCTTCTTCTCCCTCTTTCTCTTCTCTCTGTTCCTGGTTGAATGAATACCCACTTTATTCCTGTTGGTTGTTTTCGTAGGATGCGATATTTCCTTCTATTAATCTATCTTCCCTCTATTTTTTCTTCTTGTCTTTTCTCACTTCTTGAAGATGTTTGTGTGTGTGTCCTTCTTTTCGATAACAGCGTGTCCACAACCATAGATGTCACACAAGCTCTTATATATTATTGAGCCGAGCTGTTTTTATTGGGTCTGTGTATGTGGGATGGGGCGGGTGGGGTGTGCACGTGTTGAAGGATAACAGTGGGCTATATTTATCATGTGAGAGAGAGGGGGGGTCTGCGGTTGGAAAAGTTCTGGACGATGATGAGGGCTTGAGGTTGAGAGAGGGAGAGCAAAGTCTGACAAAGAGAGAGGGATAGAGAGAGGGAGGAAAGGGGGGTGGGGGGTCAACAGTTGGCATTCCAGATGCTCACTCCCTGAAATAGATCCATACTTTTCTCTTTTTTCCCTCTTCTCTCCCTCTATTCTATTTTGTTTGTCTGTTAGCATCTGTTGCTTTCTTCGGAAATGTGATAATCATCTGGATCAGTGATTACATAACATGATATTAACTATTTTCTCAGAGAGTTGCATTTTAGTTAAAGCTACTATAGTGTTGTGGAACTAGTTGCCTGCTATTGACTTACATGGCCAACTATTAAATAATGTAATAAGGTACTAAAATTGGTACCTACCTACCTTTAAACCAAATGTAACTTAGTGTTAAGAAAATGTCTAAGTTATAAGTAGAATGTCGATTGTATTTATGTACTTTCCATTTATTTTTTCCACTGCTTGTCTATCTACCTATCTCTCGATTCCCTCTTATATCACCTCTTTTTCATTGCAAGGAGGGCCTTCATAACTTGTTGTGTTCTTTCTTCTCAGAAGACTAGCAGAGGACAATCAAAGACGGAAAGAATATGAGTGGGTGGAGGACAGACGTTTGATAAACAAACAGTGGATTAAGTGACATTGGTTGGGAGGATCGACAGGAGCTATTAATACCTGTAGGGAATACAGGACATCAATAGAGAATGCTGCACAGCTTTGAGTCTCTGAGCTGCCCGTCAATATTTATGAAACTATGCCCAATAAATAGATAAGACTTTGGGGGTGCCTTCGCCTTTAAGCAAACAAAGGAAAGGTGGTGTCCTCAACAACAACAACAACAAAATGTGAGTAGGGCTCACCAAGAAAAACATCCAAAAGGACTAATTCAAGGCCAGATCAAGTTTGGGAAGACAACCAAAATGGCAGATTTCTTGATTTCTTTATAGCTTACTTTAATCTATGTTCAGGATGGGTACAGGTGACAGATGTTTCAATGTCCTAAGAGTGACCTGGCCATTGCACTTATTTGAACATATATTAAAGTGAGCTTTAACAAATCAATCTCTGGCTTTTTGTTGACTGCTCGAACTTCATCCAGTCTTGACTTTTGGAAGTATTAATAAATCCACTTTATGGATTCTGACATGGTTGCAAACAGATCAGTCATCCACTAACTTATTGATTTCCTCATATTAATCGCATGGCTCCAGTGCGAGCAAAAGTTGAAAATAACAAAAGATTCCAAATATATACAGTACCAGTCAAAAGTTTGGACACACTTCCCCATTCAATTTGGGGAAGTGTGTCCAAACCTTTGACTGGTACTGTACTCTAAGACTGAAAGATATGTGATAATAACCAATTATGAAAATTGTGCGAAGCACGCAGTTACATTTTCCTCTCTTTATCAGTGTAAACCTAAAGGCTTGTGTGCTAATTATCTAAATCCAGCGCAGCAACTCACCATCCTCCCCCAGGGAGGGACCATGTCACACCAGTCAAGAGACCTGACTGAGTAGGCTTCTATTCTGGAGAGATGAAAAAGAGAAAGAGAGAGGGGGGGGGGGGGGGGGGAGAGGGGGGGGAGAGGGGGGGGAGCGGGGGGCGGCAGGGGTTGGGGAAAATCATGGGGGGGAGTGTATGATCATTCCCAGCAGTTCCGGGGCACCGAGAGAGTCCACATAAAACTGAACCTGATCCACAGTCCAGTAATCCCTGTGTCTCATCAGTGACATTGGTTCACCCTGGAGAGGTCATTGACGCCATTTGCTATGACGAGCAGAATGACGTGTGGCAAGGCTGGATATGGCACAATCCAAACAAGAGGGGTTTTAGATACTGGTATGGGAGCACTCATACACAAACACCAGACACACACACACACACACACACACATGCAAAACACACACACAGACACACACACACACACACACACACACACACACACACACACACACACACACACACGTGATAACACGAGACTGCTGCTGTGGCAGAGGAGACAGGGAGGAAAGGACAAGAGGCCCTATATTGTAACATGTACACAACATACACACATTTTTTTTAGCAAAGAATGACAAATGAATGGCTTTTGTTTCAATAACAGAATGCTTGTAATTGTTATTGTGCCATTTAAACACACAGTGTACGACTGATTATACAATGATGAATGATTAGAATGTTTGATTTAAAATTGAAATTACTGTGAGAAAAGTTTTTTTCTCCTCAGTTTGGGTTTGATTGAAGCTGGGCTGGGTGGCTAGAGGGATCTGACCCAGGATCTGCCCAAATCATATATCACAACTTTCTAATACCTAATTGATTAGAACAATAAGTTATGATTATCATGCTGATATCTCTGAAAATATACTTGTTACAATATCCACAGATTGATTATGAACATTATTTCACATTACTGTAAAACTTGGAAGTTTAATTTATTTGGGGGTTTCTGTGTTGGTGTTTCTTATGTTTTGGAATAACATTTTTGGCACAATTTGGTTAAATTACAGATGTTTTACAAATAGAGGTTCAGTTCAAAACATCAACCTACATGATTGTTTATGAGAATAGTCAACTAGCAGTGTTTTAACAGTGCATACATTCATTTCATTGTACAGTTTCCATGGAGACGAGTTCACAGTTAAGAAAATCAAGTGGGGTGCGACACCACATTCAGAGCTGTAAAATAACACATACATAGCACCACATGACAGAGTACAAGTACTAAGACTACGAAATGTAGTTCGGCATCTAGCCAGGGGGCAAAGCTACTACTGGGATTTTGAGTTCAGCAGATTGTGTGTGTGTGTGTGTGTGTGTGTGTGTGTGTGTGTGTGTGTGTGTGTGTGTGTGTGTGTGTGTTGTGTGTGCTTATGCCAACCGGGGCTCAGCCTGAGGCCATAATAGCTTGTGTGGTGATTTTGTGAAAAGCTGTGAGACGCCTACATCTGTAGTTATGTGGGGGCTGTGGGCTTTTTTAGCTTTCCTCTTTTTTGTGGTTTTTGAGATGTGTGTGTGTGTGTGTGTGTGTGTGTGTGTGTGTGTGTGTGTGTGTGAGTGTGTGTGTATAAGTGCATCTGTGTGTGTCTGTGCGTGTACACATTTGCATGTGTGTGCGTGTGTGTGTGTGTGCGTGCGTGCGTGCGTGCATGTGTGTGTTTGTGTGTGTGTGTGTGTGTGTGTCTGCTTGTGTGCATCAGACCAATGATTACCTAACCTTCAACAGAGGAGGAAAGGATTCAGAACCATAATTAATTAATGTCACAATTTCAAAGAAGGAGACCAGAAACCAAACCTTTTCAAAGGCTTCCGTAGTATTCATGTGCATTCTTTCATGTTGAAAGTGACTTCTGAGGTCTGTGGGTCTTTTAAGAAGCAGTCTTTAATGTGCTCAGACAACCTTACTGAAGGTCATAGTGGTGTAATTCTGTTTAGAATGTCATCTAAGTTACAGCCTACATAATTATTGTCCTACTGCCCCCTTTATCATTGTCTTTTTAAAATATTCTTGCCTATATATTGTTGTTTTATTACGTTACATATTACATTATTTATTATATTGTTTCTTTATCTTTATGTCCTATACACCAACCACACCATGTCAATTTCCTGTATGTGTGTCATGTGAATATACTTGGCAATAAAACAAATTCTGTTTCTGATCTCTAATCAAACTGTCTCTCTCACAATGTATACCTTCCTTATGTTGCTGCTCATGTAACCAGGAGCACCTGATATGTAATTTATGCTGGAACAGTTCCCAATGCAAAAAAGCCAATGGCCAATACTGGTCTCACATACACATCTATGAACATCTGAGTCAAAGGAATGGTTCATTCTGTGGGGTGGGTTCTGTGTGGGTGCTCTCAAAAGCATCTCTGTAAAACAAACTGTAAAAAAAGAAAATAAATAAAAAACGAGACATTGACAACAGGTGAAAACAATTATACAACCATGAAATCATTCTCTCTCTCACATGAACACACCCAGCAGCAATGTCAGGTGAAAGACATTCCACAGGTGAGTTTCTAAGAGTTAATATCCTAATGGGTCTTTCCACCCATGACCAGTTTATGCTGTAGGAGGTACGGTCATTTTTTTGAAGTACTCTATCTGAACAGAGCACAAAGATACAGCACCGTCTGTTGACAGATGTCTGGTAAGCTCTCTTCACCCATTTTATCTTCGCTCTCATACTCATGGTAATACTGTACAGTCTACATTTGTATGTATATATTCATTGAAAATCTGAATCAGGTTTGGAAAACGGCAGCAACTATATTAACAAACAGTTCTAAGAAAAATGGAGAGCACACGTCTTCAATCGGTAGAAGTCAATGACAGAGGAGAAAGGGAAGAGGTGGAAAATCAAAGGAAAGAGTTCACAGAGCAGAGACTTCTCTTCACCAATCCATGGAAACCATGGCAACAGTCCCGCCCTTGTGTCAAAGGTCAGATGGAAATGGAAAATCGTTACCGTCAGTCGATGCTAACCCCTTCGGTTTCGATTAGTGGCTACTTTGAGGCAAATATGGTTTTCTTCTATGAGTTGTTAATGTATGTCATTGCCATTAGGGTTGTCGTAACGCTTTTTTCTGTCTCTAGAGTGTCTGGTGAGGATGAGGTGTGTTTTGGCATCACTGGTAGGGATGGAGTGGTACTGTTATGCTGCTCTGGGGATTCTGACTGCTTTCCTCAGCTTCCTCATGGACCTGAGCGTGGCCAAGATTCTCAGAGGTTAGACACACACACCCACACACACACACACACACACGTACACACACTAATATTATTAAATTATAATGCATGCTTCTCCCACCTTTCTCAACTCTGCCGCCCCCCCCCCCCACCCTCTCTCTCCTTCCCTCCATCAATTGTAGCTCACCAGTGGTTGTACAGTAAGCTGGAGGGCCACTCTCTCCTGCAATTCCTGTGCTGGACTCTTTACCCGGTCTCACTCTGTGCCCTCTCCACGTCTTTCTCTCACAACATCTGTCCATTTTCAACGGGTAGGACAGTGTTAATAAATAATCTTACACTGATAAAATATATATGCCAAGTATGACCTGCCATAGCTGTCCAGTTACAATGAGTGCAGTATGATATACTGAAGAAGTCCAGACACGAGCTTATCATTCACCTCAGTTACATAATATAGAAAAGATCAGATAATAGGGAGGCTTTCTTTAATCTTTTTTTTAAAGGGAACTTCAGGAAACCGATTCGTTCAGAAACACTTTCTTTCACATGACGTATGATGTTAGCCGACGTATGATGTTAGCCTAAAGGCACTGAATGGCATTTAGTGAGAAGTACTGTAGCCAGCAGAAAAAGTCAAATGTGATCTTATCAGTAAACCTGTCAAAGAACAGTCGTGGTGTAAAAGTCCAACATGGTTCACTTCGTTAGAGGAGGTTTAGATCAAAGCTAACACTTGAAAACGACTAAATCAGTAACATCTATCAGCCTGAGGTTTTAAAACATCCTAAGAACGGCCCCTATTGAAGTAAGTACTCCTTGTGGACAACTGTTTTCATGACAGTTGTCTGTTGTCGATAATGTATTCAGTATTACTTTGAAGTGAAAGTGTGGACAGTAAAGTTTATATTTAATTATCTTCCCTTCTCCTTCCGTTGGCCTTCTCACCCAAGGCTCTGGAGTTCCAGAGGTGAGGACTATGCTGTCTGGTGTGGAGCTGCCACACTACCTGTCCCTCACTAACCTGTTTGTCAAGTTCCTGGGCCTCACCTGCTCACTGGCAGCTGGCAGCACAGTCTTCCTGGGCAAAGTGGTACATACATAATTCCCCTTTCTCTCTCTCTCTCTCTCTCTCTCTCTCTCTCTCTCTCTCTCTCTCTCTCTCTCTCTCTCTCTCTCTCTCTCTCCCTCTCTCTCTCTCTCCAGCCTACCGTCATATCCAAAGAGTTACATTGTTCAATCGCTTGTTTCTGCTCTTCTTTAACTTGAATTATTCCGAAGGTTTTGCCACATCTGTATCTGCCATTCCTCCAGGGTCCATTTGTGCATCTATCCACCATGGTGGGAGCGTATCTCAACCGCCTCTGCACCCTCATTTGTGATGAGAAGAAGGTAATACAGTCTGCATTGGATGAAGATAGGTTAGATTGGTATGTACTCTCTACTATTCACAGATCTATGCCCCTTCTCCTATCCACTCTGTCTTAGGAGAGGCCTAAGGGGGTGATGCTGGTAGTGGCTGCTGCGGTTGGGGTAGCCAGCTGCTTTGGAGCACCTATAAGTGGTTTGTATGTCAGTCACACCACCATGTAGTATGTGGCATAGAGCATCAGAATTTCAACATCCCTTATTTCAATATATTTCACCACTTCATCAGTCTCTCTCTTACTCGTGAAACTAATATTACCCATCTCTATCCCTCTCTAACTCCCTCATTTGTCTTTCTCTTTTGCCATACCCCACCCTCAAACCTTCATCACCTTCTCTCTCCTTCCCCCCTACCCCCCACCCCCCACACACCCCTTTCCCCCTCTTCCTTTACCTGTCTCTATCCACTTTCTCCTCGCTCTCGCTGGTCTTTCTCCCTCTCTTCCTTCTCCTTTCCTTCCTTCCTAGGTGTGTTGTTCAGTGTAGAGGTGATGAGCTCTCACTTTTCCCTGAAGGACTACTGCCCGTGTTTCTTTTCTGCGGCCTGCGGAGCCCTGACCTTCCGTCTGCTCTCTGTGTGGAGCGGGGAGAGAGGTGACCGACCACCACTGACCGGACCTCTGCTCACACACGCCCCCTGTTGGACCACAGGGGAATTACTTTATTTTACTTCATTAGATGTATTGTATTGGGATTGAGATGGTCATGGCCTAATAGAATTGTCTCTGTATCTAGATATGTTATAGACAAAATGATGATTTGATTATGGAAGGGGAAGGATTCAGTATTCGAGAGATGAGGAAGCGCATTATGTTTTGTGCCTACAGAGACTCTTCAAGCCTTGTTTAAAACCAGCTTCTCTGATGACTTGCCCTTCTACCCACTGGAGATTCTGATCTTCGCTATATTGGGGTAGATATGTTTGTCACCATGATGTGAATCATATACAATTCATGTAGGATTCAAAATCAGGGCAGCTTCACATTGGTATTCAAAAACATTAGGCTGTATTAAATCAATTCACTTCCATTCAAATCACTTTAAATTGGCAGCTTCATATGCAAATAGCTTGACATATCTTATTCATATGAATGCAATATGGTAGGTGTTGTTATTCAGCTTTCACTGTAAATTCTGTGATGTTTTGATTTGGCTTAGTATGTCATCATTTCACCCCTGAGCTGTTCGCCGTTCGCTTCCTCTGAGTTGATTCCTCCCTTTCGCTCTCTCTTCTCCCCCTGATGACTTCTGATTACCCATCTCTGCCGCCTCTATTAATATGCCCCAGGCAGCTCTAATTGGGTTAAATATGTTTTTCTCTCCAACAAGGCTGCTGTGTGGAGCAGTGAGCTGTGCCTACCTATTTTGCCATCGTTGGACACTGCGCTTCATGAAAACAAACAAAATCCTAGCCAAAATATTGGCAACAGAGTGAGCAACCTATGTGGGGGAAAAACGTTTTTTATGAGAATCACCTATATTTCGCAAAACATTATTTGATGATGATGATGATGATGACGATAAGTTTGATGTTGATCTAACTTAGTCTACAGAATGGCCTACAAGCATTTTGTGGCCAATTGATACGCTATGATTTATATTCTTCCAAGATACTACATAATATATACTTTAATTGGTATATGTGTTTTATATGTATATATGCTTGTCCCTCTCTAGAAAGGCCCTGTACTCAGGTATGGTAGTATTCGTCCTGGCATCAGTGACATTCCCTCACTCTGCTGGTCAATATATGGCCTCTAAGGTGAGGATTGGTTTAATCAGCTCTATTTTTAGGGACAAACATTTAGCTAAAATGCTTTGCAGATATAGATGATATGCCGCTGCTTGTTTGATTTGACATGTAGGAACGGGAATTGGTTTATAATGCTGACCACGTCAGTTGTTGTCATTTTAACAGAATCAAATGCTTATTTGACAGCGTGTAGCCTTTCTACTGTACCTAGTAAATGTTACTTTTATGATCATTGTTACACAATTTGACATATTAAACAATGTATATCAAGCTGCAACAGATTGTTTTTGTCTCCAAAAGTGAAAAACTCTCCCAGCTTATTGAGAATGTCTCTCCCTGTCCCTGGGAAAATATAAAATGAACATGTTTTTGGACTTTTCAATTGGTTCCATCGTACCAGGCAAACTAAATAAAGTGCAGCTCAAGTAGGCTATTTGAAAGCACTGGAAAAAATGTATTTGACCGAGGTGTGATTTTTACCACAGCACAACATGAAGCAGCTGCTCTCTTCTCTCTTGGACAGCCGACAGTGGGCCTCCCAACCCCTCAATGTTTCTGTGGTGGAACCAAACCTGTGTCCTTGGTTAGAGTGGAGTCCTTCGGGGACCTCTGTCTACCTCACTCTGGGCTTCTTCCTAGTGATGAAGGTAAATGCAATGAAATGGACAGAAGTAATAACAAAATGCAAATATGCACTGAATGGTCCTTGACTGCTAAATTATTTTACGTCGAAAAAGCTAATGCAATTGTGAAATGTATTTCTTTCTATTTCATCTATGGATATGGACCATTTACATGCAGACCGTTTTATATAACTTACATTATGTCACAGATAATTAGGCTAGGCAGTCATTTCTGACAATTGAAATGTGAGGGAGGAAAATAATCAGTCATTTGACTCTCTGTTCTTCATGTGCAGCTGTGGATGTTGGTCTTGGCTTGCACCCTGCCCTTGCCTGCTGGCTATTTCATGCCTGTCTTTATCTATGGTGAGTGAGAGTGGGAAAATGACCGCACATGATAACGATGACTTCACATCATCAACTACCACTACTGAGACCAAACTGATCATTTCCAATGTCACACGATGTCCCTGGGGAATTAAAAAGGGATGTGATATAAACACTCTATTTGATCCTGTTTTCCAGGTGCAGTTATTGGGCGTTTGGTGGGGGAGGGACTGGCTTATGTATCCTTAAATGGTGTGTATTCAGACCAGGAGAGGAATTCCATAAACCCTGGAGGCTACGCTCTGGCTGGTAAACAAACATTACAGAGACACATTGTTTCAAACGAACAAACATCTACATTAATAACATCTACATGTAATTACTGTATGACACCGTAGGTTTGCTTGTTTGATCTAAATATAGACCTCAAAATATAAATAAATATATAATGAATAGGAATGACCTGACTGACCTTTTTTATGTATAAGACCGATATATGCTGTATCTCCCATGCTATAAAGGAGCAGCATCTTTCTCCGGGGCGGTCACACACACGCTGTCTCCCACTCTCCTGGCTCTGGAACTGACAGGCCAGTCCACCTACACTTTGCCCATCCTCCTCGCCACGCTGGTGGCCAACGCCGTGGCACGCTCCAGGCAGCGTCCGTCTTTCTACGATGCCCTCTCCATTAGCAAAAAGCTCCCTTACCTACCCTCACTGCTCAAGGCTTGCCCAACGTGAGTCCCATACAGTACATGCCACAATTCATCTCGACCTTATTGGCTAAAGTGTGCACTTCTTGTGCACTCCCCTACCTTGGTTTAAAAACATATAAAACCATATGGAGGAGGAGTGCACACTATTAGGGAATAGAATTGATTATTCTATATGTTTTTTTTCCATTTACCAAATGTTTTGTCCAGTCATTCAAGAGTGATGGTATCAACTTCCCTCCTACAGGCTCTCTTCCATCCCACTCAGGCAGGTGATGTCTTCCAGAGAGGAGGTGGTGGTGCTGGAGAGAGGAGCGGGGCCAATGGAGGTTCAGCAGGTCCTAATCACCAGTACAGAGGCAGAGATTCCTGTGGTTGACACTCTCGGTGAGTGCATCCACTTCAAAACAACCTCATCCCCCCCCAAAAAGAAAATACACACACACACATTCAATAGATATTCAAACGAATGTAGAACGTTCAATAACATTTCATTTGAGGGGTTTTCAGGGTTTCTACTCTCTATAATTTAACACCTGCTACAACATGCCTCGACAGCTGATGACAACCTAATTGTCACCTATGACAGGAGATAGAGCCGATATGGGCACAAGATGATAGAAAATGTGAAATATTTGAAAGCATTTACTGTGTCAGTTTGTCATTGAGAGGGGGCAGAAACTAATGGAAAAAGGGCTCAAAGGCCAGATGGGACAGCCAAATAATAGATTACTGGTACATGCATTTATATATTTCATTTGACAGAGGGATATATTTCTCATAACAACATAATACACTTCAATTCACTCCCCAGGATGATTGCATCACTGTCTCACCTGCTTCTCTCTTGGTTTCTTAGACTCACACATTTTGCTGGGTTCAATCAACCGATCGGAGCTGCAGATGTTTCTGTGCCAGAACCAAAATAAGGTGAAATTCGTGTTAGGTATGGGTATGTGTTCTGGTGTGAATATGTACTTCAACTGTTAATGCCACATACCTATTATTTCTAGGTTTCTGAGAAACAGTTGGGGGATGTGTGTTCCATTCAGCCTGTTTCTGCTCAGCTCTCCATGGAGACCACTGTCCTGGAGGTAAATGTTTGTGGATATTCTTAACCAGTTCCATATATTCATGAAAAAGGTTCCTGCACTTTATTAAACACATAATAAATGTTATTATTTATGTGCGTGAATATTTGTCCCCTGTGACAGGCTCATGGCATCCTGTGTGTCCTGTGTGCAGAAAGCATGTTTGTGACTGAGAGAGGAAGGCTATCTGGTGTGATCACATGGCAAGAGGTGATGAGTTCCTTCACACACACACACACACACACACACACACACACACACACACACACACACACACACACACACACACACATGCACGCACACACATACTGTATGAGGCATATAAAGTCTCATTCTCTTTGATCTCATTATTGTATTCTCTCTGTGTTTCTCTCTCTCTAACTCTCTCTCTCTCTCACTCACTCTTTATCACACACACAGATGAAGAGAATGATAGAAGACTTGGCAAAAGACACCTAAACCAGAAATGAAACAAAGTGCCCAACCATAACCCATGTCATCAGTATGCCAAACCGGACAGACTGATCCACTCTAGTAATAATACTCCATCTTCATTCTCTAATGATCCAGCTTTGTTCAGCCACCATTATTATTTGCCCCAAGGCTATTTCATTACTATATATTAGATCTTATTGATGTACCCAATTGCTATAATTAAGGAGACCCCACTGTGTGGTTATATGAAAAGTTGTTCATATGGGCACTTCCTGAATAGTGGAAATGTAGGTGATGAAATGTATATGAAACACTTTCTCTATTCAGAACTGTCTGTACAACTGTAATAAATAGATGTTTATGGCAGATATTGTTTGAGAGGATAGCATGTCTTAAGAACGACCTTTTACAGCAAATAATACACACATTGGAAATGAAATGTAGTAGGTCATTAATGTAGCCTGTATTGTCATGCCCCAAACATCCTACTAGTCTGCCAGCTCCTCCCACTCTCTCCTGTCTGTCCTTGTCTGTCCGTTTGTGCTGTGTGTGTGTGTGTGTGTGTGTGTGTGTGTGTGTGTGTGTGTGTGTGTGTGTGTGTGTGTGAGTGTGTGTGTGTGTGTGTGTGTGTGTGTGTGTGTGGGCATGGCCAGCCCCGGTTCCCTATCTTGTTTTCTGTCATCAGTTCCACCTGCTCATTCTACACAACTGAGGATCATTGGCTTCATCACCCCGTCGTTAGCCCTGCTATAAAGACCTGGTCCGGCCTTCACTACTACCCTCTTTTGGTCCAGCCTTTTGCTAAGATTCTGCTCTGTCACCTACGCAGCATTCTGCATTTTCCCTGGGCCTGCAGTACTCTAGCCTGACTCCTGCCTGTCTCGCCCTACCTCCCCTGTCTATCTGCTGGTTCTGCCTGCCTGCCCTGCCCTGACTACCGCCTTGCCCTGCCCTGCCCTGCCCTGCCCTGCCCTGCCCTGCCCTGCCCTGCATGCCAGCCCTACCTGCCCCACCTGCCCTGGCTACCTGCATGCCTGCCCCACCTGCCCTGTCTACCTGCCAGTCCTGTCTGCATGCCTGCCCTGCCCTGGCTACCTGCATGCCTGCCCCACCTGCCCAGTCTACCTGCCAGCCCTGTCTGCATGCCTGCCCAGCCCTGGCTACCTGCCTGCCCCACCTGCCTTGTCTACCCTACCTGCCTGCCCTGTGCATGCCTGTCTGCCCTGGCTACCTGCCTGCCCCACCTGCCCTGTCTGCATGCCTGTCTGCCATGCCTACTTGCTTGCCCTGCCTACCTGCCCTACATGCCTGCCCTGTCTATCTCCCTGCCTGCCTGTCCTCCCTGCCAACCCCTGCCTGCCCTGCTAACCCCTCCCTACCCTCCCTGCCTACTGGTCAACCAGTCTGCCCTTGGAGCTCTGCTCCTATCCCTCATCACTCAATAAATATACCCAGCTATGGGTTTCACCTACATCTGCCTCTCTGTCTGTGTTCTGCGTTTAGGTTCAATTGTCTGACCGTTACACTGTATAGTGTTTTCTATGATGAATACAGCAGTAGGTGTTTGTTCTAAAGCATATGGACAGCTGTTTTAGGATACACTGTATGGTCCATACTATGGCAAAAAGGAAACAATTATTGGTTTACCTGGCCTAGACCATGATATTGCTGCTAATAGCAACTGCATAATTTATTAATATCATTATCATATATCTTTTGTGTAAATATATCTGGTTTATGCATTATAATTTACTTTCAGAGTAACTCTCACCATTCCAACATTGAATTAAGACTTTGGATGAGCGCTTGACACGTAATGAACAAGGTAACACTGCTGTTTGACATCTGTTTGGTATCGCTTCTGTTCTTATAGTTTACTCTCAGAGCAGAAATATCCATTGTTGTGGTGGTGAACGTCAAATTAAAATCAGTTGATTGCTCTTTGGAATGAGAGCATATTACCCCTTCCATTACTTATTGTGTTCTTCTACAATATCTCTTCTATCTGTTGGACACTATTCAAAACTACATCAGAGCAACAAAAGCAGAGAACATAGTGTGCAACATAGCAAGCAAAAAATGGTTGATGGTGTAAACCTCTATCAAAGGAATGTGAGGCGCGATTCAATTCTCCCTTTATCACCCCCCTCTCTATCCTCTCTCAACCTTCAATCTTACTCTTTCTTTTCTCTGCAAATCCCCCTTCCTTCTGCCCCATCTTCCCTCTTAGAGAAGTGTGAGTAATAGCTAATCATAGATGGGAGGCAGACAGATAATTGGGTACATCCTTTCTTTTCCGCCATTCTCTCTCCTTCTCCTATCTCTGACGGTTGAAGGCAGAACCTGAATGAAGACACAATTTTCGAATCTTCAATAATAGAATGCTTTTTCAATGCCTGACATTTAGTTGCGGCTTATTTGTCTTATCTTTTCAATCCAACAAAAAAATTAAAAATCTATAAAAAATAAAACACCAGATAAGAGTAGTTGACAGATGGATTTGTACATAGAATTACATTGTTCACAACATGACGATGTATACAGTCCACTGTTACACTGTTACATTCGCTGAAGTTTTTTCAGTGGCTATGAGGTTGATCTATGTGCATTTGTGGATCTAGAACATTTCAACTGAAAAGTCAAATAGAATTCTGTGAATCTCTATTTCTCCCTCCCTCTCTCTCTCCTTCTCTCTCACTTTCACACTCTGATGTTTCTGTGTCCTTGCTGTGCAATCACAATCACTTTGAGAACAGCTCTTGAATAGAGTCTGAGAGTGTCTTTGGCCTGGTCCAACAGTAGCTAGGTCCCCTTGTTATGTCTCCTTTTAAATAACGATGACAGTGTTCCACAACATGTCCCTCAGTGTGTGCTCCTCAAATCCTAGTTGTAAAAAACTTCATCTTCAGATAGGGAACTGCTATCTACATGTCGAACAGTGGCCTCTGCAGCCACAGCACTCCGATCCTCCAGGGGCTGCTGGTTGTCTGATTGAGAGGGTGAAATGGGTGAAATGGAGGAAGCCGGTTGTGAAGGACGCAGAGAGCCACTGTCATTGTTGGCCTGGGCATGGATGCTGTACAGATGCTGAGGGACCCCAACACTGCCACCATCCAACAGGAACTGAGACAGGAAGTGGCTGTCTGTGTCTGTAGATAAACACAAATTGTCATTCAGAGATTATTATGTGAGAGAACATCTCACCATAACATTAGCACACAACAGCACAGAAACGAAAGAAGGAAGGATGGGTTGGAATTGAAATATTGATATATAAAACATGAAACCTTGATATATAAAACATGAAACCTTGATATCGACCAAGATTATCTTTTTTGCACCGATAGTCTTGGTTTGCATGGTCAGTACCTTGCTGTGAGTGTAAACTGGTGGAGGGCTGATCCCAGCTTTCATGCATAGACCAGACATTCATGGCTGCTTCAGCCAAGGCAAACTGCTCCGCGACTCCTGAGAGACCAAGGGACACACAGTAGATCTGCCATGATTGACTCTGTCAGAAGATCACCTCGAACTGTTCTCTCAATTCACACTTCAGAGACAATGGAAAATAGCAGTAAATTCAAATCTCAGTCGCTTCATAAGACTAAGACCACCTATTGCATCAAAACAGTAATAAGAGACTTAGGATCTGAGACAAATCACCCGTTGTTTTGTCTCCTAGAAGCAAGGCTTCCTCTCTGCTTACCTGCGGCAAAGCGGGCTTCCTTGATTTCGTCGGTCAGGTGGGAGTAGAGCTGCTCATCCTCCTCCAGCCCCGCCCCTCCCCAGACCCCCCCCCCCATTTTGCTTGAGCCCGGTTCACAACTGCTCCCGCCCCCCCAGCCCTTCCACTCGATGAGGTGGGCCACACGCCCCTGCGCCATGGCTGTGGGCTTGGTGATGTGATCCTTGATGGTTGCCACCAGACCTGAGTGAGAAGTAAGGAGAGAAAAGGGAGAGGTGGAAAAGGTGGAAAAGAGCATGGGTAGGGAATGGTCGGGAAGAGAGGGACAGCATTTCCAGGTGAGAAATAGATATATGAGTTAAAGAAAGACGACAGCAAAGACTGAATGAAGCTTAATGAACAGAGGGAAATTTCTCAATTTCCACTAAGAATATTGAGAACAGAACAGGATATATTTTTCTCACCATGTTAGATTAAAATAAGATAAGATTCAACTTTATTGTCATTGAACAGAGCACAAGTACTGAGACAACGAAATGTAGTTTGTGCATATGTCTCCCCCCAGGGAGTGAAGTCAGCTCTCTTCAACACCCCTGGAGCAGTTAGGGGTTAAGTGCCTTGCTCAAGGGCACAACAGCAGTGGTAGGCACCTTAGATATGATGCCAGCAACCCTCCAGTCACCAGCTCACATCCGGCTTCTATTACATCCAAGACCTATGCTGGCCAGCCTCTTTAACCCCTAGGCTACCTGCCTACGTCATAGAATAATACATTGAATTCTTCATAGATTTTTTTTTTTATCAGCGTCAGTAATTACTACCAGGTAATTAAGGGACTCTAAGAGTGTTCTCAGCTATTTTCGAAGAACAAAGTCTTCGTCAGAAGGAAATCTGTCGACCTTTTAGTAGTCAGCCCTCTCCTACTCTATTTGTATAATATATTCATTGGTTTTTCATCAACTTTGTAATTACACTGTCAGGATTAAAAAGGCTGTCACTGTTCAGGAAGCCATTAGCCACATAAACTACAATAATTAACTTACAGCTTGAGAAGTGAAGCAAAAACAGGTAGAATAGAATAAAAGAGAGAGAAAGATGAGATAAGCAATTGCAAGGGAAATTACATTAGTCATTTCCTGTGGCGACAGACAGTTTCTGTGCTTCCGTCTCAAATGAATGATTCATTAGGAAAACAAAACAGAGCAAGAAAGAAACAACAGAATCAACAGAATCTGGACAATCTGGCTATATCTCACCCAGAAGTGAGGAAGTGGCCAACTCCCCGATGTTATACCCACTGCTGCTCTTCTTATCTGACATGACGCCATTAGTGGGGGGGTGGCCGCCCTAGAGAAGACACCACATGGTCAGAGGACAAGGGTGTTATGTCAGAGGACTGCTTAGTTCCATGCAGTAATAGTTTCTATGAAGCTTACAGGTATGAAATATGGATATAATGTGAGAACAAACCTTGCCAATGAACTGCTCTTCAGACTGGGGCTGCAGTGCCGTCATTGGGTGCTGGGGGGCACGCTGGAGCTCTGTAGAGGAACACATTATGTTATGTTTCTTGTGTAACCGTGTGCGTGTGTGTGTGTGTGTGTGACTGTTGTTGGCGGGTGTCAGGGTCTCTGAAGCCCAGATGAGCAGCCAGTGAAGGGCAGGGTCAGGTTGAGAGGGTTGGGGGGATGAACTGGAGAGGGAAACCGTGCTGAATACACATGCAGTCATTAAGCTGTACGTTGCATGTTAGCCAAGGTCCCCAATTGATTCTTAATTGAGATGGGTGAGGGCTATATGAGAGACATGACTAAAAATGATCCAGGTCTGTTCTTTGTGGTCCGTGTGTAATCAGATGAGACATTGACAAAAATTGATTGTCTTTCACCCCCCACCCCACCCCCCCACCCCCCGCCACACACACGCACGCACACGCGCACACACACACACACACACACACACACACACACACACACACACACACACATACACACAGGGGATCCCCTGGGAAGTGTTGTCGAGACATTTTGCTGTCGCTATGGAAACATGGAAGCAACAGAAGTAGAGTGATCCCCGTCCATTATCCTCAAGCATGCAGACACACACATACACACCCTTGCACACACATACACACATACACGCCCTCGCACACACATACACACATACACACATACACACATACACATATATCTCCCCTGGAGGTTGACAAATCCATCCCAGATTGGCTTTATCCCGGGCAGCTTGGCTTTATCTTAGCTGAGCATTAGATTCCATTATCAGGTCAAGAGGTCATCATACCCCAATTTTTCTATTGCATACCCCATCTTGCTAATTAAGAATGTCAAGGACAATGTCTATGTCTGTATAGTATGGAGCTTTCCCCCCTGGTGCACACATACACACACACACACACACCCCTCCATCTCTGGTACTGGAGAGCCCCTATGGGCACACACACTCTGGTGTAGCCACAGCAAGAGCTCCTGCTACTTTTCCTTTTCCTTTTACTCTTCACAGCTGTATTCAGTGTTTTCAGAGACGGCAATTCACAGGTACAAATTAAAAAATTGACATTATTTTCTCATGATGGGTTTCTTAATATGACATTGATCCCAACAATCATTTTGAGACATAATTTTCTTTCCTGAGAGCACCATACCTGAATAGAATTATACACAGACACACAGACAGACAGTGGGACGGACTGACAGACAGACAGTGGGACGGACTGACAGACACGCAATAACACTGACCTTTGTGACCTTTGCAGAGGCAGGCACCCATGATGATGAGACAGCCAGTCAGTTATCTGTTTACCATTGTGACAGACAGAGAGGGATGAGTGGAGGGAGAGAGAGTGACCAAAAGAAATGCAAACACAGAAAGAGAGAAGAAAGTAAAGTAAAATGTGACGATACACCAGATCTCTCCTTCGCTGTATGCCGAAGCATTGCCTGTCCTCTCCCGATCAGAAGGTGAGAAAGAGAGAGAGAGAGAGAGAGAGAGAGAGAGAGAGAGAGAGAGAGAATGAGAGAGAGAGGGGGAGAGAGATAGGGGGAAAGCATTTTGTGTGCAGCCTCAGTGTCCCCTCCCCTCCTCTTCTCTCCTCCCCCTCGCTTTATGCTGTTATTCTCTCTCTCTGTCTCTTTCTCTGTCTCTGTATCTGTCTCTGTCTCTGTCTCTGTCATTGTCTCTGTCTCTGTCTCTGTCTCTGTCTCTTTCTCTGTCGCTGTCTCTCTCTCTCTCTCTCTCTCTCTCTCTCTCTCTCTCTCTCTCTCTCTGTGTCTCTCCACCTGTCTCTTTCTCTGTCGCTGTCTCTCTCTGTCTCTGTCTCTTTCTATGTTGCTGTCTCTCTCTTTGCCTCTGTCGCTGTCTCTGTCGCTGTCTCTGTGTCTCTGTCTCTCTCTCTCTCTCTCTCTCTCTCTCTCTCTCTCTCTCTCTCTCTCTCTCTCTCTCTCTCTCTCTCTCTCTCTCTCTCACACACACACACACACACACACACACACACACACACACACACACACACACACACACACAGTACTGCAAAAATATATATATCAATCCACTCTCCAAAAGGAAAGTTATTGCACTAAAAGTCAGTGCTCACAATTACACTCATAGGTGGGATTTTGAATTGACTGCTTATAAGGAATGGCAAGAACACAGCTATGACATATTTATCAACCCTAGTCATCAAAACAAATACATAAATCCATACAGGCAACAGGTAGAGATGAACAGAACAAACTTTTATCCACAGCCTGACTCTCAGGAATGAACCTACTACACAATAGAAGCCCATGTTACACACCACATGATTACAAGGCAAAACTGTCATCGCTTTCTGTCTGACTCTTATTAATATTCAGGAGCATATCCATACATAGTATTTGATAGATAGTGACTGTAAATATTATATAATTTGACATTTAATGCCAAAACTGGATAAAAGACTGAATAAATAGTATATATATAGTATATTGATAGTATAATAATAATTTCAATGTGTTACCTATCAATATTCCTTTTGTCACTGTTTCAGCCCGATGACATCATCCTCAGCAATGGGGAATGGGGAAATCATGTTCCCATGGCAACCCACAGCTTGATGCTTTCAAGCTTTTCCTGTTCTAATCTCCAGAAGAGGGATGAAGGTAAATGTGTGATGAAATGTATTTGAAGATGGAGTAGTTTAGTTTGATAACAAGTTGTGTAATTGTTGGAAATCTTCTCCATTCCACAAGTCTCAAATATAAAAAATCTGTTAAGACCATACCTACTTGAAAGCAGTAGAATAAATGAGGCTTTGAAGGAGACAGGTCAGCGTAAGTGTTAGAGAGAGTGGATGCTGAGAGTGTGAGTGGAACAGAGGGGAGAAGCAGAGGAGCAGCCTGACCCCTTGTGGTATGAATATAGAAGCATAGTATTTTCTGAACTGATAGAATGTAAGTTATTTTGACTATTTTTAAGTTATTATGAGTAGGTGTAGCTGAATTTGGGGTAACTTAATCCATTGACACAACACAATTGAAGGGAGAAAACACAAATTCTGCCCCTATCTTCCAATGTCCCTTGCCCCTGACAAAAGGCTGTGATCTCCCAGAGAATTTTTACAAGCTGCCCTCCTCTCTACCTCTCTCTATATCTATAATTTAGTATTGAGGGTAGAATGCAAAATGTTTCTATGAAGTGAAATTGATTGAAATTCTATTTGACCATAATTATTTGCTCTGGTCAAATAATTGTTTTATTAACACTCAGATTATTAATATTAAGATATACTTTGCTATTAACTAAATATAGCTCAATTTCCATGCCATGCATCCATATTGTAACTGACATCATATTAGGCCCTACACAAGATGTGAAGAAAAAAACAGCATATATAAAAAAGTATAACATCTGTTGGATATCTGGTCATCCCTCCCAAAATATATACAAGAAAAACAGCACAGTTGTTACTGTTACACCTACATCCGTCACCAACACATCACTGCTGTGCAAATCTTCAGCTGTTTAAGCCTCCAGAACAGTGAAGCCACTTTTGATCGAACTTGTCAATTCAAACACAAACAATATTATTGATATTTATGTCAACAATTCTGACTGAATCATAGGCTACAGTAAGAGAGTGTTTGTTTCCTCAAGAAATCTCTGAAGTATAGTTCGTTTAATTGCCCTCCCTAGAGTGCATGTGCCTCGCCCTCCTCTCCCTGCTATCCCACAGCCTGTCTCGACCCCATTCTTTCTCTAAACGTCTTTCTTGGGAGTGTAGATAAACAGCCATTCTCATATCCAGTGCCTAAAACAACGACATTCTATTGTCAGACTGTGTTATTATTGAAAGACTTGTATTGAATTTCTATGTTCCTCTCCTCCTCTGTCTCTAGCCTTGTTTACATATTTCCATCGCCAAGAATGACAGAAATAAATCTGTAATTGACACAAATTAATCAGTAATTTTATTAAAAGACAGTTTGTGTTTAAATACAGTTAATCTGCAGGGTGTCACCATGTGAAAGATGCAGAGTTTAGGCTGAAATAATGGGTCTGGAAGCACTTTATTGAATATTGATGTGAAAATGTTGTCCTTGCTCCAACACTTCCCAATACCATAGAACTTCAATACAAATGTGTTTGTATATTCACATTCACAAGGAGGTCCTACTTCATTGTTTCAAAATAAACGTTTAAAATAAAATCAGTTTTTACAGTATAATATATATATATATATGTATATATGTGTGTGTTTGTGTGTGTGTGTGTGTGTGTGTGTGTGTGTGTGTGTGTGTGTGTGTGTGTGTGTGTGGATTTGACCATTTTAGACCATTTATGTTGGTGGTAAGGGAAAGAAAATAATCTCTAAATATCCCCATAAATCTGTGTACATTTTATTTTATTTTTTATTTAACTTTTATTTAACCAGGAATTTAAAAATCTCTTTTACAAGAGCGTCCTGGCCAAGACAGGCAACAGCACAACTACAGGGTTACATACAGTACATAAAACAAACATATATCAGTTTAAAATAAAGACAAGGACAAATTACAGAACCATCATCATTCAAAACATTTGCAGCCAGCTGTGCTTGAATCCATGTCACTTAAGAGCATTTTAAAAGCAGCCAGAGAAACCAGCTCCCGAAGGTTCAGGTAGTTTTGCAGCTGATTCCAGGCGGAGAGAGCAGCATACCTGAAGGCCCTTTATCCCAGTTCAGTATGGACTCTAGGGACAGTCAATAGGAATAGGTCCTGTGAGCGAAGTCCATAGTGGCCCGCACTTTTTTGCAGGATGTAGTTCAGTCGAAGATAAGTTGGTAGGAGCCCAAGAATAGCCTTGTATATAAGGATGTGCCAGTGGTTGAGTCTGCGGGCAGACAAGGCAGACCATCCAACCCAAGTATATAAAGTACAATGGTGAGTAAGGGCTTTAAAGTTAGTGATGAATCTCAGTGCTCCATGGTAAACAGTATCCTGCGAGTGTAGACAAGGCGAGGATGCATTCATATAGAACACATGGCCATAGTCCAGCACAGACATAGAGGTGGCAGCAACAAGTCTCTTTTTGGCTTAAAATGAAAAAAAACAGGCCTTATTCCTGAAGTAAAAACCCAATTTCACCTTCAGTTTTTTAATTAGTTGTTGAATGCAAGGCTTAAAAGAGAGAGAATCGTCAATTGTAAATCCTAGGTACTTCCTAGGATTCTACTTAATGTGAGACAGACTCAATCTTAGACTTCTGAACAGTGGTGATAGAAGGGAGGTTCAGAGGCTTGGATGTAGCATTCGAAAACATCATACGTTTGGTTTTGTCAGCATTCAAAACAAGTTTTAGATCACACAGGGTTTGTTGTACAGTATTAAAGCAAGTTGTAGCTGACACAGAGCCTGATTTGGTGTGGATGCAGCAGAATATCACAGTGTCATCAGCATAAAAATGGAAATTTGCATTTTAGACATTCTGATCGAGACTGTTGATAATGAAAAGTAACCGTCCCTGGACCGATCCCTGTGGCGCGGCCTTAGATATACCATTACATTGCAATATCTCAGCCTACAGATGAATATTACATTAACATTATTACTAAAAACTAAACATTATTACATTATGTTTAGTTTTTAGTTTAGTAATAAGTCATGACAACCTCCTGAGATATTGATACATCATGACAAATTCCCTCATAAATGCACCCATTTAAATGAACGAGAAAGCTTCTATTGCTAGAGCTAGATGTGGGATGGGACATGTACTGTATGGAGCGAGCTTAGTTCAGACACTCTAACCAGGCCACTCTAAGCAGGCCAGCCCGATAGTGGAAAAGGGGCTTAAGTCAGTGCTAGCTGTCTGTCAGGTGACCCATCAGCTGTTTACACCCAATATAATCACATATGGCAGCCTATTTAAGTGGTCAGTCTATAAACCTCTCTGTAGCTACGAGGGTGTTGCTATTGTTTTTGTTCACACCACCACCCCCAGCCTCCACCTGCTTCACCTGCCATGTAATATACATATACCTATGTGCTGTAGTCATTTATAACTCCCAGGCATGGAGCCCTCCAAATACGCCAAACCTAATCGTAACAATTTTATACTCAATAAATGGTTCAACTAAGATGTGAGTGTTTGTGACTGAATTTATGTTTTGGAATTCACACTGCTTGCAATTGTGAGTAAAGCCACAAGGGGCATTGTTTGAGTTTTTGTTCACTGACAAAGGACAGACACTTTTTACTGTATCAACGATGGCACAGATATTTGTGCAATATAAGACTTTCAGGGAGATGTGAAGTAATTAGGCCTATACTGTTGTCAAATCATGTTGTTACATGTGGACTGATTAGGAAAGGTTGTATCACATTTGTCTCAGTGTCTTAAGATATTGTCTGACATGTCTACATATTCAATGCAATGTTGTGTCTCATTGTTCCAGATCTCCAACTGTTTTCAGCACAATGAAATCATAATATTAACTAAAGGATTCATTGCATGATTGACTGAAGAGGTTTCAAACCACTGTCTGCAGAATGACCACTGTCTTTCTTTTCCCTCTTTTCCTGTCTCTCTTAATCTCCCTCTCCTTTTCTTTTCCTTTTTTTCTCCAAAACTTTGGCCGACACTTTCTGCTGCACACAAAGACATTTTGATGGCAAATCCCCTAAATGGCTGCTTTGTCCTCAAAAGTGTGGGGTTTTGGGGGGTATGGTGCTATGGTGCTGCCTTGCCTGCAGCTAAGTTGGCAAGGTCTCTCCAAGGCCACACCGACAGGAAATTGCATTAATCCAAAACTGGGCAGAAGTAATTTCCCCTTTGGTTCTTAAAGCGATGCCAGAGCAGGGGACCACCTCGGCCGCACGGTGTGGCCCATCATCAGGCCTGAATAACAGGACTCAGAGGCCTCGGGGCCAGACAAATACTCCCTTCCATACACTCCCTAATTGGTTTAATGACTGTAATTATCTGCTAGGGTTCACGTCGCAGGAACGATTAATGGCCTCGAAAACATATGTAGACAGGAGGAAATTAGGAAGGGGGGGCAAGAGAGGAAGAATAGCAGTTCAGGGGAAAAGAGGCAATAAAGTTGGAAAGAGACGTGTCATGCTGTGAGAGACTGTCGGCCAAGAGAAATAGTTGGGACTTATCGTTTCTTTGTTTGTTTCTATAAACACATATTTGTTAAACCCTGGAGTCATATGCTGCATATAGGTGGGGTATAACTTGAGTCTCTGATATTGTAGACCTTGCTTGGTTTATCGACACTGAGAATTATCTAAATAGAACCTGGGGCACACATGCACATTTACAACCAGACTACCACCCATATTGTATGTGATAAAATCTGAAAGCTTTTAAAGAACAAAATCCCCCCTTATGAAGCACCAATGAGACTCCACACAGACCAAAACAACGTAATTAGATTGTATTCAGTAAAATAGGTGAAATAAGCTCTGGAGGCCAGATTTTGTGGGGGTTGCTTTAAAAAGCAGCTTGTTTTTCCATACAGGGAAACTGAATAAGAGATCGTCGCAAGTATATGAAACATATCTAATAATCTAGGACAAAAAAGCTCTCTGATGAGAATGTACTGAAAACAGGAAAATGGGAGAAATAGTTAGGAGGAATTAAATTAGAAAAAGTCTGAGAGTAAGGGAAAGAAAGAAGAGCCAAAAGACGGAGGAAGACCAATATAGACACAAATTGGAGGATGTGTTTTTTGGTCAAGAACCCATCTCTAAAATTAGCATGAATGTAAATTCCACAATGTTGCCGGTTTAAATACACATATGAAAATGGGAGCTCGCTATGCCGAAAAAAGAGTATAAAGGAAAAATCATACATGAACAGTAGCATAAGCATTTCTTTAAGTTTTTATTTTTTCTAATGAAAGTTTTCGAGAAGAACAGAGACATTTCAAAAGCCACAAAAAGGAGAAAAGCTAAAAAAACGAAGGACACAGCCCCCACACAGAAGAATCCACAAGGGTAGGTTTAACTACAGATGCAGGCATAGACTCACAGCTTTCAACACAATCACCACACATGCTATTGTGGCCTGAAGCTAAGCCCCGGATGGCAAAAACATGTGACAGGGTCTGGTAAAAACGTCCTCAAGTAGGACAAGATCATTTTTCAGTTTCAGTTCACAGATCATGAAAGTGCAGGTTGTAAGCGTTCAAATGATGTGTCATACATTGGAATCTGAAAATAGTTGAAGAAGACATGCTTATTTGAATGTTGGTAGGCCTACACCTCGAACCAAATAACGGAGAAACTCGCTCTGAATCAAAACACACGCAAAACAGCTGCTAGTTGCTAGCACCTAAAATGGAACATCACTATGAACATCTAACTGCATATTTAGCACATCACAACATGCTGATAGAACATCAACATGCTAAAAACACATAAGTAAGTAGCCTTGAGAACCGATCGTTCTCTCGAGCCTAATGGCCCTTAGGGGGCAGGAGCCTATCTCCTGTTTCTGTAGCGTGAGGCGGCTTGATGTACAAGTACACCCCCTGGACATGACACTGGTATGTCACAGGGTCTTACCCCAAATCCAACCCTTCATCCAACCCTTCATGAGTGTCAAGCAGGGAGGCATCGGGTACCATTTTTATAGTCTTTGGATGACTTGGCTGGGGATCGAACTCATGACCTCCCAATCTCAGGGCAGACACGCTAACCGCAAGGCCACTGAGCTAGTTAAAAACACACAACTCCACATAATTAGATGATCACACAGTCCTTGCTTTTGAACGTGTCCTTAAACGTAAGTTTGTTTACAACACTGAAGTTTTTTTTTTTTTTAAAGAAGCTTTTTTCATTTTTCGCGACTTGAGAATTGCCGACATGCAGACCTTTTCACCAGACCGTGTTACATATACTGTATACCCACACACGCACACACAAACACGCACAGACACACACAGACACACACAGACACACACACACACACACACACACACAGAAAGAGCAAATACACAACTAAATAACATGTGCACAGTACAGCAACTTACACATATATGCTGATATGGATTCAACAAAACACAAACATGGATAAACATATTGAGCAAAAAATAGCCTGTTTCTTTTTTTACTCTAGGATGTTATAAAAAAAACTTTCACTGCATATGAGACACAAATGAGAGAAGGGTGGAGAAAATGGAAAATCGCAGAGCACATTCTTGGTTTACAGTCCACACAAAGCCAATACCATTTCCAGGCATTCCATTCAGCTCAAAGAACCATAGGTCAGGCCACACAGTAGGCCAAGCCAAGGACAAAGACCACCTGCGCATACAGGCATTACATTGTTCACATGCTCTGTCTACCTGTACAATACCCTTGTTACTTCTTTGTCCGCCAACTTTCCCAGATAGATTAATGCAGTATCTAAATATTGACATTCTATTTCAAGTGTGTTCGTCTTATCTGTGGAATGCATTAAAGGCTTTGTTACCTGCATCAATCAACTCCAGCTGATACATTCAAATGGACGGCGCCAGACCCCAGTCTCTCCCAATACAACGTCAGTTAAAATTAGATTAGAACAGGGCTTGGTCAACATTATAGAGCTGGGCAGGTGTGGACTTGCTGGACTGCATGGTACAGCAATTCCTTCATCTATATCTTGACCTTGACTTAGAGTGTATCTTATATCGAAAAAAAATCAACAACGCCAGTTTGTTTTCAAATAAATTCATTAAAGGAGAATTATCTGTGTCATTATGAAGAAGTTAACATTTAAAAGTAACATTTTCAAGGTCACACCAGTTGAGGCTGCTCTCTGTTAACTTGTCCTGGTAACCTACAATGAGGTATGACATTGATTAATGTTCTACATCAAGTCTAAATGTGCTATAACTGAACATGATTTTCCCTGTGTCTAAAACCCTCACTTCCAGAGAATGATACAATTGACTTTGCTGTGACATCTATACACCATAAAATGGATCACATTAAATGTATACATTTATAGTTTTTTGGGAAGCATTTGAAATGTCCCTTTTTCAGAAGACAAGGAATTAAATCAAAAGAATGAATAATAAAAGGCAACCATTTTTATTATGACTGAAAAGCAACCTTCAATTACAAATAAATCCCAGCTCAGTGTTATTATGACAATAAATAAAACAAAAAAATAAATAGGCTATTAAATACAAGTATAAAACAATAGAAGTAAAAGAAAGTGTTTACTTTTTGATCAAGGTACTGCCAGATTTGCTACAGTAAGAGATGTTGACATCCCTTTGATGAGAGTTACCTAAATTGAACATCATGGGTTATTATCATATAAAAACACAAAAGTTAAATTAAACATAAAAATGGCAATTGTATCCAATAAACCCCAAACAAAAATATCCCTTTTCCACAATGGAAATCTATCAAACTACAAAAAGTGTTATACAAGACTGCATATATGAAAACACAGAGCATCATATCTTTGAAAATCCCAAAAAAACGATGGCAAAATTCAAGTAGTGGGGAGAGCGTCAGTAACAAAGTCATTTGCAGTCACCATTTAAGACCTTTGGGAGAAAGATGCATACTATCATAAATGTCAGGAAGCTGGTTCTTGGACTAAAGAAAATTAAAACACCATTGGCATTACTATAAACAGGTACTTAATGAATGGAATGCATGAAGAGAATAATGAATACACCAAGTTTAATGCTATATGCATTGTCAAAGCAAATAGTTTCATCCTACAAAAATTTTACTGAACACCATACAATAAATCAGGATAAACCAATAGAGTAGAATATTAATCTACATTCTGATAGAAAATAACTAGTTGAAACTGTCACATTGAAATTCCATCAAACAAAATGAAATCACCATCTGAAATCATTACATGAAGCATTTATAATCTTCCAAAAGTCATCATCGCTACCATATAAATGTCCTAATTTTTTTGGGCATTTTGTTTTTAGCCAACACACCATTTAAGCCAAACACACACAATGTATTCCTGACTTGATAAAGCTTGAAACAATGCATGTATTCATTTTCAAATGTAATCCATATTTAGTCAAAGTCAAAGTCAAACACAATGAATTAATTTTTTCCCTTCTGCCTCATTCAATTTAAAATATGATGATGTAATGACTTCATAATGACAATAATTGCAAGATTGCTGGTCTTTCCTTTAGACAACTCAACCGAGATTATTATTGATTTAAGTGCTACAGTACATTATAAGTGATGTTCTTGATCCCAACGCTTTTGAGAAGGACCTATTAAACAAAAGCCTTTGGAGCTAGCTGAAACTGTACATAATGAGTACCTCATATCTTTTCATAGAAACCTAAAGATCATAGGATCATAGCTCAACTGCATCAAGCCCAGAGTGGGCATAACAGTAAGCAACAACATCTCAATTCAGACCTTTAAGACAGTAATCTCCAGTCTGTATTCAAACACCTATGCCAATCTTTGGCCAGCTCTTTCCCATTTCAAGCCCGATCTCTGATTTGAGTCCTTTATCATTGGTTTAGCAAGAGATGACAGGCTGGAATGGTGAGATGCTGTGACATCAGCACCACAAGCTTCAATCCCAGAGGGCCACTGTAGTCTAACTCTCAAACAATGTCATTGGTTGAACTAAGTGTCACTTGATTTGTCACTTGAGAGAAATTGGGTCAGCACAAGCCATTCTGAGAGAGCTCTTGCATGTAAGACTTGTTTTGTTTGTTTGTTTGTTTGTTTCGGGGGGGGGGGGGGGGGGGACGACGACAAAATAAGGCATGCAAACAAAACATATAAACAAGGTTTGAGCAATGAACTGTATCTGTACAAAAGACATGGATAATAAAAAATATATATATATCTAATATACAGTCTAATTGATACATCTACTGCTGTATAAGTTTTCCATTCATTTTTGGGGGAAAACATAGAACAAAGTCTGTTATAAATCTCCCAGAATCTACAGTTAGTCAGTCTCTTGGCTGGCCCCCCTATGACGTGTTCAGTTTGGTTTGGTCCGTCTAAAACCTTCCCTGCAGCTCCAGTCCAGCTCAGCTCAGAGTTCAATGTTCAGTCCCTTTCAGTGCCCGACTCAAATTCCCATGACACTGGGATTGGTTTCACACAGCAAAAACACTCAGGGTGCTAGTCTGGTCTTTCAAGCCCAGGATGCTGTAGGCGATCCTCTTCAGGTGGCCAGGAAGTCTCACACCAATGTTCTTTATATCCCTGTGGAGAAGAGAGATGACAGTGAGTGAGATACAGAAGAAGCTACACGAGAAATCACATCTTACACTTGATTTTGTCCATATGTTTCGAATGCATCTTTGCAAACAAAACTGATCTGAGTGATTGGATACGGTTAACATTCTACTGCTTGCCCCTGTCTAATCTTATGAGATTAGAGATCCACTCTCCAAGGGAAGTAATGAAGAATACAACAGAGTACTCAAGCAGGACCTTAATTTCTCATTTTCATGGAAGGGTGACCTTCGGCTAACCCTTCACAAACACATGCATGCAGCATCCCAGGCGTGCAACATCGCAGCCCTAATTACAGCTTTAATTAGAGCCTTAATTATCTATGGCGAGCAAAGCGTCATAAATAGTTTCTGGTTTTATAAGAGTGCTACCAGATGGAAAGAGATGAAACATGGATCGGAAAATCTCACCAAAAAAGTATGACAAACACTTCAAAAGACGTTTCACATGCTTCTGAACAGCCCACCCTCGTTCAAGACTAAAGACACTGCTTATTTTGTTACTGCTGTATGTGCAATTGTTACAGAGTTATTCTTTAAGGTCACAGGGTCCAAAAACTCTCCAGTCCGTAGTTATGGTCTCTTTAAAAACCTAAGACTGCGCAACAATCACCTCCTCTCATCTACAAACTGGATTCTGGATCCCAAATGTAATTCTCGGCCCTACTGCCTAGAGACCCCTACAGATCTGAAAGGATTGGATAGGTTTAAACAATATGGTAATTTCTTCATCTTGTGTTCTGATGGGCCTAGTGGAATTTGTTCCATATGCCTCCATGTTTCTGAGACTATTACTATTATCCCTCCGGAAAATAAAGTGGGTCTTATCTCATCATACATTTATTTACTCCATTCCCTTAATCTCCATACCACCCCTTTTACTCTACTGGCTATTTTCTTTCCTCCTCCTCCTCCTCCTCCTCCTCCTCCTCCTCCTTTCCTTTAATGTAATAGAAGCCACAGAGGCCTTTGCCCTACACAGTCAGAACCACAGTAAGGCTCCAGCAGAAGTGCTGCTGGTGTGGGTGTAGAGAGGGATGAGAGAAAGAATTGAAAAAAGGAGGGAGGAAGAGAAAGGGGAAAGGGGGCAAACCACAAGCCGCCACCACCAGGCTACCACTAATGAGCCTGGTCTTTTCTCTCTCTCCATTATTTTTTCCATCTCACTCGTTTCTCAAGTTTATATTGTGCGTAACTATTTTCTGGCTGTGATTTTCTTTTTCTCTTACATAAATACAAGAAAACAAGTGTTGCATAAATGTCCATGAACATGTCATTGGATGTAACATGAACTTAGTTTTATTCATAGAAAATGGTATACATTATTTTCACCCACCCTCTCTGCCATACTTCGTTGATTTAGATTGCCTTGAGGTCTAATATATTTTAATCTAGTAAAATAAATCCCACTCACTCGTTCTTCATCTGAAGCACCTGCTCCATGGTGACGACGCCGGCGCAAGTGAAGTTCTCACTGTACTGGCTCATCTTGATAGATTCCAACCACTCTGACACCGACCTAAACGGAGATCCATCAGAACCACTGGTACTGGGCAGGCGGATGGATATGCTGGAGGAAAGAAAATAGAGCTGTCAGAACCACTGGTATTTGACAGGCAGATGGATACACTGAAGGAGAGAAAAAAAGAGCCAAAATGACAATCATCACAAGCCGGAACCACAACAATCAGGACAAAGACTGAGAGAAGGCTGTAATTACTTTTCAGAGGAACCGCAAGATAAAAACCGGTTGGTGCAGATGGAGCAACTGATAAAGCTATGAAAGTGTCAGGTGTCTTTTCTCTCACACACACACACACACACACACACACACACATCAATATATTAAGTCTGCTTCACTAACCCTACCTCTATAAGATATGTGCTCTTTCATTAGCTCCACTATCATTTTCTGTTTGTTTTCAGCTATCCCCTTTGCTGTGTCATTCAGCTCCTGTGTATGGAATGGAGTCTTTACCGGGGGTCAAAGTCTGCGATGGCCTTCAGGGACTCAGGGCTCCGGAGCAGCTTGTCCAGCAGGCTGACGATGTCCGGGAAGCGGGGCCTCTTAGAGCGGTCCTGCAGCCAGCACTGCAGCATGAGCTGGTAGACTGCTGAAGGGCAGTCCATGGGTGCAGGAAGCCTGAAGGCCTCATTGATGGCCTTCATCACCTGCCATAAGAGAAATCAGCCTTTTTAGGCTCACACAGATACAGAGATACTAATGTATGACTTCCTGGACTCATGACATCCTTGTAAGCATTAGTATTTAAGTTATTGGTAACCTTAAATTCCCCCAGCATCCATTAGCTGTAGCATTAGAATTATAGTTAGCAGCTGCATAGCTCTGGGTAATTGCAATGCTTATTAGCATCTTCAGCATTATCACAGTACCCTACCTCATGGTTGCTCATGTCCCAGTAGGGCCGCTCCCCGAAGGCCATGACCTCCCACATGACAATGCCAAAGCTCCAAACGTCACTAGCTGAGGTGAACTTTCTGTACGCAATGGCCTCTGGGGCTGTCCAGCGGATAGGGATCTTACCCCCCTGTTAGAAGGTAAACAAAAGATAGGGAGACATAAAACACCGGTACACTATTGTTTTTTGTTCAATTCAGTCTTCTGGGAACAGTCCACTGAAAAAATAATGGGAACAAAGCTAGCTAATAGCTTTGAGCATTATGACTCTTTAATGCATTCACACATCATCCAAGACTACGTGCAGTAACTATTAAGTGTAATACCGACCATGTAGAATTAACAATATTTGCAATATTTTAATCACTTTTATACTCTATGAAATGTATCTGTTATGTGTCTTATGTCATATGTCTTTTAAATGTTTGGTGTTTGATGCTTATGCAATGAACTGTATTGTTTTATATATTATATAAAATATAATATATATATATATTTGATACAAGCTACAGTATCAACTCTCAGCCTCGGAGATATACAGTACGTTTTTGTTGTACATTATCCGGGTCAAATAAAAGTAATACATCCAAATATATAGAGAGAAATAGTTTAGAACACTCACACTGGTGGTGTAGGTGCCCTCGGGGTCATCCTCCAGCACTCGGGAGAGGCCGAAATCCGACACTTTGCACTCCAGGTTGTTGTTGACCAGGATGTTGCGTGCTGCCAGATCCCTGTGCACATAGCTCATGTCTGAGAGGTACTTCATGCCTGCAGCAATGCCACGCAGCATGCCCACCAGCTGGAAGGAGGCCATCTCACCATCGTGGTCCTGAACAGCAAACACACAGATATGGTCAACAGAAAGTGGTAAGTAAGCCATCTCTCTAATTACTTATCCTTCACTCATAAAGGCAGCTTGTATTCAGCGTTCTCACCTTTAAGTACTTGTCCAGAGCTCCATTTTCCATGTACTCAGTCACAATCATGGCATGCTTGACTGTAATCCGAAGGAGATAAAAAAAACATTACAAGGAAGAAATACTGAAGTAATGAGGTGAATGTTTGACAGGACAAACTACAATAGAATAAAGGTTATGCAGGCACTGTACTACCAAGCAAGCTGGATTCTTACATTTAGTAACAACCCCCTCCAGGCGAATGATATTCTGGTGTGAGAACTGGCCCATGATGCTGGCCTCGCTCAGGAAGTCCTGTCTCTGCTTCTCAGAGTAGCCGGGCTTCAGAGTCTTGATGGCCACCATCGCCTCCTTCCTCCCCGGCGCCTTCAGAATACCACGGTAGACCTCTCCAAACTCCCCTACAGGGAAGAAATGGGAAATTTGATTTATTAATGATTTATTAGATACTATATGAGATAATTTTAAACATCCTCTCATGTTTCAAAGTCCCAGGGTGTTTTGTGTGGGGGTAATTGGATCAGGTGAAAGTAAACAAGGAAGCATCATTGGTTGTTTAACTTGTTTTGCAGTGTGCCTTTTAGAGAGGTGTGTGCTGGGTGATTGTCTAAGGAAACAGATTCTGCAGAAATTCTGGAAATATTGGGGGGGAATGGATTGTGTTTGAGACCTTAGGTGATGATTGTTTGACCTGACATGTGTCCATCACTATCATTACCATCACTATAACATTTGTATGTATGAATGTATGGATGACATAAAGTATAAAACAAAACAAAAAAACAAACAGATTCTGATTGGTGGAGGCTTGTTGTGTGGGATCATGGGAATCAGCTGTCACATGTGGAGGAGGACTAAGTACGGTCGTGGGAAACAGCATGGGGCGAAGGGGGGTGGTGGGGGGGGGGGCGGGGGGGTTCAAAGGGTAAAGGTGGTCACACTGCAATAAACGTATCATTTGTCAAGTAGGAGTTAGGGTAATATCCTTTAAATAGTCAGCTTTCTGCTCCAATAACTTTTGTTTATATTAATTATTCTCCCTGTTTTAAGTGTGAGCCAAAACACATGGGCACGGAGCCAAAAGACTTGCCACACTTAAATATGTCCAAACTTGCAGAGTGAGAATGCAATCCAAAGATATGAATCTGGTTAGTGTAACAGTGTCCCTTAAGAAAGTTAAGCAGTAGAACAAACACAACTGAAAATAAACAGTGATTTAGGGGATGGAAAAACCCTTCAACACCTTCCCCTTAAGCCCCAAAGTAGACTGTTTTAATTGGTTTGTTACTCACCAGCTCCGATGACCTTTTGCTTGGTTATGTGACTGGGATGAATCTCGCTGGCAAACTTGAGGACAGCCGTGTTGGGGTCCTCGTATGTGTGTGGATCCACGTAGGTCTTCAGCGGCTTCAGTTGCTCTGGAGAATTAAGAAAAAGATTAATTACTAAAACAATGATAAACAGAATTAGGAAAAAGTGACAGGGAGATTTTTTTAAATCTGATGTCTACCTGAGCTAGAGAAGTAGGTGTCTTCTGGTCCTTGTCTTGAATGGGAGTTCCTTCTCCTGAACGAGACAGAAGGGGAAAACAAATTAATCATCTCATTTTAAAAACCGTAGGCACATTTGTCTCCTCATCCTTTTATCTCATTTCAATTCTCTTTATTCAGCCAGGTTATTCAGCAACAGTTGCCACTATTTCCCAAGGAGGCCTGGGACTATCTAGGTTCTAAAAGCGCGTAGTCATTAGTGTGCCGCTTCCATTCATTCAAGGAGCGCTTTGATTAAGACTGAAGACTGTCTGTGTTTGCCAAGCCAGACAGACAGACAGACAGCCAGAAAGACGAACAGGCAGCACTGTGCTGCCACGGTGCGGGAGCGGGATCACCTTTACACAGCAGCTACAGTCTGGTACAGAGAGAGCTGAAGGGCAGGCGCCTCTTATCACCAACAATGCGCCACTCGGGCCCATTTCCTTTCAAAGCCCACCGCTATGGAGTATACTCATTGAGCAATGACAGGCTGCATTCAACACCAATTCTTCCCCAGTGAGTGGTGGGACACAGATACAGATAAAAAGAGAGTGAGAACAGAGAAAGGAAAAGAGCGAGGAAGGTGGAGGGAGACTGGAATGGAAAGGCCATTTAGAGCATTCCGAAAAAGAAAGAGAAGAAAGAGACAGGAAGCCAGTGAAGGAGTGAGTATTATGACTGTTTAACAAAAGAGAAAGGGAAGTGAGGAGGGAAAATGGGGTTGTTTCTGACCGTTTGCGCACGAACAGGACCACCACAACAATGAGCAACATGGCTGCTCCTCCTACAGCCGCTCCTAAGATGACCGCCGTGTTGCTCTGCACCAGTGGTACTGCAATGGAACATTAATAGTTATACACACTGATAACAACACACACAGGCACACACTGCAACACAGACACAAACACTGCTGAGAACATTGCTGACACAGAGACTACTGAAAACAGACTGCTAACACACAAACTAAAATTTCTCTACACACACACGCGCGCGCGCACACACACACACACACACACACACACACACACACCCTCCCATTTACCTTCAGGCCCGGTCTCAAACTCATCCTCCATGCTGGAGCCTCCAGGGCTGCCCTCTGTGCTCAGTGCCTGCACCCTGAACAGGTAGGCTGTCCCTGGGGCCAGATCACTGATCTGCACTGAGCTCTTCTCCAAGATCAGCACAGTGTACGTAGTCACGTCCAGATTGTCATCCTGAGAACAGTGGAGGAAGGCGACGCATGGAGAGAGATGCAGACGGTCATTGGTGATCATACCATAGGTCAGACAAAAACGCACCCTCTTTCATCACTTTGGATGGATTCCCCTACTACAATATTCATCATTCAATCCCCTACTAGAATATTCATCATTTTGTATCATGATACCCTTCCATTTGTATTCAGGCTGTACTGTACCTTTTTGCGGTAGGTGAGCTCGTAGCGGGTGGGCCGAGGCTGGGACCTGCTGCGGGGGCTGACGACCCAGGACAGAGACAGGCTGGTGGGGCTCCGCTCATCCAGACGCATGGACGTCACCTTGGGGGGATCTGAGGAGAGCGGGGGGCATGTCAGGACATGCCATTCAAAGGTTCGACCTGCTTGTTACACTGCCGACTAGCACCTTTAACCTGACATGCTGTTTAGTGGAGATAAATAACCCTGAGCAATATATAGTGTTACACTTTGCCTGTGTATTCCCCTTATTAATGTATTCCCCTTATTATACTCTCCCAAATCTGTTTTGTTCTATGGATGATTGCTACGCTGATTTATCTCCCCCTTCTACTTCTACTCCTCTCCTACTACTAAGGTGAACCTACCTGTGTAGTGCAGGGCAGTGGTGAGGGCACTTGTGGACAGCGGCCTGGTCGAGCGTGGCGCCGCCTGACTGGCGAAGATCGACACTCCGCTGTGCGCCTCTACAGTGAAGGTGTAGTTAAGGTGGGGTTCCAAGTCGCTCACCATCACCCGGGTCTCGGCCAGCCCTGAACTGGCTGGCTCGAAGCGCACCTTCTCACCACACGGCTGGCCCGCCGCAGTGCCCGAGTCCTCACAACGTTGGCACTCAACACTGTAGGTGATGTCACTGCGGCCACCCGTGTCCTCTGGCGGGATCCACGACAGCTGCAGCTTGCCCGCCGCCAGCTGGGTGGTGGTGGCGACCAGGTCTCGAGGTGCGGAAGGCAGGCCTGGGGGAATCGGAGAAAGGCGACAAGTGGATGCCGTGGGCTGTTAGTTCAATCACATAAGAGAGATAAGCTCCTCAGTATGTCGAGTATGAAGTGTTGTTGCAAGCCCAGTGATAAACAAAGTTCTTATCAATGTCATTGAAAAATCCACCAATGCTGGCACGACACATTCAAAAGTCATGATTCAAAATGGTGCGCCACCTCCTTGTCCTCCTCCTCACCTGAGCAGGGTCCTGTGGGTGGGTCGTCAGGGGAGCGGTAGAATCCATCCACACAGGGACACACCAGCGCCCCGGGACTCAGCAGCTGAGTGTTCGCAGGACACGCCTCGCACGCCTCACTGGACTCAGAAGCTTTGAAGAACCCTGGCTGACATTCTAAAAACACAGAGGGGGAAACACGTCTGAGGATCGAGGAACTGAGGAGAGGAACATAGAGATGAGATAGGGCAAGAAAAACATAGCAGAGGTCCTGCACAATGTTTATGTTGGTGATTAATACAGTGTCCTGCTACATCTGAGTGGGTGTTGGGTTCAGAAACCAAACTAGACTCCCTGCCTGCACTCCTACTCTTCCTTTTCAAAACCACCCCCCTCTTTTCTCTCTTTCAACAAACACAACCAGTCATCCCACATTCCAGGACAGTAAGTCAGCCATCAATATTTCACAGGAAGAGAAAACAGAGCACACATAATTGAATGAAGGAACGCTGCAGACAAAAAGATTAAAAACAGCCATTTTATGCATACTTCAGTCATTTCAAAGACCCCTGCACAGATATTAAATTGTATCACTGACATAAGATGGCCGCTAATTTCACACGTGAGGATTGTGGGAGAGATGCAGGTATTGGATCCAGCTATGCACCACAGTAGTGAAATCTGAACTTAATATGGCGTGAAATTTCTCTGAGAATGCTATAAAGGAGACTGAAAATGAGAAGGCCCCCCTGTAACTCTCCCAAAACATTCCAACGGCTGCTGGTCATGGCCTTGCTCTATCTTTCATGCTCAACCACACGCCTTAGCAAACGGCAAAGTAAATTTGACTTCAGAGGAGGACGGATTACTGGCTCTGTCACCTGTTTTGTCCTCACTCTCTCACACACAGGCTGCACACACAGGCTACATACACACACACACACACACACACACACACCAACACACAACAAATGTTCCCTTCACATAAAAGATTCTGAGTTATTCTAACATCAGCAGGTGAAAAGGAGTAGCTGAGCCACGTATGGATGTTATGATGTGAGTGTCAGTATGCAAATTAGGGGACGAAAAAGGTTGTAACGAAAAGGTTAGTAGTGCGAATTACGTGTGAGTGTGTTGGTGTATGCACGCCTGCGTGGGTGAGGTAGTAGACTGTGTAGGAGTGACCTAAAAGAGGCGAAATATGTTAAGAATCAATGATGGATTGTTTCAGTGTCGGAATCCAACAGGCAATGCATATCATGTATATCATATTCTCAGAATAACATCAGGCTTTATTCAGTCACGCCTTCATTGCGGTCAGATTGGCTGACATTTCCTTGGAACCCACAAGTAACCTCATACACTACTGAAGGAGAAACCACTCCTGTTTCATTTATGTCAAGGGTATTTGCACAATTGGCTACGAGAGATCCCTTTTTATCCCATTCATCTTGTGTATCATTGTGGCCACTAAGTTGTGGTTGGGCCATTGGTTGCAAGGAGAGGTGAACAAAGTTGGGTATACATTTCCAAAAAGTGAATGACGGCACAGCATACTTTGATTGAGAGAGAAAATTCCTAGCACGAATATAATTTGGAGTGCAACACACATCCCACTAGTCCTGCATGCTGTTCATTCCTCCTTTCAAGTCAACCTCTCCTCTCTTTCTTCGCCAGCTGTTTCAGAAACATTCACTATACTACTCATTAACACAACCTATGCAGAGAACGAGCTGGGGGAGACAGAAGGGCCCAAAAACGACAGAGGGATAGAAAGAGAGAGCAAGAAAGAAAGAGAGAGAGAGATGGGGGGGGTTATCAAATCCTGCTGAGGACTTTAGAAGAAAAGGGGGAGAGAGAGAGAATTGTACTATTGAGTAGGGCGAACAGCTGCCATCCTGAACCTCAATTCATATCCCCGGCTCCCCTACCTCCCCACTCGTAATCCTTAAATTCCTCCATCCCCTCCTATCCCTTACAGCCCCTCACCAAAAGACTCAGCTAACCCATTAACATCACCATTCAACACTGACCAGCAGGCAAGGAGAATGCCACGCCACTTAAAGAAAAAAAAGAAAAACACTTGTCGTGAATAGTCGAGATGCCACATTGCAACTGAATAGAGGGGAGGACTAGCCTCTTTTTTGCGCTATGGAGTGACCGAGACTGACTGAGATGAATTTTGGTCAGGACCTGTGGGGAAGATGGCCTTACACTAGAGTTTGACTCTATAATCAAAATGCATTCCAGAGCACACCACCCAACAGGAGTCCTGTGCCTTGCCCTAGCCATATTTCATTCCATTTCCTTTAAAGAAATTCTCCATTAAGGTCAACACACTGTACAAGTACATGTATGCTGTGAGTCACTTCAACAGTAAATGTATTTAATGGGATGATAAGCTTGGAACTGGTGACTTGCTGATGGAAGTATTTCATAAGGGATTACTCTGTTGTCAGTGAAATAAAAAACAGTAAAGGAATGTTCCTGAGTAAAGAAGAGGAGTGGGAGGCTTTGTCTTTACTTTTGGCTTACTGCTGGACACAACAGGAAGCAGGAAGTGTGAGGCTGACGCTGAGCTTCCTTCCTTGAGCAGCCAATCAAAGCATGGAAGGGAAAGGGAGCAAGAGCCTCATAGATAGAGTATTGAGTCCGGAGAGAAATGAATAGGGGAGATAACTTTTTTGCCAAAGAGAACATGGGGAGTAGAAGCTTAGCGACCCTTGAGGAAAACCTGTGTATATTTCTCATGTAAATACAATTCTGTCAACCTCTTAAAAGTCAAAGGGGCCAAGAAACCAGAGCAAAACATGTCTGCTTTTAGACTCCTTGGGGATCTGTGCACTGCTTGTCATTTGAGAGGCCCGGTGCCAAAGAGCCTCGACGTTTGTTTATTGTGAGTTGAGCAGAGGGACCTGTTAGCTTCTGGGAGCTGAGTGGGGCCAGTTTGACAGCAGGACTTAAGATGGATGAGACGGAGACATTGATGAATGCATGGACGGATGGATGGATGAATGGGTAACATGCTGGTTGGACAACAGCAATCCCCCAGGACTTCAGTAAGTGGGTGGGGGTGTGGTGGTGGTGGTGGTGGGGGGGGGGGGGTTGCACCACTAGAGAGGAGGGGAAGGGGAGAAGGGAAAACAAAAAACCCAGTCAACCTCGGCTCTTAGCTTTTTAAAAGCTAAGGGGTCATGTCTGCCCCAGGGTAGTATTGAGTTAAACTGTCCTCGACTACAAGGAGTCGATAGCCAACTAAAACAAACAGAGGAGAGGAGTGAGTGAGTGAGAGAGAGGGGGAGAGGGGGAACAGCAGCCAGCGGTGAGAAGGTTAATGAGAGGTTTCATGAGAAGGTTAAATTCAGAAGTACGGTTGTCAAAAAAATAAAGAAATAGTCGTCTGAAGAAAAAACAATGGCAAGATCCTCATCACAACCACTGTTGAGTCTTAATGGTTGACATCCACGATAGAGTCAGCCCTTTCTCTTAATCCCACCTTTCCTTATTACTCATCCTTATTTTGACTTCAGTTTAATCTCCTTAGTTGTTTTAGACAGTAACTTTGACATGTCCCTAGATTTGCATTGTGCATCATATGGCAATGGGCTGTTTCAGGTGTTTCAGGTAGAACAATGGGGGTCTCTGAGAGTGGAAGTGTAGTAGTAACATGAAGCCAAGGGGTCACAGAGGAGGGGGGGGGGCTAAGGTGTCGGGGGGGAGACATTAGTCAAAAGGATTAGCAGACCAATGGAGCAGCTGTAAGGGAATTACATCTGTTTTACAATTCCACTTAGGCTTTCATCTTGGTTGTTAACAAACACAATAAATTCTCTAATCCCCTTTCTTTTCACACTCCTTGTCTACTCGTGCTCACAGAGAAGGGGGGGGGGGGGCCTTGAGAGAGGCACCAACCAGGAGAAAACAGACATAAGAATAAACAGGCATAACAAACATAACACAAGTACTACACAGTTGACATGCACAGATCTAAATACGCTTCCAATTTTCTTTTTTCAATGTTGAGTCCCTCGACCACAGACTGACCGCAGCCATCTAGGACAACACTTCCTAAAAGTCAAAGCCAGACATCCAGGTGGCAATGCACGCTGGATTCCAACAAGTGTCTGCTTCCTGTTAAAAGAGAGGGCCAAATGCACCAATAAACAAAATTACTTATCGGGGGACAAAAAAATAAACCATTTGAATGAGGCAACTGACTGTGGGGCAACAATGGAAAGTCCTGAGCCAACGGGTTGGAGAGTCACAGAGGGATTAGGTGGCCTCCGGTTTCCGCCGTAGCTCGTCCTGTCGGGGGTTTGGGGGGGGGACGCCGGCTGACGTTGGGAAGGAAAGTGCTGATCTCACACACCAGCAGCACAATACACTCCACATTGCTAAATCTCTCCCATGGCCTCCAGCACAGGAATGTGACAGAGGAAATATGCACGAAAAAATGTTCCGGAATACTTCAAAAGTGCAAAAGTGAGCAAAATGTAACTGTATGGCACCTGGAACAACAGACACTGTTATACTGTGGCAAACCTCTAAGAGCTTCCACAAGGGTAAATCTCTTTTAGATGAGTGTGTTAAAGATGGCCTAGTAGTATTGTTCCATTTCCTCTACAAAAAAAATAATACTTAAAATCAAAGGCTGAGCTAGCACTCTGAATGCACAATAAATCAACCACAAAAGTTTTAAAATCCACACCTAAATGTGGTATTAACTGCAAATCTTTGCTGAACTACATTTCCTGTCATCTTCTGAAGAAATCAAGAAACTGGGCCCTAATTAATTCCAAATGGAGCTTAACATGACAGTGCACGACATTGCTTGGAGGCATCTTCTAGAGAGTTCCCCCCATTATCTGTGTATCCAACTCTCTGAAGCTCAGCACAAGAGGTCGACATCAACTTGGCACAAGATCTGAGACTAATTGAAAGTCTCATTTCGCAAAAGAGCAAAGAAAAAAGTAGCTTGATGTGAATGCGTCCATCTCAGTGAATTGTTACAGAGTAATAAGTATGCTTAATGACCTCTTTGGCTGTGAACACAATGTTACCTTGGGCCACGGAGACTTGGTCAGGTAAACATTATGGATACTGGGATGATCCCTCAAGAGTGGAACAGTTTGCTTATTTTCATCCCGCTCCATTGATCCTGAGGTGGAAGCAATCCATCAGATAAGAAGACCCACTCCTATGGACCTTCAGAAAAGACTAATATAAGAAAGACTTTTGGCAGATTTTGACAAGCTGCCTCCAGCACCAGAGGCTGGCAGACTAGTCTTCATTACTCGGAAGTTTGTCACGTACTCCCTCCACTATCCATGTCATACAATAAAACTCAGCTCCCAATGGATTCATAACAGAACTCAGGTCCCAATGGATTCGGCAAAATGTTTATGTTTCTTGGTCAATATATGGGGATTGGCAGACTTAAAAACAGTTTTTTCGCTGCGTGTATGTGTCTCTCTCTCCACCAAACTCATGTTTCACAGATTGGGAAGACTCTTCAGATGTAGCCTATATTTATCTTTTGGAGACAGTCTCGGAATAAGCAACGTTGTTTATTTACTGGGGAACACAGAACAGCACAAAGTCTAAATAGTCTCATCTAGGTCGTGTGAAACGGGATGTTTAAATTTTGATTTGTGTCACATTCAAGACCTGCACCCTGGCCAAAGATAATAACATCTTCATAACCCAGAGCAATATAAAAACACAAACAAGATGAAAACATTCTGTTGTCTGGCAGTTTGTTACACCAGTAAAAATCCAATGACCATGTACTTATTTAACTCACAAGGGAGTTGTAGGAAATGTGAAAGAAAGAAGAGGGTTAGAAACTGATATGTGGAGAGGGTGTGCTTGCGAGAGAGAGAGAGAGAGAGAGAGAGAGAGAGAGAGAGAGAGAGAGAGAGAGAGAGAGAGAGAGAGAGAGAGAGAGAGAGAGAGAGAGAGAGAGAGAGAGAGAGAGAGAGAGAGAGAGAGAGAGAGAGAGAGAGAGAGAGAGAGGCCGGAAGACAAAGATGCATGCAAAACCAGTAGTTACTTCACTTAAAGCACATACACACCCAAGTCAATTACTACCCATACAAGTCAGTCACCGCACAGTCATACAGCCTCAACTTAGTCACTGACCATTTCTGTTACATCAGTTCAGAGACGGAGGGAAAAAAATATTACTGGAACCTCTCCTTCCTTTCTGAGAAAAAACAACCTTACCAGAACTCATGTACTGGTTCCATCTAGACTTTCCCCACAGAAAGTATTGTAAAGAGCCCAAACATTCAACATTCAAACTCGATCTGTAAACAAGAACATTTGGAACCCCAGAGTTGGTCTGAAGCTATATTTGCCAAGCTCTGGGAAGAGTGTGCAGAGCTTTACTGTGGGCGACAGGGTGTGGGCATGGACAGCTCTAACACAATCCAAGGAGCAGCGAGCTTAAGTGCAGTGAATGTGTCTTTGTGTGGTCACATAAGGTATGAGTTTCTATTGTGCCAGCGAAGATTATGTGTAAGGAAGGGCGTTTTATACACAGGAGGAAAGCTGTGTCAATGTCAACACAGTGAGTCAACTGGAACACACACTGTATGCATGGGAGGGAGTGAGAGAGAGAGAGTGTGTGTGTGTGTGTGTGTGTGTCAAGCTGCATGCGCGTGTGCTTCCACTAAAAACAGCAGCTCATTCATCTTCACCTTACATTGTACCATGGAATATCTCCACCTCCATCTTCCACTGACATTTCTTCCTCAATTCATAAACGTGTAAGGCCTAACCTGGAGTAGTCCCTAAGGGATTCCTACACTGTGGAGTAATCTGGGAGGCTCTACAGTAAACGGAACAGGAATGTACCGGTGAGGGAGAAGGGGAAGGGGAGGGGGAGAGGAGCCAGTGCCTACAGCACTGAACACAGCCCCTCATTGTTCTCCTACCTTTACATTCCATTCCTCACCTTTTTACCACATCACTCTCTCAAAAACAAACACATACACACACATTTGCTCTCTCAATCTCTCTGGCCTCTCCACAGATTACCCTTCTAGCTGACACCCTACTAGCCGTTTCCGGACGGAAACATTCATCTCACATATGTGATGAGACTGTGTGTTAGCAATGAACTGGAAACTAACTGTGAAATGTGTGTGTGTGCGCGTGTGTGTGTGTGTGTGTGTGTGTGTGTGTGTGTGTGTGTGTGTGTGTGTGTCGGGTGTGTCTGTGTGTATTAAAATCAGTGTTGCAGTAATGTGTTGAGTTAAGGTGATGGGAGTCTTGAGGTGCTCTGTCACGGAACAGCTCCCAACAGGCCCTAGCACGCCAGCACTCTCACACACACCGCTGGAGCCACACAAAACGTCTAAAAGGTGAATCCCTGTCTTACCAAGCAGATCCATGAGAGAGGGAGACACACTCAATCACAAAAGGAATGCCAATTTCTCTGAAGCATTTTATGAACAAAACCCACAGAGAACCAGAGGAATCTTCTTCCTCTTCCTATCTGCCTTGAAGAAGCAAATCCATCACTAGTATAGTCACGCAGTTAACTTCTGATCCTTCTATTTGATCAAGTCATGAGAAGGATAGGGGGCCTCTGATCGTGAGAACCGGAATGAAAAATGATTGCAACCATGACTACAAAGTGAAAGGATTGACTTGTGACTACACACAGTATGCTGTATCTAAACGTATCTAAGATAAGAGAAGGAACGGCAATGAATGAGCAGGAAACTACCTTACACGAGTGCTAAAGGTCCTGATAAACACAGCTACTAACCTTGGGTGGCTTCACAAGAAATCTCCAAGAACTACCAAGAGTAAAATGGTTGACTTAAGTCTCTTTAAAAGCATCTTTAGTCAACATATGGCCCAACAGTGCCTGACATTTGTTTTTATTGATTTGTTATTGTAATTGCAACCAAACTGCTGGTTCCCACATATCTAATTTTGCTTGAATGCCATGGATAATGTAGTGACAAGTAGGTCTGAGCATTCCTTCAGAGAAGTCAGATTACCCAAGGGAGAATTCTAACGCAATGAGAAATAACACAATAACATACATGCGTCTTTTTAGATACCTGCATGTTTTATAACCAGTGACAATGAAAAAGCGATGCCAAATTACTACTGCCAAACCAGAGCAAAAAAAACTATTCCTGGTAAATATGACAAGACTTTCATACACAGCAGAAAACTAAAACACAGTGAGAACACCTGGTGCCAGAGGCCAGGAAGGCTAGCTGACATGTCAGTGAGTCAGTACAACCTGGGGGCGAACGCCCATCCTTACCTTGGCAGGCATTGTTGATGGCCTCATACCCAGGCTTGCACTGGCACTGCCCGACGGGCACCACCCACTCTCCGTCCACGGTGCAGTAGATGCGAGGCGGCTTATCGCTGATGGCGTTCTCCACACACAACCCCTCCACTGCCGTCAGCGCCTGGTTCTCCCCACCCGCCACCGTCTCGGGGAAGGCCGCCAGGCTCTTGACTGTGGCCGGGCAGGTCTTGTAGTAGACCCTGAGCGAGAGTAGAGCCACACAGGCCCCAATGTCTTGAAAGGCCAAGTAGAAGCCCTTCCTGGACAGGTTGTCCACCACTTGCGTGTCTGTGTTGATGCGCATTTCATTGCTGCTGGTGATCTCGTCAGGAGCGATAGTGCTCACCTTGCGGAACTGACCCTTGCGGAAACTGGTACCGACATCGGCGTCCGCCTCAGAGGCAAAGAGGTTGAAGGTCTCCTTGCAGGTGAAAGAGGAGCCGTCAAAGGAGTTGCAGTCGCGCACAATGAACTGGAGCTCCACAAAGACACGCGAGGCCGATGGGCGGCGCTGGATGAAGGTGGTGCGCAGCCAGTTGTCTTGATCGCGCTCCGCCACATTGCACACTGAGTAGGTGTAGAACTGGGAGCCATTCAGCGTCCTCTGGACCACCTCCCACTGAAACACAGAAACAGAGGATTAAAATCATACATTGACTCTTGGGGAAAGCACTACAAATAGTGGACTGGACCAAAGTCAATATTCTCAACACTTATATGGGGTGCCCAAAGTTGATACTCTAAATCAACATTACATGGGGTGATACAATATTTTATGGTTGATTCTAGAGCCCCCTGGAAAGTGGAAACCTTGTAATTTAAACTCTGGCGACAAAGGGAGAGCGAGTGTGTGAGAGAGACGGAGAGACCTCAGACGAGACCTTCAGAGTGGCGAGAGATGACAAAAAGAGATTCTTAAGTTTTCAACAGTAAAGAGAGGGCAAATATTGGCAATACCACTAAAATGCTACTCTTTGGTCTATCGAGGAAGGGTAGTAGGCATCTTATGCAACTGAAGTTGATCCCTGTTGCCACAAACATGTTTGTGAAAAGCCTTACAACGAGCTTTAACGTAATAGTGGCTGCTGAAATACATTTGGCCCCACAGGGGCTAAGACTGTGGTTCGCTCCCTGCATGTTGCCACCATGCTATTAGTTAAAGGAATGTGCTTTGTTGGCTGACTGTGTGGCACTGCATATAAATGGGACATGCAACAGGAGAGAAAGTGCCTCTATAAAATGACAGAACATTTTCAAGGGGTAATCAAATGCAGCCTATTAAAATGAAGATGATTTAGTCAATAACGATCTGCTATAAAACAAGGGAAATGTCTCAAAACGATTGCATTAACTATTCAGGCAACACACTAACTTACAACTCCATTGTATGAATTCGAGCAACAATGCACCAAGATGAAATTCAACAGTAAATATTAACAGGTAATTTTAAGACCCTTTTAGGAGGATGTTGGTTAACTATGCTTGAAACTACAACATGTCCAAACTTGCCTTTGACTCATCAACACATCCAATAAACTCAATCTGCAATGAATTTGCATGAACCTGAAAGGCCACTTCAAATGGAAATTACGCACAATTGGACCCAAGCACGCACGCTGTATCTCACAACTCTAAAAAAAATCCTGATGTACTGTGATGAAAAGAAGACTAGCCACACATTCTCTCCTTATAAGAAACAGATAACTAAACTAAATGCCTCTATCTATATTCCCCCAAAAGCACCATATGCTGCAAACTTTTAAAGTTAATTACACCCTAACATACAATTCTGGAGCAGGAGCCCTAAAACCACAAGAAGCCACAAGTATTCTCTACCAAGCGAGCAGCTATTCTCTCTCCTGTCTTTCCCTTGGAGTAGTATAGACATGCGCTGCAGTAAAACTCCTGATGGAATATTATGACCCCTTCCCATATTCAAAATTGAATTACTCTTTCACTGACCAAGTCTAAAGTAGTCTACTTGAATATTGAGGCGCAAAAGCCACAAGTACAAATATGTCTGTAAGCAGAAGAAAAAGATAACCATGTAAAGTATGTGCTATCCCATGCATATATCCCAATATTTTCCATACTCACCCCTGGTTTGTCCCCTTGTTCAAAGGGCCATGTCAACCAGCCTAGTTCACTCCCTGAGGCCTTCATGTCCAAAAGCACCTCTGTAGAAAGAACAGAAATTCATCCTTAAGCCGATAGTGATGTGTGAGATAATGTATGTGAGAGGAGCATATTTGCCAGCTCATTATGCTGATTGATATTTTCCTTATTTACCTTCTTACCATGAGGCATGATCATGCATCAGTGACACAAAAATGAGTATTGGCTGGGAAATTGTTAACTTCATCATCAACTTTAAAAGACATTTGTCAACTTTGAGGAGAAATTGATAGGCTACCAGCAATTAATGCTTAGCCCAGCCTAGCACATTATCCACGAGGTCGTACAGCAGCACTGACTGATGTCTGTATACAGTATTGTTGTAATTATCCATTGAAATAAAGTAGCATCTGGCTCTATTTGTCCAATTCATAATTTGAATACGGGACAGTGCACAGTATCATAGCCTATGATCTCTCTTTTTAAATGTAATAGCCCTATATATTCAGAAACTATAAGAAACTATATTTCCCAAATGTAATGTGTACAATGTAGACCGCAGCAAAAGCAAAGTGAGGCACGCATGTTGATAAATATAGATGGAAGGAAACTCAAACTCCGAAAGTGGACAGTTGCAAAATTCATTAAAGTTATAATGTTGCAGTAGATAGTTGTAACCTACATTTTCCCAATAATGTGTATACATATATAGACATGTAACTGTGACAGTAAATGCCTGCTCTAACTTCCTCTCAAGCCATGATATTCCTCACATGGCATGCATGGTTCACACTTTGAGCGTAGTTTAAAAGGACCGTGGTTTCTAAAAGTTGCCAGTTGGGAGTCAAAAGTCAGTCAATTATGCTTACCTTCTTTAGTTTGTAGTGTAATAAATATACCGTTAATAAATACATAAGAAAACAACAAGCGCTTAATTCCTCGAAAATCCATATTTGACAAACGTTTCGCTTAATTTCTAACCTAGGCTGGGACTGCGCCTCTAATGAAACATGAATGTCTCTGCAGCACGTTGAATACTCGGAAGCCTCATTCACAAACGCGGAGGACGTCATGAACTCCTCCCGGTGGAATGTGTCCCATATAAGGAGGGGGTGTGGCAAGGGGGAAGTAGCAGTGCTTTATATGATTTGAGGGCCTCAATGGTTCACCTGAGCAACAAGCAGATGTCCATAAAAAACACATTTCTTAACGGAAGTTGAGACTGATTTTGGATGTTCATTTTGTAGAGAACAGTTGCTGATTAAAGTTGAGTTTTGATAATCCCGACATAACTTCTGAAATATATGCAATTTGACAAGTGAAGAGAAATGCATTCATGAAGTAAAGCATTTAACAGGAATAAAGTACCATAACATCTCCCTCATCAGAACCATTGACAGTATGGTTAGAAATGTATATAGAAAATAAATCTAAATATTTATAAAATGCTGAACTATAACCCGGCCCTCGATAAGTGTAAAGAAAATGTTTGAATCAAATGTCTAATTTCATGGGCAAGACTAAGGAGTGGGAGTAGGGGAGTATGAAGGTCTGCTGGTATCAGAAGAAATAAAGGGAATTTTAAAAATCCAGCACCTAGCAACTGCAATGGAATGCTGGAGTCAAGCTCTGCCTGTCTACTTCAATTGTTTGTTGTACAGTGTAAGAAATGTGTGATATTTGTGTGAGAATGATTCCAGGAAACTTTTGTCTTGTTATCTTTCAAACAACGACTGGCTTTTAAAAAACAACTGAATAACACATTTTCTTGTTACATTGTCCTTCCTTAAATGTTTACCGTTATGTGCCGTCTTTACAATCTGATTACAATACAGTGTGTCATTGATTCGGTACGGGTCACACCTGTGAGAGCAACTCTGCGGGAAAAGAGCTGGGCTCCTCTCTTTCTCCTGTGAAAGACCTAGCCATGTCCGATCACCCCCTCCGCCTCCCCTCCCCTCCTCCCAAGCCTTCCCCATACCCAGGGGCTCTGGTTTCACAAAGCCCCCTCACACCAGGCAAAATGCCTAGGGTCTCAGTGGGCTTTTGAACCTTTAAATCCCCCCCAGATCTTACTTCAAAACCCCTCGCTCCTGCTCTTCTCACACCCTGTCTTCTCCCTGGGTTGGGTTTAGATATATAATGTGCATTTAAGACAGAGAGGGGAGGGAGGCAGAGGGAAGGAGAGAAAGGGAACGAGAGGGTCAATTGGGAGAGAGAGAGAGAGGGGCATGATAGTATGTGGCATTTTCTCTCATCAATCTTTAATTGATGGCTTTTTTGTGTTTTATGTGTATGTTATGAAACAATAAGAAAATGCTTGCGGAGAG